>NC_040078.1:25061553-25364583 GCF_003369695.1 Bos indicus x Bos taurus
AGCCCCACTTCTTTCTGTATCCTAAGGATATGTCTGTCCCCAGACATTAATTTTTAAAATATAGAATCGCTGAATCTCAGGACTCTTCCCCTACATAATTATTGCATGCCTACTATAAGCCAAACACTGTGCAAAGAATCTAAAACGTTTTAAAGATTGCCCTAAACTCTTGTTATAATCATCTTGTCCAAAGTGTATTTAATAGGAGGGTAGCTCTAAGGAAAATTGCTAGGTATTCCTGAGAAAGCCACATGGTATATGCCATAGAGTGGCAGTTGCCAACCGTGACACAAGGTTTTCTCAGGACACTCCTTTGCTCCTCAGAATGTCAAACATTGTCCAATGGTAACCAAGGCATCCATCTCATTTCTTAGAAGACATGATGCTGGGGGCTTGAAGACATGACTGGGAAGCAATCAGGGGAACGTTCATCTTTTTTAATTGCCTTCAGGCTGCAGGCTTTGTAGAATGTGCTAATAGTTTACTTAAAGAAGTTCAAATTGAATTCATTGAAAAATGGCACATTTCACTCACCAGTCAGACATCATCAGGCTGCGTTGTAATAGAATGTGACTCCATTTTGTAATGTTGGCCTCCTAACGGCATTTAAGCCTCAATCCCACTTCTCCTCTGTGTCTGACATCTGGGCAAGTGAATAAGAAAGCTGAGTGCTTCCTCCTTTGGCAACAGTGGGAGAGTTAAGCCAGGCAACCCCATGCCTGAACACAGGGACCCTCATCCAGACTCCACCCACAACCACCTATTTTACTTATGCAAGTTTACCCATGGAAAACACTTAAGACAGCTCCCAGCACATACTAAGTGCTATGTAGGTATAAGCTATCACTCCTGTTGTGATTGTTGTTGTTGACGGTGTCATCACCAGGGGGACGGAATGGAAATCTCCTTGTGGCTTTCATTGCAACCCTGTCCTGGAAAGAACCCAGAGTGATTTACCTTCCCAACCTCCACTTTCCCTAAGGATGAATCTCTTATATTAAGTATGGCTGGTTGCTAGTTCTTCTTGGGGACAACAAATTCCTAGACCTCTTGGAAATGAGGAACTAACCCAATGTCAAGCCCTCTGTGAAACTTTTCCTAATTTACCCACATACAGCTCATCACACACCCCACTTCTGGTTGGTCCTATGGCCCCACACCATCAGAGTATTAGCCACATTGTGCCGGAGTCTTTATGTATTTATCTGTTGTTCCCACCAATTTGTGAGTTTCTTTTGGGCAGGAACTGTGCTGACTCATCTCTGTAGGCCCTTGCTATTTTTTTTTTAACTGTAAAAGAAAGCAAAGAAATACTTATTTTTATGCATATTTACACTCAGTTCAGTTCAGTCACTTCAGTTGTGTCTGACTCTTTGTGATTCCATGGACTGCAGCACACCAGGCCTCCCTGTCCATCACCAATTCTCGGGATTTACTCAAACTCATGTCTATTGAGTCAGTGATGCCATCCAACTATCTCATCCTCTTTCATCCCCTTCTCCTCCCACCTTCAATCTTTCCCAGCATCAGGGTCTTTTCCAATGAGTCGGTTCTTCACATTAGGTGGCCAAAGTATTGGAGTTTCAGCTCCATCATCAGTCCTTCCAGTGAATATTCAGGACTGATTTCCTTTAGGATGAACTGGTTTGATCTCCTTGCAGTCCAAGGGACTCTCAAGAGTCTTCTCCAACACCACAGTTCAAAAGCATCAATTCTTCAGTGGTGCTCAGCTTTCTTTATAGTCCAACTCTCACATCCATACGTGACTACTGGAAAAACCATAGCTTTGACTAGATGGACCTTTGTCAGCAATGTCTCTGCTTTTTAATATGCTGTCTAGGTTGGCCATAACTTTTCTTCCAAGGAGCAAGTGTTTTTTAATTTCATGGCTGCAGTCACCATCTGCAGTGATTTTGGAGCCCAAAAAAGTAAAGTCTGTCACTGTTTCCACTGTTTTCCCATCTATTTGCCATGAAGTGATGAGACCAGACACCATGATCTTTGTTTTCTGAATGTTGAGTTTTAAGCCAACTTTTTCACTCTCCTCTTTCACTTTCATCAAGAGGCTCTTTAGTTCTTCTGCACTTTCTGCCATGAGGGTGGTGTCATCTGAATATCTGAGGTTATTGATATTTCTCCCAGCAATAGATTCAAGGGATTAGATCTGATATTGACACTGGAAGTTTCAAAACATGAAATTTATGTATATATTCATCAGAAGTTGTTAAATCAGCTGGAGTTTGGAGAAGGTCAGGGCTAGAGATATACATTTAAGAGTTGTTGGCACAAACTGATATTTGAAATGATGAGTGTGGATAAGGTGAGATTTTACAGAGAGGAGGACGGCCACAAAACAAACTTGGGGAAATTGTGCCTTCAAAATTCTTGCCCTTTATCTCCACCAGAGAGCCAATTGCATCTCCCTCCCATTTTCAAAAGATTCAGTCCTTCTCTAAGCTCTGGGACTGATTTTGACCACAGGGAAATTTAAGGAGCTTTGAACTTTTTTAAGCTTTCATTAACCTCTGTAACTAATCCAAGATATTTTGTTATTGCTTAATTGCTAAGTTGTGTCCAACTCTTTTTGCGACCCCATGGACTGTAACCCACCGGGCTCTTCTGTCCATGGGATTTCTCAGGCAAGAATACTGGATTTGTGTTGCCATTTCCTTCTCCAGAGTTTGTTCGCAACTCAGGAATCAAACCCGCATCTCCTGCATTGGTAGGCAGGTTCTTTATCACTGAGCCACCAGGGAATCAGCCATCCAATATATAAACCAGGCCTGAGAAGTGAGTCTCTGTCTTATTCATAAAGTCTTCATCCTATGATAATCTTTCTAGAATCTCAATTCTAGTCTATCTTGGCCATGATGTACATATCAATCACAATAAGTGTACAAGATTGAGATAAGATTGACTAAATGAGATGAAGGATAGATTGGTGATCCAAAAAATAAAATCTTAACATCATACCCAACCTTAATACATGAATCAAAAGCGAGGTCATGAGTATAGAAAGCAGTTGCTGATATCAGTTCCTGGGTTATCACAACAGAAGGAGCAATGTGCAAGTGTAAGATTGCATGGGAGCTCCCAAAGTCAAGGGCCAACAGAATTTACCAGTATTCCTAAAATCCTGAAAAACCAGGCACTTTTATCCCCCTTAGAGGAAGCATATCTTATTTATCAACCATTGTAGAGAACAATTGGGCAGTATATTTCAAAAGCTTTAAAGAAAAGATTTATATAGACTCTGATCCTGTTGTTCTAATCCAACCATTTGATCCATGAAAACAAAGAATCTTTAGCATGGATACTGATGATCGAAGATAAGATAGAGAGGAAAATAAAGCCTCCTCATTAATAAGCTTCCAGAATTATATGCACATATAAATTATGACTGAGGCTGAAGTTTTGTTAACATCTTGGTAAGCCACTGTTGCAGTTCTATAGATGGAACTCCATCAATCTGTGTAGAGAAATAATCCTCATATGAGAAAGCCTGATTGGTTGACCATTCAGATTTTTATGCTTCCTATTTCCTGTGGAGGCATGAAGAGCGTTGAGTTTGTGCTGACAGCTTTGATAGAAGCAGAGGTCAATAGGGTCCAGTTTCTCTTAAATGCCCAGAAAACTAACAGATTGACCCTCTTAAAAGATCAAATCAAGCCCTGACTGACCCACCCAATTCATGTATCAGGCGACTTACAGACCTTAAACTTTATCTTAGCCATCTCACCAGTAAACTTAGATCAATTCAACCATTCATTGCCCAGAGATTACCTATCATAGAGTCATTGTAAAACAATGTAATTTACTCATCTGGGGTCAATTAAATCATGGTATGTCACATGTTTGCTGCTGCTGCTAAGTCACTTCAGTCGTGTCCAACTCTGTGCAACCCCATAGATGGGAGCCCACCAGGCTCCCCCATCCCTGGGATTCTCCAGTCAAGAACACTGGAGTGAGGTGCCATTGACTTCTCCCATATCACATGTATAGTGATAGGCTAATTTTCCAGGTAAGTGGCATAAATGATACACACTAAAAATTCAGTTTACCTGCCATACTTCTAAAATATTAAAAGCAACAAAAAAGCTGAGATGATCAGTTTGATGTACATGCTTCTTGGAGAAAGGAGGAATTTTACAGCTCTGAATAATGTCAAATTGTATTTGCCTGTCATCAAAATTGGTCCCAGAGAAAGACACATCAGAATGTGTCAGCACTCCATATAAGAAGACTGCCAGCTGCCCAGAATGAAGAGAGAGGATGAAAATTGCTCTAAGAATGGTGCTTTACACCTTCTTTGGTGTTTCCATCTGGAATATCTCAAAACGTTTGACTAATTTAATTATTTATCTGTAATTATGCTTTGCTAGTTTCCCTGGAAACAAGGGAATGAACATCTATTGAGTGCTTTTCTATGCCAGACACTGTGGTGGCTATTTGACAAATACAACAAGATGGTAAAATGGAACTTGATGCTAAGACACCAAGGAAACGATTCATTCCGGTTTGTACAGTTGGCAAAGGAGATGTTCAGAAACTCTTACAGGGTCAATTACTTACCCACATTAAGGATATAAAAGGTCAAGAGGTACGTATTTGAAGAGATTTCTTTGGAGAGACTGGTACAATGTGTCTTCCACCCTGCCCCGTCGAGGGAGAGAGGGGTGAGAATACCACCTCCTAAACCCAAATCCAGAAAGAGGGATTTTGAAGAGACCCATTCAAAATCTTAATATAATTCTGTGAACTTTGGGGGACATAATGGTTCGATGTTTGAACCACATCTTAAAAATATAAACAAGCAGAGGCTGGCTGAAACGGAGTAGGCGGCTAAGGTATGGGAATTGTGTATGCTCCCAGAGTCAGGGCAAAGACTGCATTTCCTACGAACCAGATGATTAGAGAGAACTTCCTGGAGGGACAAGAGGACCTAAGAAGCAGGGAAGCCAAAGGTAGACTCCTGGATGCCCAGAGGCCACACGAGAAGCCAAGTATTAATGCATGGGAGAACTTGAGGTGAGAAAAGCCTAATGACGACTTTCAAGAAGCATCCAGTAAAGGAAGAGTCATTTAAATATCTACAGGTCCACAAGCTCCTGACTCTGGACCACCCCAGACTTCCTGCTTCCCTTAGCTCTTCCTTCTCCCCACCTGCTCTAATTCTGGGGAAATCAGAAGCACTGATCAGAAGAGAAGATGACTCCATGAGGAAAGAGAAGAGTAGCCCATTGTAACCTCTTTTTAGGACTGAATGCCCACTTTCTGCTCAAAGAGGCATGAGATGCTGATGAGCAGAAGCATCAAGTTAAATAAAATTTAGCTTAATTACATGAAACTGTTGTTTTTAATCCCTTAATTGAAATACTTCTGACATGAAACAATGTAGCACATATATTACCTGACGGCAACTGGCGAAGTAATAGAGTATGGTAGGGTGAATGGTCTCCCAAAGATGTCCACAGCCTCATCCCCAGAACCTGTGAGTCTATTTCCTTAAGTGGCAGAAGGGATTTTGGAGATGCAATTAAGTTAAAACTCTTGGGGTGGGGAGATTATCCTGGAGTTTCCAAGTTGGCTCAGTGTCATCACAAGGGTCCCTCTAAGAGAGAGGTAGGAGGGTCACAGACGTAGAAATCAATGTGATTACAGAATCAGAGTGACCAAGATATCAGAAGATGCTCCACTGCTGGCTTTGAAGATGGAGCACAAGACCAGGAGCCAAGAAATGAGGCAGCCTCTAGAAGTTAGAAACAAAGAGGAAATCAATTTCCCCCCAGGGCTTCCACAAGGAGCACAGGCCAGCTGACCCTTCAGGACATCCAACCTCCAGAACTATAGGATAATAAATGTGTGTTGTTTTAAACCACCAGGTCTGGGGTAGTTTATTACAGCAGCAATAGCAGACGAATACATCAAACCCTAAATGTCCTAAAGGAAGTCAACCCTGAATATTCATTGGAAGGATTGATGCTGAAGCTGAAGCTCCAATACTTTGGCCACCTGATGGGAAGAGCCTACTCACTGGAAAAGTCCATGATGCTGGGAAAGATTGAAGGCAGGACGAGAAGGGGGAGGCAGAGGATGAGATGGATGAATGGCATCACTGACTTAGTGGACATGAGTTTGAGCAAGCTCCGGGAGATGGTAGAAGAATGGGAAGCCCCGTGTGCTGCTGTCTGTGGGGTCACAAAGAGCCAGACATGACTGCGCAACTGAACAAAAGTAGCAAATATATGGGACTTGTTCAAGTTTTCATAGAGGGGCAGGAGGAAACAAGGGGGGAAGGAGTTGCTTTATGATTTTGTATCTCACAAGGCAGGCTTGTTCACAGTCATACTTTGTTATCTTGATTAGATGCACAATAACTGTATGATTAGTTATTATAACCTCCATTTTGAAATAAAGAAGCTGAACATTAGAGGATAGGAAACTTGCTGAAAGTGACACAGTAGGCAAGTTGAGACCAAAATAGGGAAAGAGTCTGGGCTACAGGTAACAGGCCAGTTGGTAGAAGCTGCCTCATTCCACCCGGCTGCAAAGCTTGTGCCCTTTTCATTGCACCACACCATCTTTTGTGTGTATCCATCTCGTTTTGAGATGGGTCATAGACTGAAACACCTTCCATACGTTTTGTGTCCCCTACATGTATGAGCTCCTCACCAGGGATGCAATGCCAGGTTCATCTTAATTAGCCTCCCCAACACTCTTGAGGTGACAGTTTTCCCAATCTAACTCTAGTTCTGATCTCTCACAACTAGACTGTATTTCCCAGGAGGCTTCCCCAGTTCAGTCTTCCTGACAAGAGTCTTGTCATTTAGGAGTTAGGTTATCATCTGGACCTGCTTCTCTGGACTTCTAATTTCTAATTCAGTCTTCCAGGCTGAAAAGTGAGGACTTATCTTAGGCTTGTCTATTTATCTCATTCTTTAACCCAACCCCCATGGTGGTCACAAATAATATATTCTATCCAAAAGGAACTCAGAGAGAAAAATATTGAAGAAAAATGAACAGAATAACAGTCATCTGTAAGATGACTTCAGATGGCTTCCTGTATATATAAACTGGAAATCGTGGAAGTGATGGCCATGTTTATAATCTTTGACTGTGCTGATGTTTCATGGATATACACATATACCAAAACTTTGAAAATTGAGTATTTTAAATATGTGCAGTTTATTATGCCATTTATATCTCAGTAAAGCTTAAAGCTGAAGAAAATACTATATTCAAGGGTATGTCCAATACCAGTCCTTCTGTCTGCCCCTTTCCCTGCCCTATAGTCCCGCCCTCAGGCATCCCCTGCTCTAGGATTGATAGCCAACTGTGAGCTGTGTGCTCACTCTTCTCTCAGTCTTTTCCACTGCAGAGGATTCTTTTAATATGCCTTTGCTCTCTCCAGCTGCTTGACCAGGGACTTGGCCAGGAACAAGTTGAGCATTCCTCAGCACGCTGCTACAAGTACAAAATCAAAATCGATCAAAACATCTTCACAGAAATTTCCAAAAGCTTCTATGAATTACTATAAACATTATAAGTAGTTTTTAAAAGTCAAATAAATCTAGTTAATTAGCAAGTCTGTGAATTAGCCAGATTTAGCAATTTGGTTTTCAGGGAATTGTCCTTTGGTAAACTGACATTGAGCCGCCTGATATCAGCATCTTTCCTTTATCAAGAGAACCAGATAGACCAAAAACAGTATCTTACATAAAGTACGGAGTTGGTGATGGACAGGGAGGCCTGGCATGCTGCGATTCATGGGGTCGCAAAGAGTCGGACACGACTGAGCGACTGAACTGAACTGAACTGAACTGAATTGAAAGTACAATAAGAACTGGTGTGTCCTTTCTCTTGGGCTTCCCTGGTGGCTCAGCTGGTAAAGAATCCAACTATACACTTACAAAGGAGAAGAAACTACATAATGGTTTGCAACATTCACTTTCTTATAAATTATGCTTTCTTGATTTTTATGGTTTCTGACTTTAAAGTTTTGACTGGCAGCCAAAGTACAGAAATTCACAATTCAGTGAAATGATATTAGAGTTCTGACCAGAGCTAAATGTAATGACATTAAAATGACCAGAACTGGTCAGGAAGGTAAAAAGAATGAAGAATCAAATACACGTCAAATAAATTAATTGAAAATAGTCTGAGTGGGGTTTTTGGAATTTAGGTAGATAACCTGAATCAGGTAATAAGCTTTGAATATGTTTATAGAACTGGGTTGAGGGGCTTCCCAGGTGGCATTAGTGGTAAAGAACCCACCTGCAAATGCAGGGGGTGTAAGAGACGCAGATTCAATCCCTGGGTCTGGAAGGTCCCCTGGAGGAGGGCATGGCAACCCACTCCAGTATTCTTTCCTGGAGAATCCCATGGACAGAGGAGCCTGGCGGGCTATGGTCCATAGTGTCGCAAAGACTCAGACACAACTGAAGTGACTTAACACGCACAAACAGAGCTAGGGAGGTGGCTAAACTGAATCTAGGGACACAAGATATGAAATTGATCTGATCTAAGGATATAGACTTGAAATCTTGTTGAGTTAAGGGCCATAAAGAAGGCCCAGCAGCCCATCAGTGCCTGCAATAGTATTATCTTACACATCATAATACAGAGGTCCTGTGTCCTGGCCTCATTTTCTCTACTTAAAAAATAGCTGTAACTTGGTCTCATGTATTTTCATCCAATCATGGCTAATCTCCTAAGATGGTAAAATGATGTCCTATAGTTTTTTCATGATCACCTGTGACACCAGTACACTCATCCTAGATATTTACAACCCAAGTCCCATATTCTTCTCTTGAATCTTATCCAGTTTTGAAACCTCAGCTTGCTTAAGATAGAAAAACTATTCCTTATCATAGTGAAAGTGCATTTCAAACTTGGGAATTAGTAGAATTTAATGTAGGAGTGATACAGTAAATCAACACACACTATTAGTATTTTATCATGTTTAGGAATATTATGATTTGTGTTTATTATTTAAAGTCTGTAGTGCTCAAGAAAATCTGACACTTACTCAAACAAAAATCTAATTACATGACAAAGTAGTAGCACTTTTAATAACTCTTCACACTATTTAGACAGTTTGCAAATGCAAACACAAATCTTGTTTAACTTTTCACTGAATGGGAGATTAAAGATGAATTAAACCACACTATTGCTTTATTCTTCTGCCAGATTTTTGGGTCCCTATACAGCTAACAGCATAGTGAATCTAATTGAAGAAATAATTACAGACTGAGAAAATGTCATGCAGTTGTCATTGACAATGAAACAATCAGGTGAAGTAATTTAGAAGTCATGAACATAAGACATTTTATTCACAGCCTTCAACAGGGTGTTCAGACAGAAATGACACCCTGTAACAGAATCACAGACCCAGAAAGACAGTGGGTCCCTGTTATCAGCTAATTGATTTGATAAGTACTTTATAATACAAAAAGATGTTAAAATGAAATCACAATGAGTACAAGTTAAAAGTCTGTTCCAACACCAACACAATCCTGAACTTTGTAATTTGTAAATGACAGTACCTAACAAAGCAGAATTTAATAAAGAAAGGTTGCCTAAAGAAAGTGGTTTTCTGGAGCCTGCCGCAAAGCCATTGACTGATGAATGAATCCTGTGGTAAAGAGCCTTCTATCACTCAACTCCAGCTATGATTTTAGCATTTGTGTGCATGCCAAGAAAGCAGGTATAGATGAAAAGGCAGAGCCATGTGGTTATCTTGAAATCTAGTGATACAGCTCCAACGCTACAGTAATAGATCAAAAGATAAAAACCCAACCAATTAGGAAAAGCAGGAAGTGATTGCAAAAGTGTTAGAAATTAAATGAAAAACAGGAGGAACAATTTAAGTCTAGTTCTGAAAATATTCAGGAAGTCCCTTCAGACAGTACATTAAGCTTTGGTTGGGGATTGCTTCAACAAGACTGCCATAATCATGGGCCAAGTCTTCAATTCAGGAGATAAAGAAAAGGTGAGTTTTCATCTTAGTTGCTATTGGAAAGACAGAAAATATTTCTAGCACGAGCTTGTCAAATGATATTTTGCTTTTCCACTGATATTAGTTAATAGTGGGTACCTATATAAGGTCACAAATGAGCAGTATTACCCGGGGAGTCATCTAACATCAAATGTCTCCAAAAATAGGTTGTTCTTACATTGTGATGTCAAACTTTTAAATGTAATCCCCAATATTTTTTATCATTTAGAATATTTATGCTTATTAAAATAAATTTTAGAATAATTTAGATATAGTTTTATCACATTTATGGTGGTGCTTACATAAAAAGGAAAACAGAAGCAAAATAAGTTGTCATCCATGACTTTATGAGTCCAACACCTCTATATGATTTTTCATCCACATTTTTCCAGACAGTATCATCTTTAACACCAAAATAATAATGTAGAATACATTATTTAATTATACATTATAATAATGTATAATACTATACATTATAATACATTATATATGTATAATACATATATAATACAGTGTATCATATATAAATTATTTCTTAAAAGAATGTTTCATGATGTTCTTATGTTTAATCAGCAGGGAGTTTATGACAAATGGATGTTTTTAAAAAATAAATTAATAAAAATAAAAAACCAAAAATTTATTTATTTATTTGGCAGTGATGGGTCTTAGTTGTGGCATGTGGGATCTACTTCTCCAACCAGGAATTGAACCCAGGATCCCTGCACTGGGGGCATGGAGTCTTAGCCACTGGACCACCAGTGAAGTCCCCAGATTGATGTTTGATGCCTTAATGATAGGTTTGCCTCAAGCATGAAACATTTAACCATCCATCACCTTGTTGCTTTGAATTTTCTATCATCTATTCCATGGATTTGGAGACTTCTCCTTCAATTCTACTGCTTCAAAAGGGAGAGGCAATCCTTTTGCACATATCTTTTTAACACGTGTAGTGATCCCTTCATCTTCTTGTAAGTATGAGCCAATAATTCTTTAAATAATAAATCACAATAATAATCTTTGAAGTTTATCAATTTATTCTTATCCCAAAAGTCAATTTTATGATGGCAACATCTGACTTAAGTCTTGATTTTAACCAGATATCTATTTTAGTTCCTGTCCATTTGGGATTCTGTTACAATGTGTATTTGGTCCAGCTTTGCTTTTTTAGGAACCCTCTTGTTTGCCATCTCCATATCTATTTTCCCCATTCTCTTTATATACACACACACACACACACACACACACACACACACATATATACATGCATGCATGCTAGGTCAAAGTCTTTCTCTCTCTCCCATGCTGCTACCAAGACAGGGGAAGCAGTCTCCATTCTTAGTTTCAAGGATGGATCTGATGGGTCTTAGAGAAATCCTATCCCTTTGCCAATGACTGATTCAGAAATGAGTATATTACCAAATTCTAGCCAGTGAGATGTGGGGGGAGGGATTTGGTGAAAGTTTGGGGGAATTTTTTTTCTTCGATCTTAAAAGAAAGCCAATGAGGCCTTTCTTTCTCTGCCACTAGATGGAATAAAGAAAGTAGACCCAGTTACTACCAGCAGCCATTCCATTGCCATGAAAGAAGCTAGACAGGCTCAAACTGACAACGGCCAGTGATTCAGCAGAAGAGAATGCTGAGAATTCTTGATAATACCATTGAGCCACTGGACAAACCAAATGAGAAATGTGTGCTATGATTGCTCTTCCATTTGTGTGAGCTAATGTATCTTTTAAACAATACACAGATTTTAATATACTTGTGGCTGAACACATTCTAATTGATGTAAATCCATTATGCTTGGTTGATCGGAATGAAATTTTAGTCTAAGCCCCTTCATTGACTCCTATACACTAAAAAAAAAAAAAAAAGTGAGACTATCAGTAAGACATCTTAATCAAAAATTTATCTGATGCCTTCTCTAGTTTTAGCAAAATGAAATCTAGCAGCTGTCTGGATGACATCTGCCATTAGTATTTTATCTTGGCTTTGTCAATTAGATGATCTTATTCAATACAGCACATTAGTCCCTTGGTCAGGGTGATAGGCTTGGCCTAAGCATGCTTTGAATTTAAGAAGTTTACTTTATCTTCACCTGGCGAAACCATTGTTTGCACTGTGCTGAAAGTTGTTGTGGCTCTAACTCCAGAGATGTCTGTATGTAGCTTAAATAGTTACATGAGGTGATACTGACTTATCAACTTTCAGATCCAAAAAACATCATATCCTTTCTTATAATACATGTAAAATCAGCTTTTACTTTCTGATTAACCTTGAAGTAAACAAAGTTCTATGATTGAAAGAATTTTTCATTCTTTTGTCCTTTTTCCTCTGCTTTTTTTTCTCCCTAGTTATTTCATAAAGCAAATAGTTATTGATATTCTACTATATGTCAGACAGTCACTGGGTGAATGAAATTCAATGATGAACAAGACCCATAACCTACCCCCAGAGCTCTCATGCCTAGAGAAGTGTCAGGCCTGCCAGGAGAAAAACCCAGAGAAAGCCATGTGCTGCAGAGGAGAGAGAGCAAGTCATTCTTTCTGATCCCACATAAAGACTTTTCATAAATCCCTAAACTCCTGCTTTAAGATTTTGTTGTTAAGTTGCTCTGTCACGTCCAACTCTTTGAGACCCTATGGACTGCAGCATGCCAGGCTTCCCTGTCCTTCACCTTCTCCTGAAGCTTGCTCAAACTCATGTCCATAGAGCTGGTGAAACCATCCAACCATCTCATCCTTTTTTGTCCCCTCCTGCCTTCAATATTTCCCAGCATCAGGGTCTTTGGATTTTTTTTTTTTTTTTTTTTTTGGACTGAGGTTTACATAAAAATTGTCCCTTATCCCATACCAATTCATTTTGCAATTAGATAATCTCAAAAATTACTCCTGAAAAAATGACATGAACATGTAATAAGGATTGTGATACTGTCTTAAGAAAGAACTTCCTTTCTTGGCCTTCTTCCATAGGTTGAAAGTGTGGGCTTCTGTAAGAAAATAGAAAGTGGTCTGAGGTTCAGAGGTCATAGCCTCTGAAACTATGAATCCTGGGCCAGTCTCATAGAAGTGTTCCTCTCTGCTTTATAGACATGCCCATGTCCTGTTTTCAGCTTGAAGTTAAAAACACTGAGAGACCAGTTCATCCTCTTAATGTAGGCAAAACCAGCATATGATTTTCTCCTGCCCTGTTCTCAAAGTTTCATCCACTAAAATAAAGACAGAGAATCTTGATTTCTGCTCTGTACAAAAGTGCATGAAAAATAATTGCCTTTCCTGGTAGAATCTTATTATTGTAACAGTTATAGTAGAGAGATTATTCTTGTTTTAATAGGGACCATTGTCTTATCTTAGCAATTGACCTGGCCTCCAAAATCCATTGAGGTTTAATGTTAACTCATCTTACTTGCCCTTTTAAAATGAGCCTATGCTTTGGGACGCTGCTTCACTTTCTATTATGTGTCCCTGTCCTTAAGTGCTGCAGCATTTCTCTAGTTGCCTCACCCAGGGGTGAGTAGTCTCCCTAACTCGTGTGCTTTGCTAGCCAGCTATGTTGGTGCCCACTTCACACAACTGGATCCATTGCTCACTCTGGAAAGATGGGACAATCTAGGGATCAAGCATTAGCAAGCATATAATAAGCAGGAAGGAGTGACCCTGGGGTGCAAATTGCCCTGGTGCATATAGAAGACCAGACTGATAAGGGGCTTTGGGTGCTAGAGAGGGTATCATTATAGTTTCTGATCTCCTGGAACTAAGCCTTCTGAACTGATAAGAAAAGCATGAGTTCCCCTAACTGCATAGAGGAGGAGAAAAAAGAACACAGCTAACATTAATGAGTCCTACACTATGTGACAAGCCCGATGCTAGATATTTTAATATATTTATTCCTCCTCAAGGGCTCCAAAGCCTCCAAAGTGCCTCCTAGCTCATGAGTGGCAGAACTGGGACTCGACCAAGAACCATCTGACACTAAACTTACCTCTAATCGGCCTTCCTGAATGCACCTCTCCTTGTGTTTATCCTTTTCCTGAACCTCAGGCAGCCATGTTTATCCAGACCCTGCAAGTGTAAAATTGATGACATAATCATGTGATGGTGTCTATGGGACTATTATAGGAGGATTAGGCTATTATCAACAAATCGGGGACTAGTATTGTTTTATCAGCTTGGGAGTGTTTTCAATTAATTTGTAATTAAATAAAGGAAGCAATTTACTGACTCTTGGAGGAGTCAGGCCTGGGGAAGGCTTATCTCATCAGTCTCAGCTGTGCATTCCTCCTGCACCGGCTCATTGTTTAGATCACAGCAGTGATACATGATCTGACCTATAGGAGTAATTCAATAAAGCATCAATATTTTCTTTCCTTTAACCCGTGATGCTGTGATGACTGGAGAAATCTGTCTGCAGTGTCCTCGACCATGAGCCTATCAAGAGCTGCACCTTTGGCCTTTAATGTTCATTCAGCTATTCCTGCCAAAGAGCCTGCTCATGTCAGAACTGACCAAGGTAGTTTCACCCAGGTGGGATACAAGCAGACTTCATGGAGTCAATCATATTTTAAATACCTTTGCATCTAGATTTTCTAGGTACTATGTTGGCCTCTTTACAACTATGGTCTCATCTCTTCTCAACCATCTTGCACATCTAGGCACTGTTATCCCCATTTAATTGGATGAGCAAATTAAGATTAGTTGGTGGCTGAGCCACGAACAGTACCTAGTTCCATGGTATTTTAAGGGCCTGGAGCTTTTCCACTGACACTACTCAGCTAAGCTCTATGCAGACCGTGAAAAATGAAAAAGTAGGCAGTCTTCCTACACAGCCTGAGGATATTTCTTGATAAGCTTTTCTTCTATTTATAGTATCATAATCATTATCCAGATATCTTCAGGCCTTATCACCCATATTTCAGTAAATATATGATAAAAAATGGGCTTCCCCGGTGGCTCAGTGGTAAAGAATCCATGTGCCAATGCAGGAGATGTGGGTTTGATCCCAAAGTCAGGAAGATTCCCTGCAGAAGGAAATGGCAGCCCACGCTAGTATTCGTGCCTGGGACATCCCATGGACAGAGTAGCCTGGCAGGCTATATAGTCCATGGGATCATGAAAGAGTAGGACAACAACAAAAGCAAAATAATAATAATTATTATTATAACAACAATGACAATAAAAACCATAAATACAAACTTTATTGCTTCATAGGTTTTAGGGACTTTTCTGAATACTTGGAGTACAAAAAGAAGCAGGGCAAAGGCTAACAGAGTTTCTCCAAGAGAATGCACTGCTCATAGCAAACACCCTCTTCCAACAACACAAGAGAAGACTCTACAAGTGGACATCACCAGATGGTCAACACCAAAATCAGATTGATTATATTCTTTGCAGCCAAAGACGGAGAAGCTCTATACAGTCAGCAAAAACAAGACTGGGAGCTGACTGTGGCTCAGATCATGAACACCTTATTGCCAAATTCAGACTTAAATTGAAGAAAGTAGGGAAAACCACTAGACCATTCAGTTATTTATCCTAAATCAAATCCCTTACAACTATACAGTGGAAGTGACGAATAGATTCAAGGGATTAACTCTGATAGAGTGCCTGAAGAGCTATGGACGGAGGTTGGTGACATTGTACAGGAGGCTGTGATCAAGACCATCCCCAAGAAAAAGAAATGCAAAGGAGAAAAAGAAAGATATACCAATTTGAATGCAGAGTTCCAAAGAATAGCAAGGAGAGATAAGAAAGCCTTCCTCAGTGATCAGTGCAAAGAAATAGAGGAAAATAATAGAATGGGAAAGACTAAAAGTCTCTTCAAGAAAATTAGAGATACCAAGGTATCATTTCATTCAAAGATGGGCACAATAAAGGACAGAAATGGTATGGACCTAACAGAAGCAGAAGATATTAAGAAGAGGTGGCAAGAATACACAGAAGAATGATACATAAAAGATCTTCATGATCCAGATAACCACAATGGTGTGATCACTAACCAAGAGCCAGACATCCTGGAATGCGAAGTCAAGTGGGTCTTTGGAAGCATCACTAAGAACAAAGCTAGTGGAGGTGATGGAATTCCAGTTAAGCTATTTCAAATCCTAAAAGATGATGCTGGGAAAGTGATGCATTCAGTACAGTTCAGTTAAGTCACTCAGACTGACTTAACAGTGTCTGACTCTCTGTAACCACATGGACTGCAGCACACCAGGTCTCCCTGTCCATCACTAACTCCCAAAGTTTACTCAAACTCATGTCCATTGAGTCAGTGATGCCATCCAACCATCTCATGCTCTGTCACCCCCTTCTCCTCCCGCCTTCAATCTCTCCCAGCGTCAGGGTCTTTTCCAATGAGTCAGTTTGTTGCATCAGGTGGCCAAAGTATGGGAGTTTCAGCTTCAGCATCAGTCCATCCAACGAATATTCAGGACTGATTTGCTTTAGGATGGACTGGTTGGATCTCCTCGCAGGCCAAGGGATTCTGAAGAATCTTCTCCAACACCACAGTTCAAAAGAATCAATTCTTTGGCACTCGGATTTCTTTATAGTCAAACTCTCACATCCATACGTGACCACTGAAAAAACCATACCTTTGACTAGATGGACATTTGTCAGCAAAGTAAAGTCTCTGCTTTTTAATATTCTGTCTAGTTTGGTCATAACTTTTCTTTCAAGGAGCAAGTATCTTTTAATTTCATGGCTGCAGTCACCATCTGCAGTGATTTTGGAGCCCCCCAAAATTAAGCCTGTCACTGTTTCCATTGTTTCCCCATCTATTTGCCATGATCTTAGTTTTCTGAGTGTTGAGTTTTGAGTCAACTTTTTCACTCTCCTCTTTCACTTTCATCAAGAGGCTCTTTAGCTTTTCTTCACTTTCTCCCATAAGGGTGGTGGCATCTGCATATCTGAGGTTATTGATATTTCTCCCGGCAATGTTGATTCCAGCTTGTGCTTCATCCAGCCTGGCATTTCACATGATGTACTCTGCATATAAGTTAAATAAGCACAGTGACAATATACAGCTTTGATGTACTCCTTTCCCAATTTGGAACCAGTCTGTTGTTGCATGTCCAGTTCTAACTGTTGCTTCTTGACCTGCATACAGATTTCTCAGGAGGCAGGTAAGGTGGTCTGGTATTCCCATCTCTTCAAGAATTGTCCACAGTTTGTTGAATCCACACAGTCAAAGGCTTTGACTTAGTCAATAAAGCAGAGGTAGATGACTTTCTGGAACCCTTTGCTTTTTCGATGATCCAACAGATGTTGGCAATTTGATCTCTGGTTCCTCTTCCTTTTCTAAATCCATCTTGAACATCTGGAAGTTCATGATTCACATACTATTGAAGCCTGGCTTGGAGAATTTTGAGCATGTGAGTTGAGTGTAATTGTGCAGTAGTTTGAGCATTCTTTGGCATTGCCTTTCTTTGGGATTGGAATGAAAACTGACCTTTTCCAGTCCTGTGGCTACTGCTGAGTTTTCCAAATGCTCTCATATTGAGTGTAGCACTTTCACAGCATCATCTTTTAGGATTTGAAATAGCTCAACTGGAATTTCATCACCTCCACTAGCTTTGTTCACAGTGATGCTTCCCTAAGGCCCACCTGACTTCATATTCCAGGATGTCTGGCTCTAGGTGAGTGATCACACCATCGTGATTATCTGGGTCATGAAGATCTTTTTTGTATAGTTCTTCTGTATATTCCTGCCACCTCTTTTTAATATCTTCTGGGCTTCCCTGTTGGCTCAGATGGTAAAGTGTCTTCCTGCATTGCGGTAGACCCAGGTTCAGTCCCTGAGTTAGGAAGATACCCTGGAGAAGGAAATGGCAACCCACTCTAGTACTCTTGCCTGGAAAATTCCATGGGCTGAGAAGCCTGATAGGCTATAGTCCATGGGATTGCAAAGAGTTGGACATGACTGAGTGACTTCACTGTTACTTTCACTTTCTGTTAGGTCCATACCATTTCTGTCCAT
This sequence comes from Bos indicus x Bos taurus, assembly GCF_003369695.1. NCBI lineage: Eukaryota > Metazoa > Chordata > Mammalia > Artiodactyla > Bovidae > Bos > Bos indicus x Bos taurus. The sequence continues at coordinate 25,079,522 of NC_040078.1, forward strand.
TGTTCCCATCATTGCATGAAATGTTCCCTTGGTAGCTCTAATTTTCTTGAAGAGATCTCTAGTCTTTCCCATTGTATTGTTTTCCTCAATTTCTTTGCCTTGATCACTGAGGAAGGCTTTCTTATCTCTCCTTGCTTTTCTTTGGAACTCTGCATTCAAATGGGTATGTCTTTCCTTTTCTCCTTTACCTTTCACTTCTCTTCTTTTCATAGCTATTTGTAAGGCCTCATCAGATAAACATTTTGCCTCAGTATGCACTCAATGCACTCCATATGCCAGCAAATTTGGAAAACTCAGCAGTGGCCACAGGACTGGAAAAGGTCAGTTTTCATTCCAATCCCAAAGAAAGGCAATGCCAAAGAATGCTCAAACTACTGCACAATTACACTCAACTCACATGCTCAAAATTCTCCAAGCCAGGCTTCAATAGTATGTGAATCATGAACTTCCAGATGTTCAAGATGGATTTAGAAAAGGAAGAGGAACCAGAGATCAAATTGCCAACATCTGTTGGATCATCGAAAAAGCAAAGGGTTCCAGAAAGTCATCTACCTCTGCTTTATTGACTAAGTCAAAGCCTTTGACTGTGTGGATTCAACAAACTGTGGACAATTCTTGAAGAGATGGGAATACCAGACCACCTTACCTGCCTCCTGAGAAATCTGTATGCAGGTCAAGAAGCAACAGTTAGAACTGGACATGCAACAACAGACTGGTTCCAAATTGGGAAAGGAGTACATCAAAGCTGTATATTGTCACTGTGCTTATTTAACTTATATGCAGAGTACATCATGTGAAATGCCAGGCTGGATGAAGCACAAGCTGGAATCAACATTGCCGGGAGAAATATCAATAACCTCAGATATGCAGATGCCACCACCCTTATGGGAGAAAGTGAAGAAAAGCTAAAGAGCCTCTTGATGAAAGTGAAAGAGGAGAGTGAAAAAGTTGACTCAAAACTCAACACTCAGAAAACTAAGATCATGGCAAATAGATGGGGAAACAATGGAAACAGTGACAGGCTTAATTTTGGGGGGCTCCAAAATCACTGCAGATGGTGACTGCAGCCATGAAATTAAAAGATACTTGCTCCTTGAAAGAAAAGTTATGACCAAACTAGACAGAATATTAAAAAGCAGAGACTTTACTTTGCTGACAAATGTCCATCTAGTCAAAGGTATGGTTTTTCCAGTGGTCACGTATGGATGTGAGAGTTTGACTATAAAGAAATCCGAGTGCCAAAGAATTGATTCTTTTGAACTGTGGTGTTGGAGAAGATTCTTCAGAATCCCTTGGCCTGCGAGGAGATCCAACCAGTCCATCCTAAAGCAAATCAGTCCTGAATATTCGTTGGATGGACTGATGCTGAAGCTGAAACTCCCATACTTTGGCCACCTGATGCAACAAACTGACTCATTGGAAAAGACCCTGACGCTGGGAGAGATTGAAGGCGGGAGGAGAAGGGGGTGACAGAGCATGAGATGGTTGGATGGCATCACTGACTCAACAGATATGAGTTTGAGCAACATCTGGAAGATAGTGAAGGACTGGGAATCCTGGCATGCTGCAATCCAAGGGGTTGCAAAGATCGGACACAACTGAGTGACTGAACAACAAGAACACCCTCTTACTTGTGATGGAATTGGATGTAAAAATCACGAAGACAGCAGTTGTCTATTGTTAAATGGAATATTACTAGAAACTATTTAAATGTATCATTGCATTTATTATTTATCTAAGTTAATATACTTATTATTTTTAACATTGGCACCTGCTGCTGCTGCTGCTGCTAAGTCGCTTCAGTTGTGTCTGACTCTGTGCAACTCCATAGATGGCAGCCCACCAGGCTCCCCCATCCCTTGGATTCTCCAGGCAAGAATGCTGGAGCGGGTTGCATTACCTTCTCCAATGCATGAAAGTGAAAGTGAAGTCGTTCAGTCGTGTCTGACTCTTGGCGACCCCATGGACTGCAGCCTACCAGGCTTCTCCGTCCATAGGATTTTCCAGGCAAGAGTACTGGAGTGGGTTGCCCTACAGTTCCAATATTTAAAAAATTTCCCCCACACCAAACCAGCTGGAAACATTAACATTGTCTACTAGAGACAGTATGAGATCCACAGATTAAGGGCTCAGTCTTACGAGACAGCTTCTTATCCCTCACTTCAGATGCCAGTCATAATCCAGGTTATGACCTGTGCTTCTGACCTATCTGCTGTAGTTTGAACGTCCCATCAACCCACTCTTTGGGTTGAGTAATGTGCTAGAATGGCTCACAAAACTCTGAGAAACATTGTAATTACTAAATTATCTGTTTATTATAAGAGAATATAACTCAGGAATAGCCAGATAGAAAAGATGCACAGAGGCACAGAGCTTCCATACCCTCTCCTAGAGTGCTAGCTCCACCATCAAATCTCCACATGTTCACAAATCTGGGAGATCTCTGAACTCTGTGGGTTTTTATGGGTTTTATTACATGGCCATGATTGATCATATCATTGACCATGGGTGATTTAACTTCATCCTTGGCCCCTCTCCTCATTGCATAATCTGAGAATAAAGAGTAGAGGTCTACCAAATCCATCCCATCTTACTTTGATAAATAATATGCCATTGAAATAAAGAAAAATCTGGAATAAATATTAACTCAGAGAGATGCTAGAGAACAGGTGTCAACCGGGATTGTCCCAGTCAAAGCAGGATGCATAGTCACATTTACTTTAAGGTCCCTTCCAATCCCAAATGACTCCAATTTGATGATAACTCAGTCAACTGCTTACCTTACTGTAATTCCAAGATCTGACATCTACAGTTGCTGAGTCTTCCTTATTAGTAGCCAACCTCCATTTGTTCTTTCAGTACTAGGCACATGATATGTAAGAGATACTTATTTTCTTGCCCTGAGGAAACTCACAGCAGAGCAGGAAAATCAGGAAAGAAAGCCAGTAATTAGAATACAACTCACTGGGTCTCATGGCCATTTTTTATAGGTTGCCTTCTCCATATGTGTGTGTCTGTGTGTGTGTATACACACACACTTGTGGAATCTTTGCTTACTTTTGATGTATGCAGGACTCAGCATAGTACCTGGCATCTGGTAGTCATTTAGTAATATTAATTTAAGAAATGAATGAACAAAGCACTATGATAGAGGTAAACCTCAGTGACATGGGATTACATGGACAGGCATCTGAGATAGGTCAGAGAAAGCTTCTCAAGGGATGAAAAGGTGAATGGACTTAAAGGTCAAGGAGGGCCCAACAAGTTGGGTAGGACAGGAAAGGGCTTTCTTGGCATGAGGGGAAATGTATGTAAATAACGTACTGTGTTGTGCTTAGTTGCTTAGTTGTGTCTGACTCTTTGCGACCCCATGGACTGTAGCCCACCAGGCTCCTCTGTCCATGGGGATTCTCCAGGCAAGGATACTGGAGTGGTTTCCCATGTCCTCCTCCAGGGGATCTTCCAACCCAGGGATCAAAGCCATGTCTCCTGCATTGCAGGCAGATTCTTTCCCATCTGAGCCACCAGTCCTTTAGGATGGACTGGTTGGATCTCCTTGTAGGCCAAAGGATTCTGAAGAGTCTTCTCCAACACCAGTTACATTTAACTATGTAAATGCATAAACATGGGAAACTGTAGATACTTAGGGAACTTCTCAAGGATTGGGTGGTAAGGTGGAGGCATGGCAATGAACGAAGCTGCAGGCAGAGCCAGCTAAGATTTAGGAATATGGCTCACCCTTAGTCATGAGAAAACAGGGTTCCTTAAGGATACCACTCAGAGATCTAAACTGCTCATCTGAAGATCCGAAGCTCCACTTACACCTAAATCCCCTGGTCCTGCAGAACAGTGACACAATAAAGAGAGAAATCCAAAATCAACTTGACTCTTAACTCTTGGAAGGAAAATGATCAGTCCCTACCCAAGTTCAACGGTAGTAAACCTTTTACATGAGCTCAAGGCCATATTCATCTGAGCACTGCTGTTGCACTTGGATCAGGGAGAGTGACTGATCCTGCTTCATAGCACTCAGCCTCTGTCTATAAAAAAAAGGAAAGAGTTGAAGTAGTTAAGTGACTTATTAAATTTAAAAGTCATAAAGATTTATCTGAATTCTTTAGGTTTTTCCTCAACATATTCCCTGCATTCATACCATGATTTTCCAGTTTACTTTGGGAATATCCTTCCCTTCCAAATTGTTTGGCAACTCTTGAGCAACTAACTTCGTTGGTGATTACAAGCAATGGGAATTAATTGCAAGCTTGTGTGAAAGGGTACATAAGGGTGGAAGAGACAGGGAGGAGGTAGCATAAGGCAGAGACTGAGGACATCTGTCTTTTTGACGATACCTTTGATCACATTTCTCTGAACTCTCACTAGCGTGTTTTTCTAGTGTTACCTCTTGTTAGACTGTCATGGCAGTTCCCTTGGTGGAATTTCTGCCTCTGGTGTCTGTCATTACGAGGTTAATTCCCATAAAGCACAATCCCATTGCCACTTCTGCTTTCAGCCTCATCCCCTTCCATTCTGTGCTGCAGCTACTGCTTAGTCACTCTTAGTCGCTCATCATCCTCAGTGGTGTCTGACTCTGTACGGTCGTGTCTAACACTGTACGGTCCCATAGACCATAGCCCACCGGGCTCCTCTGTCTATGAGGTTCTCCCAGGCAAGAATACTGGAGCAGGTTGCCATTTCCTCCTCCAAGGGATTTTCCTGACCTAGGGATGGAACTCACATCTCTTGAGTCTCCTGCACTGGCAGGCACGTTCTGACCTAATTACTATTCTCCAAACATACCCTGCACTTAAATACTTCCATAGTTTTGCTCTTATAGATCCCTCTGCCTGTACTGTTGAAATTTTGCACACTTCAGGAATGCAGTTAAATTCTCTGAAACTTTATCTGATCTCCTAGCTAAAAGGAACCCTTCCCTCTTTCCAACTCCTATAGCAGTTTACTTATGCTTTTTTGGCACTTAGCACTTTCACCTTGCTGCTGCTGCTGCTAAGTCGCTTCAGTCGTGTCCAACTCTGTGCGACCCTATAGACGAAAGCCCACCAGGCTCCCCTGTCCCTGGAATTCTCCAGGCAAGAACACTGGAGTGGGTTGCCATTTCCTTCTCCAATGCATGAAAGTGAAAAGTGAAAGGGAAGTCGCTCAGTCGTGTCCGACTCTTAGCAACCCCATGGATGACAGCCCACCAGGCTCCTCCATCCATGGGATTTTCCAGGCAAGAGCACTGGAGTGGGGTGCTATTGGCTTCTCCGATTTTCACCTTATATTAGGGCTATTTATGTATCAGGCTTATTTTGCTTGCCTTGAAGTCTGTGCATCACCCACGTTTGCCTTTCTTAGACTTCCTGTCATGATGCCTGACTCACAGTGGAAGCCAGTTAATGAATGAATGAGCCCAGGATGTCTGGAGACTTCCTTATGCCAAAGAGGTGTTTAAAGCTAATGGCTTTTCTGAGCAGAGATAGTCAAGCTACAGTGCCTCTTTCTCCCCAGCTGCTGGCTTATGTGGTACTCAAGTCGCCAGCTGGAGACAGCTGTGCCAGTTGGGACCAGCTGAGCATCCAGCTACATCCATAGAATGAAAACAGCCAGGCAAGGGTGGGGCTTGTCTTTCTGACTACTAACTTTGCCTTAAGTTGTTGTAACCCTGGGAAGTCTACCCACATTTCTCAGGCTTCTGGGTGGGCTTCTGGGCATTTGTACAACTTATTAGCTACAGTCTGCAGAAATGCTTTGGTCTTGTTTCTCTGCTGCCCCTGTAAGGGAAGTCCTGCCTCTCTAGGCCCTTGGATTTTCTGGATTCTCTGAAGATAGTGGCTGGTGCTGTGATGAGCTAGTGGCTGGTGTTGTGACAAGCATGGCAGGAACACCTGTTATAGTAAAGGATTATTATTTTTAAAAACTCTTCCCTATTCTAAAGGGATTTTAGGAAGATTACACAAAGATAGTTTTTAAAGTGAGAAAATTAATGAAAAGGGGATGTAGAACAAGTAGATGATTAATTATTAACATAGAAAATGATTAATGCAGAACATGAAGGGCGTAAGATCCTGCATATTTGCTGTAAATCTGACTCTGAGCTTCCTAGAAACCAGAAAAAAAAAAGGGGGGCGGAGGGGGAAAGATAACCAAAAGCCAGTTGCTCAAAGGAGCATTTCTCAATTCCTGTGCCCTAAAAAATCATACTCTGTGCATTCTGTAGAGAAGTATCATGCTTGATACAGATAACAATGACCTTAGGAATGCTGAAACACAACAGCAGTCTGGGCTTGATGTAAATCCGGTGATAGGCGGCATATCCCTGTGATGAGGAACTGCTGTATAGACAGTGGTTTTCTCCTGCTCCTTACCACTTTAGCCCTGTGAAGCTTTCTCGAGTTATTACTCAGTGTCAGCTAGGAGGAAATGTTCCAAGGAACCAGGCAACCGGACAGTATTCTGAAATCTAGGAAGGCTGTGGTCCTTGTCCGTGATACTAAAGAAGGAAGGAATCTCAGTCAAAATCTTGGCTATTATCACTAGAACCAGAAAGTCAGTGCAATTCAAACTTGAACAGGTAAGGAGGGAAGTCTTAACAATAGCTGTTTCTTAAACACCTCTATTCTCACTAATTCTGAATCCCTTAAAAGTATCCTGGGGACCCAAAACTACAGCCTCAACAAAGCACTCTAGTCTTTGCTCCAGAGAGAGGTACATTCTCGTAACATAGAAGAGAAGGGTACCATCTTGGTGTAGTACAAATAAACTTACAGTGGTTATTATTCTTTGAACCACATTTAAGAGTCTCCAAATGATTGAATCCAGAATAATATTAGGAAAGGCTTTTATTGAGGTAGTTATACTATGGTAGAACACAGCAGTCTTTTTTATGTAGCAGTAACATCAGGTATGGATGTGAGAGTTGGACTGTGAAGAAGGCTGAGTGCCGAAGAATTGATGCTTTTAAACTGTGGTGTTGGAGAAGACTCTTGAGAGTCCCTTGGACTGCAAGGAGATCCAACCAGTCCATTCTGAAGGAGATCAGCCCTGGGATTTCTTTGGAAGGAATGATGCTAAAGCTGAAACTCCAGTACTTTGGCCGCCTCATGCGAAGAGTTGACTCGTTGGAAAAGACTCTGATGGTGGGAGGGATTGGGGGCAGGAGGAGAAGGGGACGACAGAGGATGAGATGGCTGGATGGCATCACTGACTCGATGGACATGAGTCTCAGTGAACTCCGGGAGTTGGTGATGGACAGAGAGGCCTGGCGTGCTGCGATTCATGGGGTTGCAAAGAGTTGGACACGACTGAGCGACTGATCTGATCTGATCCGATCTGAACATCATTATTTCCCCAACGAACATTTATGAGCTCTTGGGCATAAACTGAGAAGAGAGGGGTAATGGGGGACAAATGCACTGGATATCAGTGTTGGAAAGCTCACAGTCTAGCAGGGGCAGTTAAGAAACGCAGCCAAAGCCACCGTGGCCATACAGCTGTGTGTGGGGTAAGGCTCTGACTCAATATAACTTCCCATGGCTTTCTCAGACACTCACATGATGCTCTTCATCTAAGAATCTCGTTCTTATTAGCAGAGTCCACTTCCTCTGCTCAAGGAGAAGGAGGTAACAGGAAACACAGTGTTTGTGTCCTGACCTGTGTGCCTGGAACAGAGTGAGAGAGGGGGAATGGTAAGAAATGAGGCCAGGGAGATGACTGGGCCAGCTCACATGAGGTAACTACGAAGACTTTTGCTCTGAGTGAAACTGGAAACCACTGAAGGATTTTGAGCTAAGGAGAAACACCTAAATGTGATTAGTAAAGGATGCCTCTGGGGCAACCGAGGCTACTGTTCCAAGTGTTCACTGTAGAGAGGTGAGGGCAGGATCTGGGAGGGTGGTTGGGAGTGCTTTCAGATGATTCTGGTGAGGTTTCAGAGAGGTTAGGGTGGCCATGGTACAGTGCAGTGAGAAGGAAGAGTGCATGGGATGGGGCATGGAAATGATCAGAATCAGGCTTCAAGAAAATTGATCTGGCCGTTGAGATGGATGAAGGAATATATCAATAGTAGGAAGAAGCTCGGAGAAGGCAATGGCACCCCACTCCAGTACTCTTGCCTGGAAAATCCCATGGACGGAGGAGCCTGGTAGGCTGCAGTCCATGGGGTCGCAAAGAGTCAGACATGACTGAGCGACTTCACTTTCACTTTTCACTTTCATGCATTGGAGAAGGAAATGGCAACCCACTCCAGGGTTCTTGCCTGGAGAATCCCAGGGACGGAGGAGCCTGGTGGGCTGCCGTCTATGGGGTCGCACAGAGTCGGACACGACTGAAGTGACTTAGCAGCAGCAGCAGCAGCAGGAAGAAGCTGGAAGCTGTGAGACAGTATTTCTCCAAGGTGGGCCAAACCACCTACACTTGAATTACCTGCAGAGATTGTTAAAATAGAGATTCCTGTATTTAGGTTATTCTTTTGAACACCAGGCTAGGGAACTACAAATAATCATAGTCCTTAAACTGAAAAATCAACAGAATTTCAAGTCCAAAGAGAACAGATGAGTGAGTTTCAGAGGTTTTTTTCCCCCCCTCTAAAATAATATTAATAGCAATGCTAGACTCTCCCATTTGGGTCCATGAACTGTATGCTAGATACAGCCCTACATAATTTGCCCACATGTCAAGGAAAAATTATTTGTTTCTAGGGAACTTTTGCTAGCTACAACCACACTCCCGTCCCTCCCATCAAAGATGAGTCCTTAGCTTGCAGCATGCAGCCATGGGTATGGAGTGGCCAGTTAGAAGCTGAGAAGGTGTGGCAATGCTCTGTATAAGAAAAGGATGGAGAGAAACCCTTGGATGGCCCAGGGTAGGGCTGGAGCTTTGACTGAGAGTAGGAGCCGAAAGGAAGAGGTAGATGCTGGCCCTGAAGAAGACTGGAGAGGAAAGATGACATGACAAAGGCCCATAGGGAAATCTTGGGAATTGACTGAGATATTTAAACAGGATTTTATGAGGCTTTGTCAGGTAGCCTGTGATGCAAACTCTTTCCCACCACCTCCCTCATCAAGTCTTTACCGATATTTTCTACTGGATCTGTCTTGTGATGTGCTGGATTCTGCTATGAAGGGGCAGACTAAGAACAAAAGCTGCCCAGTCACCTCTGGTTTGCAGCCTTGCCAGCTCATTCAAGCTAACAGCTATATCACAGAAGTCATCCACTTTGCCACCCAAGATTGTCCTGCTCACCTTCAGTCTCTCTCCCACATGAACCCCTTGTGGGTTTTACAGAATCTGTGTGGTAATTTATCGTCTTGGTGTTTTCCAGGCCGAGAATCTGGAATTAGAGTGACCTTTCACCCACAGCAGCTGCTGATTTATCACAGGATCTATTAGAGTCTTGTCCAGATGTTGATGTTCCTGACATGAAGCTGTTTAATTTGAAATTGGCTCAGCTGGAAAATTAGGTTAAGGGATTTTATAACCAGAGTACAAGGCAGAAAATTTACCCTTTTTTATAACCCAAGGTGCTCATGGTAAAAACCACAATTCAAGGAAGTTTCAGTTCTGGAACAGGCGATGTTACACTGTACGTGGAGAAGGCTAAAAATGTGGGAGGAAAGTTCAGAGTTCTTACCTAAGGAGTCACCACAGGGGCCTCAAGAATGGCTGCTGGAAGCTGTAAAGACACTGCAGATGTGTGGGAGCCTCAGGAAAGCTCAGGTGAGAAAAGGGGGCAACTCGCCCACCCCCGCCAAATAGAGGGAGCATGGACATTTGCTTCTCAACTCTGCCCTCAACTCTGCCCTCCAGGATTGTTGCTGCTGATTAACTACCTGCCAGATCAAACTTTCCGTCTGTAGGTGGTCCGGGTACCTGTCAGAAAGCCTGACCTATTTAGTGCTATGTAAAGTTTCAGAGCCCTCACCTCGTGCTGGAACCCTGCCAGGAGAGGCCAGGTGGCAGTGGCTGCTGCTAGGAGGAGCAGTTAACCATGTTGGAGAGAGGCAGTACTCAAGGTAATGTTCACCGTCAAAAGAGCCAGGCCTCCAAGGTGAGGATGGACTCAGAAGTGAACCAACCCAGGATGGAAGCCCTCTAGATCTGGCTGGTGAGGCCCCCGCCCACCTTGGTGGCATGCTGCCAGACTCCAAGCAGGGGCAGTGGTTTGGGGGTGGGGAGCCCCGGGGAAGCACAGGCCCACCCTGTGTTTAGTGCTTTAAGAGAAACACAAACAAACTGGAGCACATTCTGGGTAGAACCTCAGCCCTCATGATAGGAGGGGCAGAGGTAGCTGGAGAAGAGAAGTCCTGGTGAAATATTAGGACAAGTGGGTGGTCAGATGTAAAGGATAAGATAAATTACTTCAAACAACAATGATGTAGAAAAGACAGCCTGACTTGTCCTGGGGCTTCAAGGAGGAAGTGAGGGTTAGGAAATGGAAGCCATAAGAGGTAGTTCTTGGGAAAACTTAAAATAATGATGAGACCATTCCTTATCTCTAAAACTGCTTGGATACCCCTCAACAAATGTGCCACATGGGGAGCATGTGGAAGCACTGAGTGGGGATTTTCCTTAAAAGGCCTTTAAAATCCTTCACGTCTATAATCCTAGACTGAAGTCTAATCTTCGAATGTTTTCTACCTTTTTTGTGAAACTGTCTAAGCCTCACGTTCATCATTTTATCAATTAAGATAATAAAACTTTTTTCACTGGAATATTGAGAGAATGTAAAAGGTACCATGCGTTCAGCATTTCAAATCTTGCAGAATGTCAGTGTCTAAATGCAAAGTGTGTGTTTTTCATTTAATTATATTAAGGAATAAGTTAGGCAAAGTATGCAGACTTAAAGAATTGAATAGTGTGGAGGATATCTAGAAGTATTTACCATGATTCTACAGCTGAAGAAGATTCAAGTTCCTGATTCTTTCTCCCTTGATTTTTTTTTTTTTTTTCCTTGCCATCTGGATTTATTTATTCTGGGACAGATGCCCACTTCGTAATCCACAATTCTTCATGGTAATAAGCCCATTGTATCCATATAGGAAGATACTTCATCTCAACCTAGACCAGTGGGCAGAGGTTCTTTTCATACAGGAATTGAGCCTATCAGAAACTACCATTCTTTACAGAGTGCGTGCACATAGTCAAGCTGTGTCTTTATTAAAGCATTAAGATGAAAATGTTGACTGTAGAGGAATCACTCATTATCCAAAAATATCATCCCCACTTGCCAAACATCTGGATTTGGTGGATAAACATCTGAGTGGTTCAACTGAATTTTTCTTTCTCATTTGGATGTTTTGGTGTCATGTAGACCCAGCCCCAGTCAAGACTTGGAGAAAAAATACTTGGCAGGAAAAAAACCAGAATGACTTAATGCAAGCATAACAGTGTAAAAAGAATGAAGATTTTTCATTTATGATTGTCATGAAGTGAGAAGACACTGGAAAAAAAATTTTTTTTTCTAAATAAGTCAGTGAGTAATGACCCGGCAACAGAAAATAATGAACTAAACTCTTAGACCTCTTGCACAATTCAGGCAAATGACTGATAAATTAGGAAGTAAAAAAAAATAGTTCAAATAAGATGAATTTTAACTCATATTTGCAGGTACTTGGAAATCCTGAATGCACAAAGATTTAAGGAAAACAATAAACTACAACGCTAGGCACAAAGAAGCGTATGGAGGATCCACTTATAATATTTTTGAAGGCTAATGAAGGATGGAGAAGAATCCCAGGAATCTTGCTTAAAATAAATATTAGGCCAAACTGGGGAAGAAATTTTGAACACTATTCTCCATTAGAACATGGCTTTAAGAAAAATGTTTTTTTAATTGGAGGATAACTGCTTTACAATGCTGTCAGTTTCTGCCACACAACAATGTGACTCAGCCAGAGGTATACGAGCCCCCGCCCTCTTGGACCTCCCTCCTACCCCCACCCCATCCCACCCTTCTTGGTTGTCACGGAGCATGGGGTTGAGCCTTTGTGTTTAGACAGCAACTTCCCACTAGCTATCCATTTTACACATGGTAATATATACATTTGAGTGCTACTCTCTCAATTCGTCCCACCTTCCCTTTCCCCTGCTGTTTCCCCTGCTGTGTCCACAAATCTGTGGAATATGGTCCTTTAACTGTTGATAAGCTCCACCACCCCCTGACCCCGCAGTCCTCTTAAAGACTTGAGGAAAGGGACAGAGTACAGACATAAGCACTGTAAATGCATCTCAGGGCGAATGAGACTCCTGGGGCTTAAGAATCAAATTGGCACCACAGCAGTGAAGCTCTATTCAGAGCAAGGAAATGTATAACATCATTTCTTCTTCATTCCTCCCCCCCTTCTTTATCTTTCCTACACCACCTTTAGGACAGCAAGATCCTTTGTGTATGCTCTCCACTTCTGGTCTGAAAGATGGGAACCTTAAATTCTGGTTTCTTTATATTTAAATTCTCTGGGCCTGTTTCTTCATCCCCAAAGAGGGAGTTTGAATAATACTATTTTAATAATAACATCTAACTACAAGATGTTAAAATCCCCAAGAAATAAGCAGTTATTAGATAAAGAAGCAGCATTTAGAATTTTTAACTGCACTTGCAAAGTGGTGTTTCTGACTAAAAGGCAAAGGCGACCTTGGATCTGAGTGCCAGAGCAGGCATAGGCCTATGAAGTAATAGGTAAAAGACATGGGGAAAAGTATTAGATCCAGTGTTCTTTTAAAAAAGATTAATAGAACATGCAGATGGTACCAACTTAGTAGAAGCAGACCCCAGTGTGGGCAGGCATTGAACACATGAATGATATTAAAAGATTATAGAAATATGGGTTTAAAAAAAAGTAAAATGGGATTCAACTTTTAAAAATGCAAAGTAATACATTTGGGAGCAAGTAACCAGAAACACATGAGTTTGCAATGTCTTGTGGCAACCAAATTAGCTGGAGACAGAATCGTCATGCCAGTGAATAGAAGACGGATGATCACTGTAGCCCTGGGGAGGCAGAACTTGGAATTCTGAGTTCAAGTCTCTCTCTTTGAAAGCAAAGGATGAGAAAGAAAAATGAAGACGAGGTCAGGAAAGTGCAAAACTAATAATTAGGTACTTAAAGGTGGTGGATTTAAGATGAAGATTTTAAAATTTCACAGAGTGAGCTGGCTGGTAGCAGACTCCAGTAGGAACATAAAGCATGGCGGATCCTTGCGTATTAACTTTCACAGAATCAGGGAATATTACAGGAGGGGGGGTCTTAGAAATGCACTCCATCCCTCTTCCATTTTACAAAGGAAGTCAAGAGTCGAACAGTTCAAAAAAGGGTGTAGTTGATTAAAGTGATTTCTCAAGCAATAGAAGTAAATTTGAAACCTCAGGAGCTCTTGATTATGAACCCCTTAACCCTAGGCATCTATGAATGTGGTGTCACTTTTGATGTCTTCTTTCTTTGAGCATAAATTCATTCTCTGTTTGTTCTGGTGCCTTTCCCCCCAGGTCTCTTTCTCTCTCTAGTCTTCCTTTCTCTAATGAAGAACCTGCCCCTGGCCCACATACCTACCTATAATACGTACCTATTCTTCCCTCACAGGGGGGATATGGAGTCACTCCTCCCACCCCGCCTCCAAAAACCTGTCTCCTTCCAGTAGAATTAGTTTTCCCTCCTGTCTGTTCTCTTGGGCGTTTTGTTTATAAACTTGCACTAAGGCAATGGTCATACTGTGTCACAAGCCTATGTGCTTGACTCCTGCGGCTTTCTCACTGTATTGGGTGGAAAAGATGGTGTCTTAGTCATCTTTGTGTTTCCACTGCTCTGAGCTTCCACAAGGTCTGAGATAAACAAACACCTTTTTCATAAATTTAAATGAAAAAAATGTTTTGTTTTCTCTCCATCTCTCACTTCCTAACTTTCTGTCAGTTTCAAGGCAGACTTTTTTGGGGGGTGGGGAGACATGATGGATGTGGTCTCTCTACACTGTTAGTGGTGGTGTTAAGATGCCTCATGAGCTTCTCTCAGATATGTGATGCTTTGTCAGAAGTGCTTTCTAGAAATCAGATCCACCCAGCTCATCCAAATTATAGCTGTGTTCCCAAGGGCATGGCTCATTGGCCAATTCTGTCATTCAGCTTTTACTCCAATGTGTTTAGTGTAATACTGTATTTCACTGTATCTTTCCACTAAATGAGAATCCCATGGTTAAATAAATGGGAAATATTTGCTTATACAAAAGTAACTTGCATTCTCTTACCGTCCTGTGTAGCATGAATCTCAAGGCTAGAGATTGTTCAACCAATTTGATTTCAGAACTCTTCTCTGAAATCAATTAGTTCTGTTTTGTGGAAAATACTTCGAGCTACATTGTACTTCCAGACCAGATCATGCCACATTTTCTTGTAGTGATATAAATATCCAGTACTTAGTTTGTGTCCAATACTGTTGCAATGCTTTCTATGCATGAACTCAATTCTCACAACCACATAAGGTACAATTATCATTCCCACTTTACAGATGAGAAAAAAATTGAGGTATAGAGAGGTTAAAAAATCTGGCCACCATCAAACAGCTAGTAAGTGGTAGAAGCAGAATTCAACCCCGGACCTTCTGACTCCAATGTCTTGTACATGAAGCTAAAACCCCTCTCCTTGCCATTGTAATCCCTTGTAGTTCAGTCAGAAAGAATCTGCCTGCAGTGCAGGAGACCCGGGTTCAATCCCTGGGTTGGGAAGATTCCCCTGGAGAAGGAAATGGCAACCCACTCCAGTATCCTTGCCTGGAAAATCTAATGGACAGAGGAGCCTGGTGGGCTGCAGTCCATGGGGTCCAAAGAGTCAGGCATGACTGAGCGACTAACACTAACACTAGATTCTATACAATGAGTCCAAGTTCTTATAGCATGGAAGCCGTTTAACTATTTGAAAACAACCAACATTCTTTCTGAGGCCTCTCTTCTCTGAATCTTCTAATTATTCAACCATTCTTCAGATGACAAGGTCTAAAAGTCTTTTATCTTCTTGATGATTGGCCTCTGAACCACCTCTGTGATTTTGTGTCCTCATTAAGCTTATGCCTCAGAAATAAGGCATAAACTATATCCAGCCAGCCTGGTGTAGTTCAGCCACCACCAAGAACAGCAAAATGTCATCTCTCTCTAGAAACATGTTCAATATGGGGAGTTGTATTTGTGTGTTTAATTGGGGTATCCGTATGGGGCAAGTGGCCCATGTTTAGCTAAATAATAACTAAATCTCTGAAAGTATGGCCAACTGATGTGAATAGCCGACCCATTGGAAAAGACCCTGATGCTGAGAAAGATTGAGGGCAGTAGGAGAAGGGAGTAACAGAGGATGAGATGGTTGGATGGCATCACCAACTTAATGGACATGCCTTTGTACAAACTCTGGGAGTTAGTTAAGGATAGGGAAGCCTGGTGTGCTGCAGTCCATGG
Source organism: Bos indicus x Bos taurus (assembly GCF_003369695.1). Lineage (NCBI taxonomy): Eukaryota > Metazoa > Chordata > Mammalia > Artiodactyla > Bovidae > Bos > Bos indicus x Bos taurus. Next base: position 25,094,951 of record NC_040078.1, read on the forward strand.
GATTACAAAGAATCAGACACAACTAAGTGACTGAACAACAGCAACAACCAAAAGCATGGGTTTGGGAGTATTTCATGAGATTCATTTAGAAGTGCCAGAAACAATTAATAAGGAAAGATTGTCCTCAACCAAAACTGTCCCCACTTAGGCCAATCTGTAGTATCACGTCAGCTTCCCACAGGGCTTTTCCTAAAACTTCCATTTTCATACTGAGGACCCTTCATTGACTAACTGGCAGCTGCAGCCAGCCTTTCAGGAGGGACTCATGAGGATGTTCTAATAACAGCCTAGGGAGTGTGTGTTAGAGGAACTTCTAATAATATTTCCTTTGACTTTATTAAACACAGGGTGGAGGATTTTTAAATCCTCCACGAGAGGAAGGGATTTTTAAAGTTATGAATTAAATTGTATTACAGAAAGTATGTGTACAGACAAATGGACATTTGGAAACATAGTTCTCTCATGCCCTTTAGAATCGCTTAGTTCAGAGAGCAGACCATGATGGGTCCATCACCTGGATGGAATGGTCAGGCCTCACTTAAATGGGAATTTCCTCACTTGACAGATGGGGATTGAGTGTCTGTTAGCTAACATTTTTCCTCTAATTACTAATTATACCAGAGAAAGGGGCTTTATGGCCAGAGTCCTGAAAATGTGAAATTTGATCAGCAGAGATTTGCAGTAAAGATGGAAGATTGATGTGTGACGTCAGACAGCTGGCAAGGAGGCCCATCAGGCCAGGAGGCCAGCAGCTGCTCACAGCGGATTTGAGAGGGCTGGGGGAGGACCCAGGAAGGCGGGGATCAGAAAAGGATCTGGGACAGGAGAGATAAGGAGAACCATGTTAACAATTTTGCTTCCCCCTCCTCCTCTTTCTGTCATTTCAGATAAGAACATATTAATCCTCTGAGTGTGAGGCTATAGACAACAGGTGGCAAGGCCCATCCCTGCACCAAAGGCAGCTGCTGGAGTGGGAAAGAGTGCCAGGAAAGGGGATCTTCAGGTGGGAATCTGCACACAGCAATTGACCTTCACCCTGAAACATGTCCCACTCCACTTGCACCACTCACAAAGGAGTCCACGACCCCGAGGGTCATGCACTCGGAACATTCCCTAGAGCAGTGATGCTAAAAGAGTCATCCAGAACCAGCTACAGCAGAATCCCTGACCTTCTGGTTAACAATGCAGGTGCCTGGACCCCACCCCCAGCCACCAGAGTCTGAATCTCTGTAGGTGGAATGGTCTGCTGTCTCTCACATCATGCTGTGTATTTTCTTCTTTGCTGCACATAAAGGATGACCTGAAATGATATCTGGGTTTTTTTTTTTGTTTGTTTCCTGTCTTCCCCATCCAAGAGATGTTCCAAAAGAGCCGGGACTCCCTGCTCAGAACAGTAACATAGCAAATAGCTGAGGCTTCATGAATATTTGTTGGGTGAGTTGTTATTGTTCAGTCACTCGGTCATGTCCAACTATTTGTGACCCCATGGACTGCAGCACACCAGACTTCCCTGTCCTTCACCGTCTCCTGGAATTTGCTCAAACTCATGTCCATTGAGTTGGTGATGCCAGCCAAGCATCTCATCCTCTGTCACCCCCTTCTCCTCCTGCCCTCAATCTTCATCAGCATCAGGGTCTTTTCCAATGAGTTGGCTCCTCGAATCAGGTGGTCAAAATATTAGAACTTCTGCTTCAGCATCAAGTCCTTCCAGTAAATATTCAGGTTTGATTTCCTTTTGGATTGACTGGTTTGATCTCCTTGCTGTCCAAGGGACTCTCAAGTCAGGTGAGTAAATAGGTGAATTGAAGGGAGATGGGGAGAAACAATGAAGGTTTAGAGTGCTTAGCCTGGTGAAGAAGCCAAGCTGAGCCAGTTCCTAGGCTCTGAGATCCTCAGGCAGTTTGAGTGAGGGTGGCAGCCAAGGGACAGGGGACTTGCTCCCCACCGGGGGCTAAAACAATAGTGAAACATGACTGAGGCTCTTCTATACGCCATCAGCCCTACTGAACTCACACACAACAGCCTCGTGCAGGGAAACATCTCCCCACAGCCAAACATATGGACCCCATCAGCCCCCAGACAGAGTACTGACCACCCCTTTGCACTTTTATCTCAGAAAAGCCCTTAATGCACACCTGTCATTATTCTCAATTGTCCCTAGGACATCAGTTTGAGGATGACATTGCCACCCCTAATATGAAAGGCACAGAAGTGAAGGCCCTAAAAGTAATGACAACATACCGTAGGTCACAAAACAGAAAGGGAAATTCGGATCTCCCTGCCTCATAAACCAACACTATCCCAATCCAACTGCTTCCTGCGTTTTCTCTGATGCTTATTCTTGAAGCCACTGTGGTGTTTGCACCAGGTAAGAGGGGGAGACTTTAGAACTATACCTTTTTGAGTAATACATATTGTACTTAATCTACCTGTGACCTCTTTTCCCTACTTTTATACAGTAAAGTTGTTAATATTGATAATACTGTCTATGAAGATAGACACCAATCTATGTAGCATACTCACCAATATAGCATATTAAATGTAACACCTTTCTCATGTATGCTTTCTTGGAACCATGTCTTATTAAATCAGTCTTTAAAATCCACACTCCCATAAAATAACCATAGTCTTCTCCTGGTTTGAGAGTGTTACATACATTGTGAATTTAGAGAACCACAGACTTTAGATATAGCTCTGAAAAAATCATGTAACCTAAGTCCTGTCCTCCTTACCACATCATGAATATGGAAGCAGAATCCCAGGGATTTCACAGGGCATGGGGTGCAGTATGGACAGCATTCACATTTTTTGCTTCCAAGAATTTTCTTGGGATCCCCAGTGCTTAGCATAGCTTTGAGTACTATGGCAAGGTCTAGCTAGCATTACCTAATATTTGTTCTTTTTCACTATTGACTGATTTGACACAAAAATCCCTGAGGTTTCTGAGGTTTAGGGTTCACCTTAATAATATCTGCACATTCTGTTGCCACCACACTGAGGTGCCCTTGATCCTCAGGACAGCTACGCACACACAGAGGCAATGAAGGTCTTGGCAGCTGTAAGCTCATGAGGGCTATATCCGAGGACCCTTACTGGGAGGAGTGTTTAGAGCTAACTGAGAAGCTAAGTGTACATCTAGAAAGTTCCATAAAAAGGACCTCCCACTGCAATGGTGGGAGAAGGAGGTCCCAGCCTCAGGCCTGGGAGGGAGGTGTTCACCCCTTGGCTGCTACCCTGGTTCCCCCACAGCAACTCAGAACCATTGTTGCCACAAGCTGTGCCTGCCCCAGTGTCCTATGAGCCAGGAGAGGATAAAGAAGTCGTCTGTCAGCGGGTCTTCTCTCACTTGCCAGGGGAAAAAAGATTAACAAGCATTTCCTGGCACGGGCAGAGAAGCCTTCAGAAGTTCTAAAGACTAAAGTGGCATCGTTTTTCTGGTGGGGCTTGAGTGCTTTGGCATTCATGGAGGAGTTGGACTCCCAGGCCTTCTGTGTTTTATGTACCTGCTGTCAATGTATTTCTGAGAGGAAAGCAGAATCAGAGACTATTATTCCTTTTCAAGGATAGAACAAGGAGTATGTATGCCTCATCTCCATGCAGGGAATTCCACATCCCTCAAAATTCAGCTCACTGGTAATAACTACCTCTTGGGCATCTTCTCAAACTCCCTGCACAGTCACCCGGAAGGAGAGCAACACCTTCCTGTGTGCTCCTGCAGTACCCTGCACTCCCCTCGGTGACAGTCCTGGGCTGCGATGCCTTAATTGCTGACATTGAAGTCTGTTTCCCCAATAGACTGTGCTCCTCTCCAGAAGTAACCACTGAACTCAGAAGATTTTCAGTAAAGTTAGAAGATAAAGTTTTTGTAGATGCTTCTTCTCCCCACCTACCTATACTTTGGTTGGTGGTCGTTTAGTCACTAGGTCATATCCGACTCTTGTGATCCCATGGACTATAGCCCATCAAGCTCCTCTGTCCATGGAATTTTCCAGGCAAGAATACTGGAGTGGGTTGCCATTTCCTTCTCTAGGGGATCTTCCTGACCCAGGAGTCAAACTTGGGTCTCCTGCCTTGCAGGCAGATTCTTCACTGACTGAGCCACCAGGGAAGCCCCAGTTCTAAAGAACGGCACATCAAAGATACTAAAAGAACAGAAAAGAAAAAGCAAAAGGAGGAAAGCTAAGTAGCTTACCCAGTCACACAGCATTTCAGCATCAGTGTTCTGACATTTAACGGAGTACTCAATTCTAAACTAGGTTGTCATCATGCTTATTTGATTGTCCACAAAGAGTGGCACATATTTTTAAGCATAATTTTACTGCTAAAGAAATGAAGAACATGCAGCCCGGGCCAGTTAATTCTTAAGTATGATTAGACGACGGCTTACGGACTCCATCTATGTTTTAAATCAGGATCATTTTCAGGTCTAATGGAAATTACACGGTGGCTTTAGCTTCATAGGGAAGGAACTCCAAGCTAATCAGCCTTGGGAATGCCACCATCTGAGATGCCAAGGCAAAAACAAAGGAATGCAATCGATTAAGAGTCTCCCTTCAAGAACGTTCCAAGGCTAGGAGGCTGCTGAGATGAGATGGGACTGGAATGCTAGCCACAGGCTTAATTGCTTTGCAAGAGGCCACAGCTGTTGCTGTGGGGAAGAGCAGGGTAAGATCCTGTTTTCTTACTTTCAACTTTCTGCTGACCTTGTTAGAGATAGTTTCTGAGCTGCCCGGTGCCCACACCTATCCCAAGGGGTCCGCTCTTTAGTGTCCGGTGTCTTGTCTTTGTTTTTCCTTATATTCCCAGCACTTAACAAAGTGCCTGGGATATGGTCCTTGCTCAAGAAATATCTGTTTGACAATTTAAGGCACTAAAAGTAGAGCATGAATAAGAAATGATAGTTCTCTGGCTCACAAGAGAAAGGCCCTTTCACTTTTCCAACCAAGCTTTCCTTTGGCCCTTTCACTAGAAGATAGAAATGTGAAGAAGAGAGAAATAGTATGAAAAGCATTTTAATTTCATCCAGCCTAGGACTGGGTCTACTCAAATTTTCCCATGTTCCATGACCAAATCAGTTATCTGGGGCCTGTTTCATTGTTGTCATTTTCTTCTATAATGACAAGCAATTTCTGAGTGATTAGTGACTTACCACACATTTGCAACCTCTTCTGCCTTTTGAAATGGCTAAAATGACCCTAGCATAAAACTGGCAGGAATGAGCTTTGCCAGAAGTTGGGCCCCTGGGGTAAGATCTAGAGAGTTACTGGCTTAAGTGGTGTTAGGAGAATCCCCTCTGAGAAGAAAGAGTATCCAGGCCTCACCCTAAAATAAATAGGCTAGAGAAGATGGGTGGCAATGGCTTAATCTGCAAACCTGTCTCCCCTTTTATTTCACTTACGTTTCCAAACATTTGTATCTGCCTTCTCTCTATAGCCTTAGATCCAAACATGTTTTTAAGACTTAAAGCAGTGTAGATTTGTCCACTTATTTATCTTTAGAAATGTGTTTTCTGTATGTATTCCATAAATTTTGGCAATGATAAAGCCTGGGACTTAACAAACCACTATCAGTCTTTCTTATCAGTGTCTACAAATTAGACCCTCTCCTGGTGACCGCTTTCTTTTTCAAAATCAAAACCTTGGGGTTGCACATGCTTTTATGTGAACACTTAAGTACTGACTACAGCTAAGAGGTTGCTTTCTAGAAATGTGTTTAGGTCCTTTCCACATTCTACAGATTGTTTTCCTTTGGTTTGTGAACTTTGGGTCATTTGAAACTTACATACTTCATATTTATTGACTCAACTCATAGGTCACTCCATAAGGGCCATTTGATGTCCACCAAGCCATTTTATCAGAGAAGGCAATGGCACCCTACTCCAGTGCTCTTGCCTGGAAAATCCCATGGATGGAGGAGCCTGGAGGGCTGCAGTCCATGGGGTCTCTAAGAGTCGGACACGACTGAGCGACTTCACTTTCACTTTTCACTTTCATGCATTGGAGAGGGAGATGGCAGTCCACTCCAGTGTTTTTGCCTGGAGAATCTCAGGGACGGGGGAGCCTGGTGGGCTGCCGTCTGTGGGGTCACACAGAGTTGGACACAACTGAAGTGACTTAGCATAGCATAGCATAGCATAAGCCATTTTATGGAGAGTGATTTTTAACAAGGGTATGCAAACCAGACTACCAGAAGGTTTGAAATACAAAGCACGTGCAAAACTGAGCCAAGTTTTTCTCCTGCTCTGCCTACTCTCTTCCCCTTCTCTACACTTGCAGCAAGAATCACGAGGCTGTTTATTTTGTGCCGTCTACTCCCAAGCTAAAATACGAGGCAGGTATTTTAACCTTGAAGCCACCATTCCGAACCCAGAGTGAAAAGACACAGCTATAGGTGTGTATCCACCAGGTGTTCTGAAACATGCACACGCTGTTGCCTAGAGCCAGGGCCTTTCAGAGTGAGGAGAAAAACAGCCCAGGGAAGCGAAGTTGAAATTGATTGAAGTAAATTACTCCTAAGCCTTGATTCTCCCCTCCTTTGAAGGCAGTGGTAAATTTGGTTTCCTTCAACCAGGTGGTCCTCAGATGTCCTAAATTAAAACATAGTGAGAATGGGTTTTTCACAACTACTCTACCCTGACCAGCCTACCCGGGTCACAGTTGCTGGGTTGTGTTTCACCCAGTGGAAACTACAGGAGCAAGCCTGCGATATTGCAGCACAATTTCTTTCTCCTTGTTGGAAATAGGCCAAGATTGTGAATGTTAATCACCCAATTCTTGTAAAAGGTACCTGGGGGCCTTTAATAAGCACAAACAGCCAGAGCCTCAGTTTTGCACTTCATCTGTGAGGCTTTGTCAGAGGGAGGTGAAAGTTCTAAACGAATATTTATCCAATACCCCATGCTAGAAATAGAAAGTCAGAGCCCTGCCGTTGATCTCAGAGACTCGAAACTTGATGAAAGACAGGATTTGAGTAATGGTTTTTTGCTTTGGAGGTCAAGCCGAAAAAATCAAACATTCCAGAGAGCAAATACCTGTCCTTAAATATCTTCCCTGCCCAACTCCATCCTCTTTGCTCTCATGGTGCTGCTACCCCAGGATTTGGAGTTCCCATCTGAGCTGCTGTCTTGAGAATAAAGTATTTATTTTTATTCTACTGTCTGCCTACTTTGAACACATTGATGGCAACACAAGCCTTGGACTCACAATTTCTTAAATTATCTTATTGGAGGTAGGAAAGTGACAGGGGTCAAACCTCTACAGATAAACAGAATAAATACAGATAGTAATTTCATTTTGTTTAATTGTGTTTCTCTAAAAAGTAGCTTAAGCCTATGGAACTTATATTTCATTGTTGATAAATTGTATGTAAGCCATACATCATACAATTATTATAAAGATCAATTTGTCAAAAGACAAAAAGTTAATGATGGACTTTGTAAATTACAAAGTACTATATGAATATAAGATATGGATTATTAGTATAGAAATATATTATTATACAAAGGAATTCTCAAAGGGTATATTTTTAAGGAATATATTCCTTTTCTCCAAGTTTCTATTGTTACTATGTCCAAGAAAAAAATTAGGAACCATTGCAGTTCCTGCAGCATTCAGAAGAACCAGGTGAATGTAAAATATTCTTGTATTGTTGGTGAAGTGATGGTGAAAACATTTATGCATTATAATAAAAATATTAAATATTCTTTATTTAAAAGGAACAGACAGCCCTAAATTCCAAATTTTACGTGGCAGCAATCTTTTAACAACAAAGAATAATCAAAGTAATCAAATATTGCCTTTATTAACCTATATTTAAAACTCTATAGAGTTTTAAATAGGAATTCAGAAGATTGGTTACTATTAATGTGTGTGTGTTTTTTTAATGCATACACTTTAAGAATTTTTCTTTTTAAATGCACCTCTATTGAGGTATAACTGATGTATAAAAAACCTTATATATATATGTAATGTATACAACTTGATGAGTTTGGACATATGCATATAGCTTTGGAAAATAAACGGTCACTAGATGAAATTTCAATTTGGTTTTTCAATAAAAAAGAGTAACAGTGACTAATGATGATTAGTCATGAGATTAATCCTGGGCTTTTTTGTTGCTAATATTTAGGACACACATACAGATGGTTCATTTCTTCTCTGAAGATAAAGCAGACAAGTCCATATTGATTTTTATCTCCATTGTCAGTAGTTTTGAGGAAATCCCTTAGAAAACGATACCTACTTTCTTCTATAAGTATTTTGCTTCCTACTTAGTAACTTGTTCATTTTGTTATGAACCCCTAACTTGGAATGTTCCTTCAAGTCACTTTACAGTGAGCTTTCACCAAGCCCACAGAAATGACATTTTGTTTTGGTCTTGCCTACGTTTACCTGTGCCACATCCTGCTGCTGCTGCAGCAATTTCTACCTCTCTGTTGTTTGTTTGTTATTGTTGTTGCAAATCTAATAAAAGCAAGCATATATCTAGAAAACATTCCTTATAATTATAGATTCATAGTAAAATAAATACAGGAAGAGCTAGAAAGTAGAATAGAAACTCTAAGCAGCAAGATGAAGCCTGGGAGATATTACTGTTATATTTCCTTTTCACTAATAGAATGAACAAAGGTCTAAATATTTCAGTTGAATATCATTAATTAGACTTAGTCTGATTTTTCATCAACATAAGCATTTAGTTTTAGATTCCTTGTCATTCAAGTCAGTGTTCAATGTATAGGAGTTTGGCCATAAAGAAGGAGCTATATATCCCCTGTATATTTCAAAATAATGTTTTTACCAAAATTGGGACGTGCATCAGGGGCTATTTTCCCAAGCACAAAATTCTCAGCAATCATTAACTAAGGGAAATGAGAATTCAGAAATCTTTTCTTCTTTTTTATAAAATTATCTGAAATAAAGATACCAAAATTTTTTCATAAATTTCTCACTATATATTTTATTCAGTTAAAAATGCATACATTAGAAGTTTGATGTTGATAGGTTTTATGAAGACAGAGCAGAGTAGAGAGGGAGAGAGAGAGAAAGAGGGAGAAGGAGAGAAAAGAGAGAGAGGAACAATTTTATGCACAGAATACAGGCTAGATCACTCTTCTAAGGAGTCGATGAAAAATAAAGGCCTGAAAGATATGAGAGAGTTTTGAAGATGATCAGCAAAAGAGCATTAGAGAGAGAGAGGAAATGGCCCCTGCAACAGAGAGTTTGTGCTGCTGCTACTGCTGCTAAGTCGCTTCAGTCGTGTCCGACCCTGTGCGATCCCATAGACCGCAGCCCACCAGGCTTCCCCATCGCGGGTTTTCTCCAGGCAAGAACACTGGAATGGGTTGCCATTTCCTTCTCCAATGCATGAAAGTGAAAAGTGAAAGTGAAGTCACTCAGTCATGTCCGACTCTTAGCGACCCCATGGACTGCAGCCCACCAGGCTCCTCCATCCACGGGGTTTTCCAGGCAAGAGTACTGGAGTGGGGGCCATTGCCTTCTCTGGAGTTTGTGCTAAGTTGTAGGAACAGAGAGAAGCTGTGCAGAGGGAACAGAACAGGTAAGTGGAGCCTAGAAGACAGAGGGTCAGAGAGATGTCAAGGAGCCAGATCACATTACATCCTGAGGTCATGGTAAAGATTTTGGATCTTCTCTGAGTGAAATGAGATGCTAGTTAAGCATTTGCCAGGGCATGGGGGTAGACAGACCGACAAGTTTTAAAAGCACCACTTTGGTTATAGAACTGATCATCAGTGGCACCTGTGGAAGCAAGACGAGCTGCTGGAAGACAGCTTCACTAGTCCAGGGAACTGAAGATGATGACTTGGACCAGATGAGATGCTGTGGAGGTGCTGAGGTGTGATGGATTCCAGGTATATTTGAAGAAAAAACCTCTAGGAAATTGCTTTGAATTTGATGTGATATGATTGAAAGAGAAGAGACATGACTCCACGGTTTTTCCCTGAGAAACTGAAGCATTTGTAGGATGAGGAAGAATGTAAGAGGAGCAAGGTTGGAACGTTTTAAGTTTTAACGTTTTAGTTTAAGAGTTCTCTTTTGAGCTGCTCGAGTTCAAAATGTTATGGACATCCAAATAGAGTATTCTATGGTTCAGGGAAGAGCCTGAGTCAAAGTTACAAGTTTGGGAGTCATCAGCATAGAGAGTACTTGTGAAGCAAAGACCTTAAGATGACATTTTACCCAAGAGTGAGTGTAGTCAGAAAAGAAATCTAAGGAAGTTCCCTGACAGTCCGGTGGTTAGGACTCTCTGCTTTCACTGCTGTGGGCCAGGGTTCAACCCTTGGTCAGGGAACTAAAATCCTGCAAGTTGCACAGCATGGCCAAAAAAAGTTACTAAAAAAGAGAAGAAAAAGAAAAAAAATTAGGATTGAGCTCTGGAAACCATGACATAAAAAGAGGTAGCAAAAGTCAGGAGGAACAAGCCAAAATACAGAAAAGAAGTAACCAGACAGATCAGAATAACCAGACCAGGAAAACATAGTACTGGAAGCCAAGAGAATTTTTTTCAAAAGAAATCACATCAGGTATACTGATAAATGAGAAAGACTGAGAAGAGCCTACTTACTAAGGTCATAGCTAAACTCAGAAGAAAATATTTTGATGGAGTGATGGGGCTGAAAGCCCAACTAGAGTTGGTCGAGAGGATCCCAAGAAGACAATAATTGAAGCAGTGAAGAGGGATAATGCCTTTGAGGTGTTTTCCTATAAAGGAGCAGAGCTGGAAGGCAATGTGAGGCCAAGGCAGGGTTTTGTCTTGTTATTGACAATAGAGTACCACATGTAGCTTGTTTGTGATGTGAATAGGTTAGTAGAAAGGAAAAAGTTGATGATATAGAAACATACAAAGAATTTCAGGGGAGATGCTGTATTAGTTTGCCTGGGCTGCCATAACAGAAGTATCGAGCCTAGGTGGTTCACAATAGAAATGTATTGCCTCAGTTCTGGAGGCTAGAAGTCTGAAATCAAGGTGTTGGTAGGATTGGTTTCTGCTAAAGACCTCTCTTCTTGGCTTGTAAATGCTGTCTTTTTCAGTTGTCTTCATAATTGCCCTTTGTACCTGTGTCCTAATCACCTATAAGGACACCACTCTTACTGGATTAGATTCCATCCATATGATATCACTTAATTATCTCTTTAAAGACCTTATTTCCAAATACAGTCACATTCTGAGGTACTGGGGGCTAAGACATCAATATCTGAATTTTGGAGAGACACGGTTCAGCCCATAACAGATGCCCTCAGGTAGGTGAGAGAGGATGGGCTCAAGTCCATATACAAAAGGTTTTAGCACATCCATAATGAGGGTGGAAGGAAGAAAATATGGAAACGGATACACAGAGTTTCCTTGGTTCTTTGTTTTCTTCATGAAATATGAAGCTAGGTAATGGTTAAGAGGGAAGTTGGAGGAGATGCTGGAGGTTTAATAAGAACAGAAGTAAAGCAGGCATCTAGGAGTGTGATGGAGTGACTGGTAAAGGAAAGTAGAGTAGACTTACTGGGCAGCACAAGGGCCCACCTGCATTAAGTGGTCATGGCTTAAATGTGAGCTCCATCCATAAGGTTGAGTGCTTTGTGCCCCAGTTGCATTCAGCTTCTTGGGAATGATAGGGAATAGTCAGAGATTTTTGGTTTAATTAAAATTGTGGTTTTGCTAGATGAGGATGGTAATGGGAGAGAGGAATGAGAGAGCTGTTTATGTACAAGATCATGATGATGATGATGAACCATGGAATCAAAGGTGGGAGAAAAAAGAAGAAACAAGGAAAGATGACTGGTAGAGAAAATGGAGTGGAATCCATAGATTTGTAGCTTTCTGTGGAGTTGGGGAACTGTTGGAGATGAGAATAGATGGAATGAATTTAAAAGATAGGAAGTGTTAATCATGGAGAGGAATGCTTGAAATGAGGTTGCAAGTAGCTTCAGTTCTTGGTCGTGACTAAACTAGGACAGAACTCATTCTAAGAATGAGTGGTTTAGTAAAAGTTGTTGTTGTTTAATTGCTAAATCCTGCTTGACTCTTGTGACCCTATAGACTATAACCTGCCAGGCTCCTCTGTCTGTGGGATTTCCCAGGCAAGAATACTGGAGTGGGTTGCCATTTCCTTCACCAGAGGATCTTCCTGACCCGGGGATGGAACCCGCAGCTCCTGCTTGGCAGATGGATTCTTTACCACTGACCCAGAGGGAAGCCCTTAGTAAGAGCAAGAGGAGCCAGAGAACAGACTGTTCAGGGCATTCATTGCCCCCAAGGGATTGAAAATATCATGCATTATTACAGGAATTGTTTTATAGAGTTGCACATCAGCAAGGTGCTGAAATATTCAAGACATGAAGGGGAGTAACCTAGAGGGCTGTAGCTGATACAACAAGAAAAAGGAGTAGGCAGTAGAGCCCAAGAGCACGGCAATAAGGAGGCCAGGGAAGTTGGTAGAGAGGGGGAAGGAGAATGCTCTGGAGGAAACCATGAAAGCCAATGAATGAAGAGTAAGGAAAACACCTCAAGCACCCTGGCTGCTGCTGCTGCTGCTGCTAAGTCACTTCAGTCGTGCCTGACTCTGTGCGACCCCATAGATGGCAGCCCACCAGGCTCCCCTGTCCCTGAGATTCTCCAGTCAAGAACACTGGAGTGGGTTGCCATTTCCTTCTCCAATGCATGAAAGTGAAAAAATAAAGTGAAGTCGCTCAGTCGTATCCAACTCCTAGCAACCCCATGGACTGCAGCCCACCAGGCCCCTCTGTCCATGGGATTTTCCAGGCAAGAGTACTGGAGTGGGGTGCCATCACCTTCTCCGCAAGCACCCTGGCTACAGGAAAGAAATAGGCACTGCCTGAGAGAGCTATAAAGAAAGTACCCTCAGAGAAGAGTCAAGTTTGGGTTAAGATAGGATCAGGAAGGAGTTGAGGATTGGAGATTTTTGCTGAAGACAGACAGTGAGTTCCTGGTGAAGGCGTCCGGGGTTAGAGAGCTGTGCCAGTGGGTTGGTTTAGGAGAAGAGAGTCCAGTGACAAGGAAATGACCTGAGAATCTTGGCCATCCCATCTGACTGGGATACAGGAGTCTGGGAGGAAGGAAGAGATAAATCCTGCCAGTCTTTATTACCAAGATGGGGATGCTTATTTGGGATGGAAGGCGGATCCAGCTGTTCAGGGCCTAGAGGTGAGTAGGGACAGGGAGTGTTTATCAGAATCCTCAGGGAATCAGATAAACACACTAACAGTGAGCATAGATAAAAGCTACAACTAAGTATGTGTATAGGTGAGACCATGTGGTGATGAGAATAATTTTTAATGTGACTTATTTGGTCAGTCATATTTCATGGCCATTCTTTGTCTGATGTTCATGTACTTATTATGATAACCTACCAGGAAACTATATCCATAACAGGCATACAGGCATTTAGGATGATGCAGGGGAAATAACATTGCATTTATAGTGAAAAGTACCCATGCTCAAGGTCAGGTTTTGCACCTTTCCACCTATGAGGCATAGGGCATGTGAAAGTGTGAAAGTGAAAGTCTCTCAGTTGTGTCCAACTCTTTGTGACCCCATGGATTGTACAGTCCATGGAATTCTCCAGGCAAGAATACTGGAGTGGTTAGCCATTCCCCTCTCCAGGGGATCTTCCCAACCCAGGAATCGAACCCAGGTCTCCCACATTGCAGACAGGTTCTTTACCAGCTGAGCCACCAGGGAAGCCCAGCATACTCTTCTGGAAAATAGAGTTAATAGTATTATCATAACAGGATAGTTGTGAGGGTTAAATAACATAATGGGTTCAAAATGCTCAGTGTTAAGTAGTATTACTAAAATGTTTTGAAACAACATCACAGATGGATGAACTCTCAACTTAGGAATGAGTAATACTAGATGAGAGGTTAAATCTCACTTTGCCCAGCCCAGAAACTCATGGCTAAGCTGTTACTCTTAAGTCTCGAGGCTGGGAGACCTCCAAGTCTAGCTGGATCAGCTATCCAAGAGAGGGCAGTCATGAGGTACACATGTCATGTACCTCAGGATTTATGAAGGGAATTTAAGCTCCTCTTCTGCAGCATCTTCCAAGAGAGGTCCCCTCTAAGAACTGACTTTTCTTTAGACTTCTTTTTATGTGCAAGGATGAACATTTGAATTGTTTTCTTTTTTTTTTTAAGATAACATCAGTCAGTTGCTTCCCTGCAGTTGAATTCCTTGAGTGGGATCACCCCAGCAAGCTGTTGCATAGGTGCATGCATATGTGTGTTGTGTGTGTCCGTGTGAAACACACAATTCCTGCTCAAGCAGCTCTACAGTCCTTGAAGCTCATAAATGAGAGTTTCCCTCTAGGAAGCATTTCTCAGGGAAACGGGCGTGAGGAATGCTGATAATTTTATCTGTGCCTCAACTTAAATGATCAGCAAAGCACAGAATGTCACTTCTGTATAGAACTGGTTTCAATATGATCGCTACCCACCTTTTCTGACATTCTGCTTGATTTTCTCCTACAACTGAGAACTGGGGATTCCAAGCACCAGGGGGCGAGGGGGACTCTTCGATTTTCCTCCAACATTCTATTCTAGACCAGGCCTCTCTTAGCGTAGCTACATTCTGCAAACCTCCCCAGCATCTAACACTTCTCCCCCAAGAAGGAAAACAATGCAGAGGTTTAGATGCCTATTTTGTGTTCTTGGATATCCCACTAAAATTAATTCATTGAAAACAGAAGAGACTCATTAGTGTTTTTGAAACCCCCACATGAAATGCTTGATGAGTATTTCTACAAAATGACCCACTGTAAAAGGTTGGTCTATCAGTGGAGAATCCTTTCTGATCTTATCTCTCTAAAGAAAGCAGTGGGAATCTTTAGAGCCAAAAATGAACCAAGCCAAGTGTTCATTCCTTACACACTTATGACTCCTATAGATTCCATAATAGAATCTGCTTTCCACCAGCTTTAGCTATTAAGCATTTCTAGTGGGGGCTTCAAAGCTATGGCTTTTCCAGTAGTCATGAATGGACGAGAGAATTGGACCATAAAGAAGGTTGAGTTCCCAAGAATTGATGCTTTTGAACTGCGGTGCTGGAGAAGACTCTTGAGAGTCCCTTGAACTGCAAGGAGATCAAACCAGTCAATCCTAAAGGAAATCAGTCCTGAATATTCACTGGAAGCACTGATGCTGAAGCTGCAGCTCCAATACTTGGGCCACCTGATACAAAGAACTGACTCATTGGAAAAGACGCTGATGCTGGGAAAGATTGAAGGCAGGAAAAGGGGATGACAGAGGATGAGACGGCTGAATGGCATCACCAACTCAATGGACATGAGTTTGAGCAAACCCTGGGACACAGAGAAGGACAGAGAAGCCTGGTGTGCTGCAGTCCATTGGGGTTGCAGAGTTGGATGTGACTGAGCAACTGAACTGAACTGAATTGAGTGGGGGCTTCAAAAACACTAATGAGTCTCTTTTTCT
This sequence comes from Bos indicus x Bos taurus, assembly GCF_003369695.1. Classification (NCBI taxonomy): domain Eukaryota; kingdom Metazoa; phylum Chordata; class Mammalia; order Artiodactyla; family Bovidae; genus Bos; species Bos indicus x Bos taurus. The sequence goes on from NC_040078.1 coordinate 25,110,412, forward strand.
TTGAGTGGTTTATATTTCTGCAGAAAGTACAAGAGCACAAATAAGCATCTAAATCACTGCATTTTTTCTTGTCTTTTAGTGGGGAGGCCAATGTCGAATGCTAAAGGATATAGCTTTGAGTGGATAAACTGAGCCACAGACAGTTCAGGGAACTGCAGGTATGGATTCAAACAGATATTTGAATGGTGTTTTTTTTAATTTCCCAAGTTTAATAACACACATACACACAAAATACAATGAATGCACATGCTTTTTGTGTCCTCAAATCCTAGGAAACAGACTGCTGTAACGTGATCAGTCATCTGCAGTTACTTTGTGGACACAAACTACCAAACTCCTCAAGAACTCACTGACAGTATCTAAAAGTGTTGGGATTAGGAGCCTTGACTATTTAGCCTGGAAAGAGAGCTCATCTCTGCCCCACACTCACCCCGCCCCATGCTGTGTCCCTGGAAGGTGCTATGAATTTCATGCAAATATCCGTGTCAGCAGCTTTTTGTGGGCCCTGCTGTCTGTCTGAACAAGGTACAGAAACTCTGCCCTCTTCCCAACAGTCCAACCCTGTACCTCATCACAGATGGTATGGGGCTGCCCCCTGGAGGTTTAAGAAAGCCTGTTCCCTTAAAGGCAGGTCAGAAGATCTACCTAGAGGCATTTCACATATTGAGTCTAGAAGAGATAACCCAACCCCTCGAATAGATTAGAGTGGCTTCAACATTAGGAATCAGTTGGCATGATGCAGTCATTTTCAGAAATCCTTCCCAGGAATGCAGGTCGGTGAGATTTATAGAAAGTTTCTCATCAGGAAACTTACTGCACCTTCTTAAACTGGGGAAAAAGTGCATTAAGTTTATTAGTATCCAGATTGTTCAGGAAGACCATTTATGTCTTGATGGCACGTATTGGAAATCTACTGAAGGTAAGACAAGGAGCTTAGCATTATCCACAGACCACGGTAACTGATCTGTTAATCCCAATACACCTAAATTCAGGAAATTATACAGAGTAACTGCTCAACTTTCTGGTGCTATGACAATGATTATGTTTAAAGCCGTAATCCTCTGATTTATAGGAAGCAATGCAGGTAAATAGGCTATATTTTTTGTGTCTCTACACAATCAATTTCAATTCATTAGAACTGATTCCCCCAGCTACACACAGTAGGGTCAAATGGCTCATGATCCTGGCTGGGCACCTGTTGAATATGTGGGGAAGAGTGTGTGAGGCTGAGAGAGTACGTAGTGACGACCATGGACCAGCCTGAGTTATCTCACTTCATGGGAAAACCTATCCAATTTAAGGGTGGGGAGCATGTGGAAATTCTCCTCATTAGAGCTTCCTGCCATTGGTAGAGATAGTTAGGAGTCAATTAAATGTGACACAAAGAGATGATCACATTATGTTATTAATTAGGAGAAAAGCAGATCACAGAGCCAGCTGATAATATTTGAGAAAACAAAAATATGTGTCTAAGCCTAGAAAAGCAGTTTTGTCAGGATATTAACAATTGTCTCCGGATGGTAGTATAGCCATTTATTTTTATGTTTTGCGAGAAAATCAAGTAAAGAAAAGGAAAAGAAGGTACAACACTATGGGAATCCTAAGAGACAGAATCCAGTACTTCTTAATGGGCGAGTTTGAAATCAAAACAAGCATTAAAGGAAGGAGAAAAAAAGAGGTGCTGGCCTGTAACTGGTGTATGTAAGATTTTTGCTCCCCTACAGGGAAAAAAAATGATTAAAGATTTGTTATCGTTTCTTTTCTAAGCAACAAGCATACTCTTCGAAGCAGTTTTGAAATAGCTAAAATGTTTTTTAAGATGTAAGTTGCTGGACTCTTACTTCACATTGACTAAGCTGAAAGTTGTCCAAACTCCTTTGAGTAAGAGATTTAAGGAGGAGGGCCATACTACTTTCAGAGGGAGATTTCCCTTCTCAGTGGAGCTAAGCACTATTTCTAAAATATCTGGCTGGATCTTAAAAGTTATTCATGACAGGTGATAATTGATTACATATTGAGTTTTGCCAGAACTCTAATGTCATTGGCATATAGAGACACAGCATCACCACGATGTGTATGTGCAGAGAACTGGAACACAAATAGAGGGCTTCATAAATTAAATTTAATGTTTCGTAGCTCTTCTTTAACTAAACAGAGTAGGTGTGGAAATTATTTTAAGTTAAAATTTATTTCTGTGCAAAATAAAAAGGAGTATGCGTGTAGGACAAGAAAGCAGAATTTAAGATCATGAGTAGCTCTCATTGAACGTTAAAAAAGGAAAAGATATTTTCATATCATAAGGACAAACTCAGATATAGAAATTTCAAATATTTTCAAAAATGAACTATAGGCAGAGTAATAATATGATAATGACAACAACACACTTAAACACACATGCCATTTTCTTGGGCTCCAAAATCAATGAGGACGGTGACTGTAGCCACGAAATTAAAAGACAGTTGCTCCTTTGAAGAATATCTATGACAAATCTAGATGGTGCATTAAAAAACAGAGGCATCACTTTGCTGACAAAAGTTTGTATAGTCAAAGCTATGATCTTTCCAGTTGTCATGTATGGATGTGAGAGTTGGACTATAAAGAAAGCTGAGCACCGAAGAATTGATGCTCCTGAACTGTGGTGTTGGAGAAGACTCTTGAGAGTCTCTCGGCCTGCAAGGAGATCCAACCAGTCCATCCTAAAGGCAATCAGTCCTGAATATTCATTGGAAGGACTGATGCTGAAGCTGAAGCTCCACTACTTTGGCCACCTGATGTGACAAACTGACTCATTGGAAAAGACGCTGATGCTGGGAAAGATTGAGGGCATGAGGAGAAGGGGACGATAGAGGATGAGATGGTTGGATGGCATCATTGACTCAATGGACATGAGTTTGAGTAAACTCATGGAGATAGTGAAGGACAGGGAAGCCTGGTGTGCTGTAGTTCATGGGATTACAAAGAATCAGACACAATTTAGTGACTGAACAACCACTGAATGGGAAAGTTGTCAGTGGGTAGCATCTAATTGGGTAAACTGATCTGTGCATCTCATTTGAGACTTTAATAGTCATTTCTATTTTATTGAAAGGGCCTATTTCTTTGATCACTGCTAATATGCCTGAAGAGAGAAGAAATTGAAGGTAGATGAGGAAACTCAATGACTAAGAATGAAATTGCACTCTCACATTTAAGACATTTGTGAATTGTTTAAAATTTATAAAATTGCATTCTATCCTCTAGATCAAAAAGTGACAGACTAACTGACCATGGGTCAAATTAGAACCAAACTAGCTTTATTTGGCTTACACAGTACATTTTGTTTTATTTTGCTATTTTTTTTTTTTTGCTGCATTTATGATTGTTCATATTTTTAAGACATTTTAAATGTCTTTACAAGGATCATACTTTATATTAATTTATCCACAACCTAGCTATTTTTCATACCCAGGCAACTTAATACATTTATAGTAACGGGTTCTAATATACATTTTAGATTTATTTTGTTTTACTTTGTCTTTCTTTTGATCTCTATTCCAGAGCAGTTTTCTTTTTATATTTTTTAATTATTTATTTTAATGGAGGATAATTACTTTACAATACTGTGATGGTTTTTGCCATACATCAGCATGAATCGGCCATAGGCTTACATGTGTCCCCATCCCACCTGAACCCCCCTCCCACCTCCTCTCCACCCCATCCCTCCAGGTTGTCCCAGATCACTGGCTTTGGGTGCCTTGCTTCATGCACCAAATTTGTACTGGCCATCTATTTTACATATGGTAATATACATGTTTCAATGCTATTCTCTCAAATCATTCCATCCTTGTCTTCTCCCATGAGTCCAAGAGTCTGTTCTTTACATCTGTGTCTCCTTTGCTGCCCTGAATATAGAATTATCTGTACCATCTTTCTAAATTCCATATATATGCTTTAATATACAGTATTTGTCTTTCTCTTTCTGACTTACTTCACTCTGTATAATAGGCTCCAGGTTTATCCACTTCATTAGAATTGACTCAAATGTGTTACTTTTCATGGCTGAGTAATATTCCATTGTGTATATGTACCCCAACTTCCTTGTCCATTCATCTGCCAGTGGACATCTAGGTTGCTTCGATGTCCTAGCTATTATAACTAGTGCTGCAATGAACACTGGGGTACATGTGTCTCTTTCAGTTCTGGTTTTCTCTGGGTGTGTGACCAGCAATGGGATTTCTGGGTCATATGGCAGCTCTATTCTCAGTATTTTATTAAAATGACAGTCTCCAATCATTAGAAGTTATGAAATCTATTCAGTGGGTCTGGGATCAGCATTGTTTTCCATAGACGAGATTAGATAGAAGTTAATAGTGTATCACAAGTATAAAGATAAACCTATTTTATAAAGCCTTTTCCTGTGTGCACACCTGTTTGTGCACATGTATATGAGCATGCATGCATGCCTGTGCATAGACTATATGTACAAATTTGAAATGTATTTATTGTGGTGGTAGTCCAAAATGTCTGGAAAACACTGTTCTAGATGCTATCTCAGAAGGATTAAGATCTTTCTTAAGATCATACTCAAATAACACATTCCACAAACATGTAATTTATTTCACATACTATATCCATTCCACAAATGCAGATTACATTCATTTGACAAATATTTATTTTCTACTATTTTATGTGTCAAGAATTTTCAAATTCCTCTGCCTTCAAGGAGCTTACATGCATTATGCTGAGGGTACATTTCTAAAATTGATTACCTAAGGAATTTTTGGAAAACTCAGCAGCAGCCACAGGACTGGAAAAGGTCAGTTTTCACTCCAGTCCCAAAGAAAGGCAATGCCAAAGAATGTTCATACTACCGCACAATGGCACTCACATCACACACTAGCAAAGTAATTCTAAGCTCAAAATTCTCCAAGGCAGGCTTCAATAGTATGTGAACCATGAACTTCCAGATGTTCCAGATGGATTTAGAAAAGGCCAAGGAACCAGAGATCAAATTGTCAACATTCATTGGATCATCGAAAAAGCAAGAGAGTTCCAGAAATACATCTACTTCTGCTTAATTGACTATGTGAAAGCCTTTGACTGTGTGGATCACAACAAACTGGAAAATTCTTAAAGAGATGGGAATACTAGATCATCTGAGCTGCCTCCTGAGAAATCTGTGTTGAGGTCAAGAAGCAACAGTTAGGGCTGGACATGGAACAATAGGCGGGTTCCAAATCAGAACCTTGATTTGGAACCCTGACCATATACAGTCAAGGTTGTATATTGTCACCCTGCTTATTTAACTTATATGCAGAGTACATCATGCAAAATGCCAGGCTGGATGAAGCACAAGCTGGAATCAAGATTGCTGGGAGAAATATCAATAACCTCAGATATGCAGATGACACCACCCTTATGGCAGAAAGTGAAGAGGAGCTAAAGAGCCTCTTGATGAAAGTGAAAGAGGAGAGTGAAAAGGTTGGCTTAAAACTCAACCTTCAAAAATGAAGATCATGGCATCTGGTCCCATCACTTCATGGCACATAGATGGGGAAACAATGGAAACAGTAAGTGACTTTATTTTCCAAAATCATTGCAGATGGTGACTGCAGCCATGAAGTCAAAGGACACTTGCTCCTTGGAAGAAAAGCTATGACCAACCTAGATAGCATATATTAAAAAGCAGAGCATTACTTTGCCAACAAAGGTCCATCTAGTCAAAGCTATAGTTTTTCCAGTAGTCATGTATGGATGTAAGAGTTAGACTATAAAGAAAGTTGAGTGCTGAAGAATTAATGCTTTTGAACTATGGTGTTGGAGAAGACTCTTGAGAGTCCCTTGGACTGCAAGGAGATCCAACCAGTCAATCCTAAAGGAAATCTGTCCTGAATATTCATTGAAAGAACTGATGCTGAAGCTGAAACTCCATACTTTGGCCACCTGATGTGAAGAGCTGACTCATTGGAAAAGACCCTGATGCTGGGCAAGATTGAAAGTGGGAGAAGGGAACGACAGAGCACGAGATGGTTGGATGGCATCACCAACTCGATGGGCATGAGTTTGAGTAAGCTCTGGAAGTTGGTGATGGACAAGGAAGCCTGGCATGCTGTAGACCATGGGGTCACAGACAGCCAGACATGACTGAGCAACTGAACTGAACTGAACTGAAGGAATCTTTTAGGTCTTTTCCCCAGTTGAATCTCAACCCTCTTCCTGTTCACCTTGCCATCAATTCTTTCTTGATCATCCTGGCTGAAACTGAAGAATTAAATCTGCTGCTGCCTGCCTAGACCACCTTTTTGACACTTATTGTATAGGAATTTGTGGCATTTTTTCTGTTGTTTTAATAAGTGACATTAAACACACACACACAAAGTATTACAGTGTTTCCCTTCCCTTCCCTTCCCAGGAGTATCCTTAGTTGCATTGCTTGACTGTTGAGACTTTACTGTGCTAAGCACAGTCATGCTGCTGCTGCTGCTGCTAAGTCGCTTCAGTCGTGTCCGACTCTGAGCGACCACATAAATGGCAGCCCACCAGGCTCCCCCGTCCCTGGGATTCTCCAGGCAAGAGCACTGCAGTGGGTTGCCATTTCCTTCTCCAATGCATGAAAGTGAAAAGTGAAAGTGAAGTCGCTCAGTCATGTCCAACTCCTAGCGACCCCATGGACTGCAGCCCACCAGGCTCCTCCGTCCATGGGATTTTCCAGGCAAGTTGCCATTGCCTTCTCCGGAGCACAGTCATAGCAGAACTTAAAAACCAGAGAGATGCTGTAGGTCATGCTACATAGGAAAAAGAGTTGTTATACCCTGAGAACACAAGGAAAGATCCTGAAAGTTGGAAAAAGACAGTGAGAAAGAGGGGCTGGTATTTAAATAGAAGAGCCAACTGGTCTAGAGTCTGATAGAGAGAGATAAGTAAAGGAGATTTTAGGAAATTTTCTGAATTTAAAATAATCTCTCCATTGCTACCTGTTCATGATATCTTCAGTAAAAGCCTCCTGCTATATTTCAGTGTTTTATGGGCTCTCTTGTGGCACTGTGCCTCTGGGTACCCAAGTTTACTTGGATTACAACTATATTTTTTCTTTTTTAAAATTTTTAATTGAAGGATAATTGCTTTACTATATTGTGTTGGTTTCTGTCATACATCAACACGCATCAGCCATGGGTATACACATGTCCCCTGCCTTTTAAACCTCCTTCGCACCTCCCTTCCCATCCAAGATAGCCAGTGGGAATTCGCTATATGACTCAGCAATTGCAACTGTACTATTTAATACTTCCTAGGACTGTGCTTAGTCTCTCCAGTCAGATTGTGACATTTGAAGAAGTTTTAGACTCTTTTGCTAACCCCATAACACAGAACTTGCAGAATTTATGCTGAAGGTGAAAGGTTGTTGTTGAATCACGCCAATACACTGGGATTCTTGGCCCCCAGAGGAGAAGAATTCAATCCGGGGCCAGAGACGAGGCTTGATCGCTCAGAGGTTTTGTGTAATAAAGTTTTATTAAAGTATAAAGGAGATAGAGAAAGCTTCTGACATAGGCATCAGAAGGGGGCAGAAAGAGTACCCGCTTGCTAGTGTTAACAATGAAGTTATATACTCCAAAGAATGTCTGGAGGTTGTAAAGACCTCATCAGACCTACTCCCATAATTTACATTTTAAGTTAACACTGTCCTCAGGCAAGATACATCCTTGTAAAGACCAGGTCTACTCCCATAATTAACATTTTAAGATAACAGAAGGTTTAATCCAAAGACTGTCCTTAGGCAGGATACATTATTGTTATATAATCCTAAGGAATGTGGAGAAAGAAAAAAAGTTTGTCCTTTCTTCCTCCTGGAGAATTCCAGACCCCTTTCTCCTTGGGGACCCCTAGACTCCCTATCAACCTGCCTAGGAAATGACTCTCTCAAAGGGATGACTTTTATTTTTCCTCTGCAGTGAAGACTCAGTGCATTTGAAGGTAATTCTCCACCTACACAAAGTTCAATATTTGAATGGACGTTTTATCACCTTTAATATTATCAGAAGAAAGATATCACACCTCAGTACTTGTTGCATATCTTATCTTTAAGGATTTCAGAAAGAATTTATAAAGGTTATCAGTAAGACATTAGAGAAACTACTCAGAGCAGTGAGCCCACCACCCTATCCTGTCTTGCTGTATGTCAAAGAATATACCTGGATTTATATCAGTGAATCTAAAATCCTGTTATTATTCTGTCCAATTTTCTGACCAAATGCAGACTTGAAGTTCTCTATCTTACATGACATCAGATAGAATCACTCTGGTCATAAGGTCATTCCACTGCTCCCTGAATTAAAAAGCTGCATGTCACATGATCATTCTCACTCTACAGTCTCACAGACACAGAATTATGTATACACAATAGCATCAAATGTGTCAGTTAATCACCATATGTAACCTATCAATTCAGGAACAATAATCTATCCAGTATGTGCAATACTGTGTGGGACAATCTCAGAGAGATGCTCCAATCTCCACATTGAAGGAAACCATTTTCCTGTACACAGAACCAAACATTTGGTATTTCTGTGTCTTAAATGCATCTTCTATTGATGCCCTTTATCAATCTGAGCATTGACTACAGACACTGTAATTATTTATTGTTTAAATAATATTTCTTGCTTTGAGAATATATTTTATATGAGCTGACACCTCTGGACCATTAATTTCCATTTCTATAAGTTGTTTATATTATGCAGGACTAGTCCGTCACCAAGATAATAAGGAGCTTTGCTTTGATGTACCAAATCTGCACATCTGCTTCAGTTCCTCTACCAGATGTTCATATTTATTTATATTCTTTGCTGAAGTTTTTAAGATATTTCTGCTCTGGGGAAAGACATATTAGTACAATAAACTGTATTACACAAGATGTCAAAATAGTGTGCTCACCAGAATTTAACATAACAAAAAAAGTGATATGTTCTATTAATATGATTTCTTAAATACATACTTATAATGAGCTCTTAAATCCTTTCTTATTTAATATTCTTAGTATGTCTTGAAGCATCCATTGGCAGAATGCAAAGTAGCCTTTTTAAAATTGTTTCACTCCTGCAAATTGTCTAGTATAATCAACCCAATTGTATCTGTGATCATTTAGTGCCTATAACTACAGTCCTTCCTCTGTATCCAGAGAGATTGGTTCCAACACAGCACGCCCCACACACAGATACCAAAACTCTCAGATGCTCAAGTCCATTGTATAAAATGTCATATTTGCATATGACTTACCCACATCCTCCTGTACACTTTAAATCCTCCCTCAATTACGTATAATACCTTATACAGTGTAAGTGTTCGGAAAATAGAAGCTGGTGTGCAGTAAAGCCAAGTTTTTTGGTTTTGTCTTTTTAGCTTTCTGGACTTTTTTCCAAATATTTTTGATCCAGAATTGGTTGCATCAGTATATGATATCTTAAGATACAGAGAACAGACTGTATATCTCAATTACCTCTAAAATTATTTCCACTGCATAATTGTTTATATGTGTTGAGCTCTTACTGTGTGATGGGCATATGCTGAATACTTTACAGACCTTCCACTGAATCCTCACAACAGCCCCAGGAGTCAACTGTCACTATAATGATCATCTTATAGATGAGAAAACTAAGGCTCTATATACTTGGTAAATGACAGAACAAGTGATCAAGTTGGAACTGTTTAACTCTCTCCTAACTTCTGTGCTACTCACATTAATGTCAAATAGAATGATTTCATCTGTAAATCAGTTATATGGTAATAGGGGCTTCCCTGGTGGCTCAGTGGTAAAGAATCCACCTGCCAACACAGGAGACATGGGTTTAATCCTGGGTCGGGGAGATACCCTGGGGAAGAAAATGGCAACTCACTCCAATATTCTTGCCTGGGAAATCCCATGGACTGAGGAGTCTGGTGGGCTATAGTCCATGGGGTCACAAAAGAGTCAAACACAACTTAGCCACTAAACAACAAATATGATAATAGACATGATTAATCAGAAAATAAATACTTCACCAAATATCTGTGTAGAAACTTGCATTAATCTGTAGAATTTCAAGTAGAAGGAGGTCAGTCAAAGAAGCCCTGGACAGGAGCTGAGAATGGTTCCCCCAGGGCCCAGTTTCTTGGAGGACACAGTTGGTGCATCTTCCTGGGGAACATTCTTTTTTCCTCAATGATAGGTAGTATAAAAGAATAATTTTTGTTAAAACAAACATGAGTATTCTATTGAGTGAATCGAAGTTTCCTTGAAGTTTTAAAATAAAAGTGAGATTTTCCCTTTTGGGGAGAATCGTCCGAAGTCTCCTATGAGTCAGGCCTGTCCTCTCTTCTGCATTCAGGGTATATAAACCCACAGCAGCAGGAGCAGCAGAGCCCTGGCAAAATCCGGGGCAGGTTCTAGGAGGCATTCCATTCTGGCAACAGTTTGGAAGATAAACAAGAAAGAAGCAAGACCAGAAACAGGGGAAATTTAGAAAGCCTGATAATAAGGACAAAGTCTTCCCTGTGGCTCAGACAGTAAAGAATCTGCCTATAATGCAGGAGAGCGAGTTCGATCCCTGGCTGGGGAAGATTCCTTGGAGAAGAGAACGGCAACCCACTCCAGTGTTCTTGCCTGGAGAATTCCATGGACAGAGGAGCCTGGTGGGCTACAGTCCATAGAGTCGCAAAGAGTCAGACGTGACTGAGCGACTAACAGTTTTGATAAGTATAAAACACAGATAAAGGAGAAGGAGCAAAACTCTAAGATGTTTTACACACACACACACACACACACACACACACACACACGGCCTGCAAAATGAAGATGTAAATGATTTAAAGGGCATGTGTCCAAATATCTCCCTCCAACTCCCCTCCCCAGACGCTCTCTCCTCACGTTAATCGTTGGCCACATCTGCGTCTGCTCAGCCTGGTTTGCTCATTCAACCTGCCTCACCCAACAGAGCCCCTCCCGCAGTGACCCTGACTAAACATTTTCACACTCTGGGCAGTTCGCCATGGTCATTTGGTCACAGCCAATTATGTTTCTGGGCAAGTCCTGAAGAAGTCTGAGGTGTCTGCATAATGGTGTTCTCTATAGTCCGATAGGGACACATGTTTGGAGAAAGAGGGTTTCATGGTGGGAAGGAATGTTTTATTTTTTTTCTCCTTTTCAGCTGACGAGTGTTGTTTCAGGATGTAGCGACTTCCATTGGCGAGAGAGATTTATTACTTACTTCCTGGAGAGAGCAATTTTCTCTCAAGTGTGAACATTTCAACGAGGGCATCCAAAAAAGTCACTAATTTTTGTGCTTTTGCAACTTGGAGGGAAAGAGAAATTTAAATCTGCCCAACTTCCTCCCTCCCCTCAGGAATGAGCAGTGGCGTGCTCTCCAAAACCACAAGGCCGAGAGGGCCCCAGGCTCCTCCTTTGCCGGGTGATCACAGACTCACCAGCTGCGGCAAACAACCTCTGTCTCTCCACAAACTAACACACATTCGCCAGCGGTCTTGGAAATCCATCGCAGCAAGGACATCCCAACACTGCTGCTTATGTAGCCTGTCCTCGCTCACGTTCCAGTGATGGCTCCAAAGCTGTGCTTTTATTTTGTAACGGTTTTATGAAGGGTGGTCAGGAGATTTCAGTACCTTTGCTAAGCCTTCTTTTCTTATTCTACATTCCCTCCCTGGACAGCTTCCTCCATCCCCATTGCTTTCCTTATCACTTACAGGCAAGTGTCACTCCAATCCATACTCTGCACCCCTGTCTCTCTGCTAAGTGCCAACACAAACAACAACCACCTAACTCCCTAATCTCCCCTCAGGTGTCAGACCCTACAAACCAAAGTCTGAGCTCAACACCTTCTCTCTCAACCTAGTTCATTCTGGTGTGCTCCATATTTCAGCAGCCGGCACCACTTTCTCCTCAACTCTCAAACCAGAAACTCTGAGCATCCTATCTCTCTCTCTCTTGCAACACCCAACTTAATCAGTCATCAGTTCCAGATGGTTCTTACTCATAAGGACCTCTAGAAGCTGCTTGACTTAATTCTCTCCATTCCCACCTCCACAACCACCCAAATGGTAGACAAAGCCTCCAGTCTTTGTCCCTATCTAATTCTCCATTTCTGTCTCCACACTGCTGCCAAAGAGACTATTCTAAAAAGCATGTCTAGTCATACTAATCCCTTTTTAAAAATTCCCTGATGGGTACCCATTAACCTAAGAGGAAAGTTCAAATACCTTAACATATTCTACAAGATACTTCATGAGCTGTCCCTGTTTACCTCTCATCTTTCATATCTATAACTCCCAAATCCAGACATATGAAGGCATTTGCAGTTTCCTAGATTTCTGTCTCTCGTTCTTAAGCCTTTGCACAGGCTGTTCTCTTTGCCTGAAACAGCCTCTGTCGTCTCCCTAAAGGTAAACTCAAGCATACATACTTGAGATGACATACTCCGGGCCTGGGACTAGGGTGAGTGAGTACCTGTGCATGAACCCAAGGGTGGGCACCTGCTTTAATTTTACATCACAAGGGCCTTTCTTGCCTCACCCTAGTTCCAGTCCTGCATTCACTTAATATCACTTCATTTCGGATCCCTATTTTCTTCTTTCCTCAAAATGGACTAGGTGCCTCTCCTATTACCTCCATTTGTATCCATGGTTCTCCCTACTATAGCATTTATTCTGTTGTAATTGCTTTTTGCTTGTTTTCCTTCCCCATTAGCTATAATTGCTTTGAGGGCAGGAACCTTGTTTAACTGTCTTTGTCATAGTACTTGAAAATAATAGGCAATTAATGTGTTTTGCATAAATGAATATACTTGCATGCCCATATGACTCTGATATGACAGCATACTCAAAATTTGACTTGAAAGGGACTCAGTAAATCATCAGGTCAACCCCTCATTTTACAAATGAAGAAACTCAGGGCAAGACTGTTTCTCAGAATGACATAAGCTGGAAAAGTATTCTAGTATTTTATTTTTAGTAGATATGAGTTGCCAGTGCAGAAAAGCATAAATTATTCACCAATGATACTTAATATTCAAGCCAAATAATGTAATATGGTGATCAAAATGATTTTATAACCTCTTATAAAATAAATCAAGTTTGCATGAGATATTTTTCTTAAGTCAGTATGTTAGCCTCCCTCCTCCAAGCCACCCATGTTTCACAGCTGAACAACTGGGAAAATGTTAGAAAGAATATGGGTATATAGTAATGCAACTAGGCTTCCCAAGTGGCTCTAGTGGTAAAGAATCTGACTGCCAGTGCAGGAGACATAAGAGATGCAGGTTTGGTCCCTAGAATGGGAAGATCCCCTAGAGGAGGGCACGGCAACCCACTCCAGTATTCTTGCCTGGAGAATCCCAAGGACAGAGGAGCCTGGCAGACTATAGTCCACGGAGTCAAAAAGAGTCAGACATGACTGAAGTGACTCAGCACACAGAAATGCTACTAGAAAGAAGCGTTTACTAATTTGTGATACTGTGTAGCTTACTAAGCAAGTCGTTTACCTCACCTTCTGAGGAGGAGGAGACAGATGGCATTGCCAGTCTCATAACCTCCTCTATAATGTTCTTAAAGCCATGAACATGGTAAAGAGTGGGGACTGTCATGAGTGCGCACTCAAGGCATGGAGTTTCTTTAGATTGTTCTTATTTCTGTACATGAAATTATAGGTAATTTATTAAGGAATTAAATTATTCATACTTGGAGTCATCAAGCAATTATGCTAAATGTCACTTAATAAGATGATAATTAATTAGGCTTTGATATTTAATATCAAACTCCAAACAAATCAAACTGGAATCTATTTGTTTTGTATTCATGAAGAAAGATAGTGGTGAGAAAGGGGAAAGAATTACATGGAAAGTATATTTTTAGAAAAGAATACTCCAGAATGCTGGAGAAAGTGCAATGCTGAACTGGGAATCTTCTCCAGAGCGCATGTGTGCTAAGTTGCTCAGCTGTGTCTTAATCTTTGCGACCCCATGGGCTGTAGCCCAACAAGTTCCTCTGTCCATGGGGATTCTTCCGCCAAGAATACTGGAGTGGGTTGCCATGCCCTCCTCCAGGGGACCTTCCCAACCCAGGGATCTAACCTGTGTCTCCTGTGGCTTGTGCACTGTAGGCAGATTCTTTACCGCTGAGCCACCAGGGAAGCCCCTTTCTCAAGAGTGTACCAGTAATTAGCAAAGCCATAATTAAAACTTCTTTATCAGCTGCTTGGAAATCCTAAAGGATCCTGCTCTGTGTTGTCAATTAATGGTAAAAGATGACTTTGGTTATTTCTATCCTGTGCAAAGGTAACCATTGAGATAAAATGAGCTCAGAATTAAAACCTTATTTCACTGTTTCTTATATGATTTGGAGAAAACAGTATCTAGCAGGGCATCTCCCTACCAAATTTTCCCCTTAGAGAAACTCTGAAACAGTTAAGGATCTTATGGGTTCTTATTTACTGAAGATTTTCCTGTCCCATTTCCTACTCCCACCATGAATGTCTCTGGAGAAACCTGAAACCAGTGGTGTGCTGAAAATGTTTAATAGCTAGTTTGCCAGAGAAGAAAAATGCCATGATCTGTGACAACTGCCAATTTCTGTGGTGTAAATACTCCCACCACAGCCCATTACAAGTCACCAAGGTGATGGCACCGATTGGAGAGTTGGGGAAAGATGTATACACAGTCGGCTTTTCAAAGCCAGCATGAGCCAGCTCCAGGGAACTACTGCTTGAAACCCTGGGCCACCTGATCTCAAGAGAAGTACTGTGTTCACTCCTACCAAAGCAGATCTTCAGACCCTCCTTGCTTCAAATCCACATTCCTCTATTCTAGCCATGATTAGCAAGGATATGCTACACAACAAACCAGCCCTAAAATCTCATTGGCTTTAAAGAGCAAAGGTTTCTGTTTCATTCATGATGCCTGTCCAGCATGTGTCCTCAGTAGGAGGGTACTTTACCAACATAACCGAGGTTCCAGACTGATTGGGCCTCACCATCTGGACAGTGCTGGTGGCAGTGACAGAGAGCCTGCAGATCTATACTTGGCTTTCATCATCTTGGCTTAGATCACACTAGTCAGAACTAGTCTCATAGCACCACCTAAATGAAAAGGATTTGGCAAGTGTGCGGAAGCCGATGGAATGTTTAGTGAGCACCACAGTCTCATCAGGGCTTCCCTCGTGGCTCAGATGGTAAAGAATCTGCCTGAATGCTGGAGACTGGAGTTTGACCCCTGAGTTGGGAAGATCCCCTGGAGAAGGGAACGGCTACCCACTCCAGTATTCTTGCCTGGAGAATCCCATAGACAGAGGAGCATGGTAGGCTACAGAGTCCGACATGACTGACTGACAAAAACAAACACACAGTCTCATCACACCCATGGTGGTTTTCAGCAGGCATCAATGTTTCTTGATGGTTCAGGACATACCATATTCAGGGCACCCAGGAAGGTGTTAAGGAGAAATAAAGGAACTGATTGAATGCCTTGGGAAAATCCGAAGCTCAACAAGAATCTTCAAACAATTTTTTTTCCCATTAATAAATACTACTGTGCCAAACCAAGAGTTCTTCTGTGACCAGGAAGGAGACTTACAGCTGAATAAAATCCCCAGGCAGGCTTTCCTGTGACCTTTGCCACACTTGAGAGATGCTGCAAATTGTGAACCTACCTGTCTAAACAGTAAACCAACCATCTGAGGTTTTTCTGCCTGAGCATTCCTAAGAAGTGGGTCCTCAGAGTCCAAGGGTCTGGGAGACGAGGATCCTCTAAGGCTGGAGGGACTCCCAGGGACTTTTACCTAAAACCACAGCATTTCATTTTAATTCAACAGATGTAGATTTTGTGCCCAGGGAGACCCAGGTATGGAGGCTTCCCCCCAGGGCTTCTACAGAGGTTCCTGTAGAGGTTCCTCCCATCTCCCACTCCTTCCTGGATCTGTATTAGCTGATTAGATGCAAGATCACTTTAACCACTGCTCTTCTCAAAGCAAAAAGCTTTGCCTATAGAGCTGGGGAAATGCACTGAAATGCATACCTACATACCTGTTTTTCACTGCATTTCCCCAGTCCCAGAGGCAAAGCCGTTTGCTTTGAGAAAGTGTGATTTCAACCCTAACTCAGCCCCTAATTAATTACCAGTGCTGAACAAACCTGGAGAAGGTGATGGCACCCCACTCCAGTACTCTTGCCTGGAAAATCCCATGGATGGAGGAACCCTGTAGGCTGCAGTCCATGGGGTCGCTCAGAGTCGGACACGACTGAGCAACTTCACTTTCACTTTTCACCTTCATACATTGGAGAAGGAAATGGCAACCCACTCCAGTATTCTTGCCTGGAGAATCCCAGGGACAGGGGAGCCTGGTGGGCTGCTGTCTATGGGGTTGCACAGAGTCGGACATGACTGAAGCGACTTAGCAGCAGCAGCAGCAGCAGCTGAACAAACCTCTTCACCTTGAGTGTCTCCATTTCCTCTTTCGCACATTGAAGGAGTTGGATTGGAACTACGGTGAGAACACATCCTTTGTGAAGCCTTCCAGACTGATTTGCACAAGGGAAAAAAGGCTAGTGGGTAGGACCCCAGAGCCGTATTCTACCTTCCAACCAGAGCAGATGTATATTTAATGTATTAGATTTTAGAGAAGATTTTTTTGTTTTGTTTTTTTGTTTGTTTCCCAAAGGAGGGCCACTACTTCATGTTTTTAAAGAAGATGTGTCTCATAGTTTTTATTTTTACACTTGAAAACCACTGGACTCCATCTGACTACTTGAGAAAGTTGGAGAAACTGATGTGGACGGATGACAGAGGATGTGTCGGGGACAGAGGTAAAGCCACCTGATGGCCCATGTGATATTCTGCTAGCTCGCTTCCCTCCCATCAGACCGCCTCTCCCTCTAACCTGCCTGCACCTTACAAAAAACCCAGACTCAGTAAGCAATATGCAGAGTGGTGGGGAGTCGGACTTCCCTGAAATGAAGGTAGAAGACTGCAGCCTGCTCAGAGAGCATGTGGCTTGGCATATTTCCAGAGTATATTAAATCATACAAGAATTTTCACTCATCTTCATCTTGGAGGTCACAACGTGACTCTCCTCTAATGAATTCTTTATATTGGCAGCTCTTCTGTTTTTCTCCCTTCCTCTCTGGCTTCCTCACTCCCACCTCTCCCCTCCTCCCCACCTTGCCATGAGCAGCCCCCTCTTTTTTAGTCTCTGCAGGAACATGTGGTAATACTTTGCCTTGATATCGGCCTTGACTCTGGTCTACACCTGTGTAGGCCTTCAAGCTATGGCTCAGCGGGTGGCTGGGCGAGGTCAAGCTCTGTGCACACCCCCACCCCCAGGGCAGGCAGGCCAGCTCCTCTCCTTCCCTGGCTGGCTGCAGGCACCTCCAGATGGTGCTCCCAATATTCCGGTTTACTAATCAAGGTCCCAGTGATGTGAGATCCCACCTGAGGGTGTCCTTTCTCACAAGGCAGAGGGTTGATTTACAAAAGCCTGCAGCATCAAGAGAGAACAAAGAGAGAGAGAGAAATTAGAGAAATCATTTGCACTGGGAAGTTTTTAAATGGGAAGCACTATCCTGACTTAATGTTGTGAGGGAGATACTATTTGCATCTTATGAGAAAACTGAGGCTCAGAGAAGTCAAGTGAGGCACTCAGGGTCACAGAGCCAGGATGGGGCAGAACCAAGACAGATTGTTATCTCAAGCCCAGCATTCTCTCTGATTTGTTTAGCCCTCAATTCTTTGTCTTTGAAGCTATTCACCACATCATAGGGGCTTCCCAGATGGCGCTGGTGGTAAAGAATCCACCTACCAATGCAGGAGATGCAAGAGACATGAATTT
Organism: Bos indicus x Bos taurus; assembly: GCF_003369695.1. NCBI lineage: Eukaryota > Metazoa > Chordata > Mammalia > Artiodactyla > Bovidae > Bos > Bos indicus x Bos taurus. Next base: position 25,128,253 of record NC_040078.1, read on the forward strand.
GATCTCTGGGTCAGGAAGAGCCCCTGGAGGAGGAAAGGTAACCCACTCCAGTATTCTTTCCTGGGAAATCCCATGGACAGAGGAGCCTGGTGGGCTACTGTCCTTGGCCCGCAAAGAGTCAGATAGGACTAAGTGACTGAACACACACACACCACATCATAAGCATAAACCCACGTACTATACTAGGTGCCCTATGGACATTCTCTCATTTTTACAATAGCCTACCCAGGTAGGTTTTAGTGTCGTTAGCTTGGGAAAGGTACAGAAATGAGGCTCATAAAGGTTACCTTGCCCAACATTACATAGTCAAATGCAGAAATGATTCTGAGGCTTTCTGCCCAAAATCTATCGGTTACTTTCCATGACTTTCAATAATAAAGAGCTCTTCAGAACTTCCCATGCTTTTAGAATAAAAGTGAATCCTCATCTTAATACACCAGGCCCATCATGGTCTGGTTCTTGCCCACCTTTCTGCCCCACATTTCCACCAACCTCTTCTGTCAGATGGAGCTTTTTTCAGCTCCACAGGCCACTGTCTCAACACCATGTGCATCATATGTGCTGTTCACTCTTCCCATCTTCATCTACCTTTACTTTCCTACAGCATAGTAGGTAGCCCCTTTCATGGGAAGCTCCCTGCCCCCACATACCCTGCCACTAACCCCTTCATCAGTGAACCAGAGTTACCTCTGACTATCGCAACACCTGATGAACATATAAACCAAAGCACTGAGGACATCATTATGTAATTGTCTATTAAGGTAAATGTCACCACCTTCAGACCCTACCCTCTTTAAGAACACAGAACACATTTTATTCATTACATTAGTATTCCCAAAGATTTACCATAATACCTAAAAGAGAGCTCAGAAAGTTTGTTGAATAAGTGAAAGAATGAGAAAAGTAAAAGAAGGGAAGGGGAAAGAAGAGGAAGGGAGAGAAAAAGGAAAGGGAGTCAAGGGACAGGATAATAAGGCTAACTGAACCCAGGACTTTCTGTTTCCAAAGTGGATGAAATTCTTACCATCCCATACTTAACCCAAGATCGCCCCTCTCTATCAAAGATGTGATTGAGCTCTCTTTCTCCCTTTTTTTTTTAAATACAAAATTGAAGTATAGTTGACTTACAATATCATGTGAGTCCCTTCTCTTTTCACTCAGCACAAAGAGCCTCATTCTCTGCTATGGCTGCCACCTGGCTCTGCTCATAGCACCAAGTAACTCCCTTCTACGATTCTCCAGAGTTCTCTATAAGACTTCTCTCCTCTGTGCATTTGTCTATTTGCATAGCTAATAGATGTTCTACTCCATAAATGCTGTGAGCAGACACTGCTCTAAGCACTTTATGTGGATTAATTTTAACCCTCAGAACAATGTCATGCTGCTAAGCTGCTAAGTCGCTTCAGTCGTGTCCGACTCTGTGCGACCCCATAGACAGCAGCCCACCAGGCTCCCCCATCCCTGGGATTCTCCAGGCAAGAACACTGGAGTGGGTCACCATTTCCTTCTCCAATGCATGAAAGTGAAAAGTGAAAGTGAAGTCGCTCAGTCATATCCGACTCTTAGCGACCCCATGGACTGCAGCCTACCAGGCTCCTCCATCCATGGGATTTTCCAGGCAAGAGTACTGGAATGGGGTGCCATTGCCTTCTCCGGAACAATCTCATGAGGTTGGCATAATTATTATCTACACTTAACATTTGGGAAAACTGAGGCAGGACAGGCTGACTTGCCCAAGGCCACTCATATATTGAATGGAAGAACTGGAATTTGAACCAAAATAGCTTAACTCTTAAGAATATGTTTTGTTTTAAGATACATTGATTCACACACACATCAACTTGAGATCAGACTGTATAAACTATGTTAGTAACTTGCTTTTTCATAGGTAATTATACACCTTGAAAAGTTTTCATGTAATTTAATACTCTTCTGAAACATCATGTAACAGATGCATATTTCACAGGTGCATATTTCATCACATTGATGAACCATTATTAATGAATTAATCAATTTCATATTGGCAGAAAGTTATTTTCCAATCTATTATAAGCACACAGTGATGAATATCATAACTTACTGTTTCTTTACAACTTAGAATTTAAATCACTTGGCCAAAAGCTAAGACATTTACATGTGATCATCATGCACACCCTCCAGTGTAGCTCAAACGTAAATGGATTGTACAGCAGATCCCTCCTCATCGTGGTATTGATTTCCATGGTATCAGTTACCTCCAGTCAACTGAGGTCTGAAAATATTAAATAGAAACTTCCAGAAATAAATAATTCATAAGTTTTAAATTGTGCATCATTCTGAGTAGCACCATGAAATCTCACACCCTCCCTCCTGGGCTGTGAACCATCCTTTTGTCCCATTCGACCCACCTGTTAGTCGCTGAGTATCTATCTTGGTTATCAGATCAACTGTCCTGTTTCACAGTATTTGTGTTCAAGTTTTTATTTTGCTTAATCAAAGCCCCAAAGCACAAGAGTGGTGATGCCAGAACTCGAATGTGCCACAGAGAGGCTCTAAATGCTTCCTTTAAGTGAAAAGGTGGAAGTTCTTGACTTTAAAAGGAAGAGGAATAAAATCATATTCTGGGATAGCTTAAGGTTGTTAAGCTTGAGGTTAAGATGGAAAAGGCATTAAATTTGTATAAAAAGTTATTTTGAGAGAGAAAGGGACCCTATTCACATAATTCTTATTACACTGTCTTTTTATAATTGTTCTATTTTATTATTCAGTTCAATTCAGTCGCTCAGTCGTGTCCGACTCTTTGTGACCCCATGGACTGCAGCACTCCAGGCCTCCCTGTCCATCAGCAACTCCCGGAGTTCACTCAAACTCACATCCATCAAGTCGATAATGCCATCCAGCCATCTCATCCTCTGTCGTCCCCTTCTCCTCCTGCCCCCAATCCCTCCCAGCATCAGGGTCTTTTCTAATGAGTCAACTCTTCGCATAAGGTGGCCGAAGTACTGGAGTTTCAGCTTTAGCATCATTCCCTCCAAAGAAATTCCAGGGCTGATCTCCTTTAGAATGGTTGGATATTTTTATTAGTTATTATTAATCTCTTACTGTGCCTAATTTGCAAATTAAACACCATAGATGTGAATGTCTAGGAAAAAGCATAGTATGTATAGGGTTTGATACTATTCGTGGTTTCAGGCATCCACTTGGGGTTTGGAACATATCCCATCATGTATGATGGAGGAATACTGTATCTCAGTTGTTGATCATTAGAGATATTAAGTTCCAGATAGGAAAAGGAGTACGTCAAGGCTGTATATTGTCACCCTGCTTATTTAACTTATATGCAGAATACATCATGAGAAACGCTGGGAGGAAGCACAAGCTGGAATCAAGATTGCCAGGAGAAATATCAATAACTTCAGATATGCAGATGACACCACCCTTATGGAAGAAAGTGAAGAGGAACTCAAAAGCCTCTTGATGAAAGTGAAAGAGGAGAGTAAAAAAGTTGGCTTAAAGCTCAACATTCAGAAAACTAAGATCATGGCATCTGGTCCCATCATTTCATGGGAAATAAATGGGGAAACAGTGGAAACAGTGTCAGATTTTATTTTTCTGGGCTCCAAAATCACTGCAGATGGTGAACTGCAGCCATGAAATTAAAAGATGCTTACTCCTTGGAAGGAAAGTTATGACAATCTAGACAGCATATTAAAAAGCAGAGACATTACTTGGCCAACAAAGGTCCATCTAGCCAAGGCTATGGTTTTTCCAGTAGACATGTATGGATGTGAGAGTTGGACTATAAAGAAAGCTGAGCGCCAAAGAATTGATGCTTTTGAACTGTTGTATTGGAGAAGACTCTTGAGAGTCTCTTGGGACTGCGAGGAGATCCAACCAGTCCATCCTAAAGGAGATCAGTCCTGGGTGTTCATTGGAAGGTCTGATGTTGAAGCTGAAATTCCAGTACTTTGGCCACCTGATGTGAAGAGCTCACTCATCTGAAAAGATCCTGATGCTGGGAAAGATTGAGGGCAGGAGGAGAAGCAGACGACAGAGGATGAGATGGTTGGATGGCATCATGTGTCAATGCACATGAGTTTGGGTAGGCTCCGGCAGTTGGTGTTGGACAGGGAGGCCTGGCATGCTGCAGCTCATGGGGTCGCAAAGAGTCAGACATTACTGAGTGACTGGACTGAACTGAACTGAGAGATATTAAGTAGAACAGCTTTCCCTCTGGGGCTTTTCTGCCAAGTTCTTCCCTGTTCTTAGAACTGATCATAATAAGTGGAAGGAAGAAAGAATCCTCAGCCATGCATGTGCCGTTGAGTGTCCAGATTCTTGCCCTGGACCAGCACCACCACCTGCTCCTCAGGTGCATGCTGCCATCAGCCTTTCTCCTCTATCAGTGCCACATCAGAATGAGTTATCATCTGCAGATTAGCAGTTGGTCTCACCAACATGGGGCCCTTCCCATTTGAAATTCCTACTAAAGGCACGGTGGTAGAAAAGGGGACGTGCAGAAAGTTCCTGAAGGAAGAGGTATAAGCTCCCCTTTAAACTAAACTGCCCATCAACCAACATAGAATCTCCCTGGAGAATTTAGGAGAGGAGGTAAGTAGAGTGGCCACACAGAAAGTGGTGAACCTCGCTTAGGATAGGGAGACCACATAAAATAACCCAAGTGAAGAAAAACTAGAGATAAACAGAAAAGTATGTTAGTTATTTATTAAGATGCTGATATGCTATTGAAAGTGAAGAATAAAGAAATTTAAGAAACAACACATTAAGAAGAACACATCAAATACAGATGGGGTGGCTGGTATCCTTTTTCTATCAAACCATTTTGTCATAAAGTTTAGAGTCTCCTCATCTTGGCAGCACACGAGGAATGATGAGTAATTCTCTGACACATTCGTTCAAACCCCTAAAACTAATATTTACCATGCACTTTATAAAGCTCTGTTCATATGCATTATCACATCTTATCCTCAAATAATAATATGGGGGCTCCTGTTTTATCCACCTCATTAGAACTGATTCAAATGCATTCTTTTTAATAGCTGAGTAGTATTCCATTGTGTGTACGTACCACAGCTTACTGGAGCCTATGATACAGAGTGAAGTAAGTCAGAAAGAAAAACACCAATACAGTATATTAACACATATATACGGAATTTAGAAAGATGACAACGATGACCCTACATGCAAGATAGCAAAAGAGACACAGATATAAAGAACAGACTTTTGGACTTTATGGGAGAAGGCAAGGGTAGGATGATTTGAGAGAATAGCATTGAAACATGTACATTACCATACATGAAACAGATCGCCAGTCCATGTTTGATGCATGAGACAGGGTGCTCAGAGCCGTTGTACTGGGATGACCCTGAGGGATGGGATGGGGAGGGAGGTGGGAGAGGGGTTCAGGATGGGGAACACATGTACACCCATGGCTGATTCATGTCAGTGTATGGCAAAAACCACTACAATATTGCAAAGTAATTAGCCTCCAATTAAAATTAAAAATAATAATAATATGGGGGCAATTATTATTATACTTAACTACTATTTGTGAGTTAACTGAGCCTAACAAGCTTAAGTAACTCTGTTACTTAACACATCATACTCTGTGATGGTGAATTTTATGTATCAACCTGACTGGGTCACGGAATGCCCAGACATTTGGTTCAACACCATTTCTAGATGTGACTGACTGCATTTCTGGAAAAGGTTAGCATTTAAATCATTAGACTGAGTAAAGCAGGTTGTCGTCTCCAATGTGGGGGTGAAACAACATTATCCAGTTTGCCGAGGGCTTGAATGGAACAAAAATAGAAAGAGAGAAATTGTGGTCTTGGCCTGATTGAGTTGGGATATGTCTTTTCCTGCCCTCAGACTGGGACTTTTATACTTTATTATTTGTTTTCCTGGTTCTCAGGCCTTCCAGCATGGACTAGAGCTACATGTGGCAATTGTGTGTGTGTGTGTGTGTGTGTATACACTCACATATATTATTAATATATGTGGCAGATTATATATGTATATATATAAAATGTATGTGTGCTGTACGCTCAGTTGTGCCTGACTCTTTGCGACCCCATGGACTGTTGCCCACCAGGCTCCTCTGTTCATGGATTTCCCAGGCAGGAATACTGGAATGGGTCACCATTTCCTTCTCCAGGGGATCCTCCCAACCCAGGGATCAACCTGTAACTCCTGCGTCTCCTGCATTGGCAGGCAGATCCTTACCAATGAGCCACATGGGAAGCCCCATATATAATGTGTGTGTATATATATATATATACACACACACATATTTATCTGTATTTGTTGTGCTCTTTTTGAAGTCCCTCAATGTGAGATATATGATATACATGTGTAGAGCACATATCTTTTCCCCATTGGTCTGTTTCTCTGAACAACACTGACCAATACACATAGCTGGAGCTGGAATTTGTACACAGACTCGACTCAAAATCCTCTGGCACCTACTAAGTGCAATGCACTGCCAGAAAGGCAGACATGAAAGTCCAAATTTCTTGGAGAGAGTGCATGGAAGTCCAGTGGGGAGCAAGCTATCTTTTCTGTGCTTGGGACAAAAGCCTTTAGCAGTCAATAACTAGATAGTAAGTGTCAAGTTCTAATGTGTGTCTAACACTGACCTAGGCGCAATGGAAACTAAAAGAGAAATAGAATATGTCTGAAGAGTCTTTTGCCTAAGCATGTACCTTATTAAAATGCGTGAAACAATTATGGAAATTAAGTAACTAGTGTTAGCTAGAAGAATTAATAATACCCAAATTTGATCCCTGGAAGATCCCCTGGAGAGGGAAATGGCAACCCACTTCAGTATTCTTGCCTGGAGAATTCCATGGACAGAGGAGCCTTGTGGGCTACAGTCCATGGGGTCACAAAAAGTCGGACAACTGAGCCACTAACACTTCTATCTAAGAAAAACAGAAGAGAATGGATAATTGCCCATGGTAGGTCATAATGAGTAAAGACATGGAAATAATGACTAGTCGTGATGTGAGTGGATGAGGAGGAGGGTGGGGAAAGTCCCTCAAAGATAAGTTTAACTTGTCTAGTGTTTGTATTAAAAAGAAAGAAAAAAAAAATGGGTGGGTAAAACGAAACCATGTTATAGAGGATGACTTAGAAAGCAAGCAAAAGCCATCCCTCTAACAAAAATTTACTGCATGCTTTCTATGTGCTAAGCCCTAGGGATAAATAAATATGAATAAATCATGGTATCTTCTAATCAAAAGTATTTGCTCCCAGTCTTGGGAACTTGGATTCCACACCATAAGCAAGAGGGAGTTATGAAAGGTCCTTGAGTAAGGCAGTGACAAAATAAAATTTTATCTCTATGTAGCTATAATCTCTTTAAACTGCAGACAGAGAAGAAACAAATGGGCAAGAGAAATATTATAGACCCCTCATGGTGGTTAGGTTAGGGCAGAGTGGGTTAGGTGGCAGAGTGGTTAGGGCAGGTTACAGGTAATATTTTCAAAAAGAAATCTGTATGAAACAGTTCTGATGTGAGTGGCAAGAACTAGCTGTCAAAGAAAAAAGTTGAATGTATAAAAAGACTAAGGGGACCAGAATAAGGGACAGAGAAGCCAAAGTGGAGAGGAAGGATGCTGACATAATCTGGACAAGGCAAGAACCCAGGAGTGGGAAACGATAGAAACACAAATACTGGGATCAGGGTACAGAGGCAGGTTTCAGAACCAGAAGCAATGCAAAAGCTTGATGACTGAATCAGTACAAAATCAGGCTGGTCCCAGAAGCATGACTGCCTGTGCCTTGACATCAGTGAGGACTGAGCCTCTGAGTGGAGATTAGACTAATTTATTGGGGGGAAAAATCTAATGAGATTCAAGACCCAGAGTCAAACCCATCGTGATGACATCTCTGATATTTTCTAAAGTGAAAGTGTTAGTATTTTCTAAGGAGAGCCTCTATAATCTGGCTTAACACTGGCTACCAACCTTATATCCTGCTTGTCTTCATTTTAACACACTCTTGATTCCAATCTTACTGATCTTGTTCCTATAGCCCCCCAACCCACCCCAACATAACACACACACAAACACACACATGCCATAGACTTTTCCTTTTCGAGGTTTTGTGTATGCCAAATCTCTCACCTATAATGTTCTCTCTCTTCATCCAAGTCCTTTCCAGCTCTTCTCTGAAATTGTCAGGTTTAAGGGCCCCTTGCTCTGAATCAGAGGGCAGAGTCACCTGCTCCTCCCACTGACTAGCATCTTTATTGTCCTAGCACAGAGAACGTTTTAGAGGCCTGAATGTCGCTGACTTATTTGGTTACTTCCACTTGGGCTTTGTTTCTAAGGGAAATTCATCCTGAGTTTCAACTTGAGAGATTTGTAATATTTCCATTCTTTCTCCTTTCCTGAACTGAAGAAGGGAGAGGACTCAGTCTCCTAACACTGAGACAACATCAGCAACAGAAAAATAAGATAAAGATTCTGATGGGGGTGAGAGGTTAGATAAGAAAATAGAATATGCAAGTTCAGTTCAGTTCAGTCTGAACTGAATATGCAAAGTCCTTACCTAATACTGCAGATGAACCAGAGGTACTGCTGCTGCTGCTGCTGCTAAGTCGCATCAGTCACGTCCGACTCTGTGCGACCCCATAGACGGCAGCCCACCAGGCTCCTCCGTCCCTGGGACTCTCCAGGCAAGAACACTGGAGTAGGTTGCCATTTCCTTCTCCGTGCATGAAGGTGAAAAGTGAAAGTGAAGTCACTCAGTCGTGTCTGACTCTTCTCAACCCCATGGACTCTAGCCTACCAGGCTTCTCTGTCTATGGGATTTCCCAGGCAAGAGCACTGGAGTGGGTTACCATTGCCCTCTCCTACCAAAGGCACTAGTGGCCAGATTAAAATAATAGGGAAAACAGCCACGGCATTTTATATGAATGAGTTGGCGTTTGTTTATCAGAGACCATCAGAATAAAGATGTTTTAAGTTACTGGTAAAATCTATTCTATAAGGCCAGTAATAATGAAAATGAAGTCCATAATGGCTACCATTTATTGATGTTTCTATGGGTCAATAACCTTGCAAATGCTGGTTTTACAGAAACTCCTTATACTCTGTTAGTGGTATCATCGAGTACGTGATATTTTTCAGAGTGTTTGTGGGAATAATTACAGAAGCAAGAATCAGTCACTTTTGTCTCTTTTTTGGTGATTTTATTCTTCTGCCAACACAAAAACGTTGTAACTGCTATAACTTGCTGTAACTGCTAACCGTCATCAGAATTATCTTAATCAGAATCGTGGTGTCAATATGTAATGAGTGGGGAGGGAATGATTAACTCTTGATTTCAGAGCCACAACCTTCTAGATTGGATGTTTTATGTGAATCTAAGTATTCTGAATTTTAGCTAAGCTTTAGCACATGTGTTTATCTCAGCTTGATTTTCAATCATCAAGGATTAAGTTGTGTGAAGTATGTGTCATCTTTTCAGACAAATGCCTATGTTCAGGGTCCATTGAGAATGAAAAAGATAAGTAAAATAAAACCAAATTCTGCTTCATGTAAAACTGGTAACATTTTAAATTTTAACTTAGGAAATTTGGAAAGTATTTACCCCTCTTCCTCACTTGGGCTGCTAAATAGAATTTAATTAACTTAACTAATTTAATTTAATTAAAGAAACTATTCTTATTATAAATATGACTTTCAAGTGGATTATTTTCAGAACAGATATTTTGCACTAGCATTTCAGTGGGCATTGGAAATAGAGCTCATTGTAAGAAATCAGATCTTTCTTGTTTACAGAAGTTGGACAGACAGTTAAATATAAAGATCTTCCATTATTCCATATTGTCACTGGATATAAATTTGAGGGGGGGGGGTTGCAATTATAAAGGGACTCTGAATCAAGTCAAAATTGTTTTCCCTTATTGAACCAAAAAAAATCCAAACAAGCTCTGCAGACCTCTCCCCATCTGGCTGCCACAACTTGTCTTTCTGTTCTGAAAACCTAAGCCCTATACCTTCTTCCTCTTGTTCTTCGTGCTTTCCTCTTCTACTCCCTCCCACTTCAGAACGCTCGAGAAATGCAATTCACAGAGCTGTTATACTGCCAGCAGCCCACTCCATCTGTTTCCATCCATAAAGCCCCTCCTTAATATTTCTTAGTGCATTGTTCATTTCCCAGGGGCAATGTAGGGCCTCATACACTAGGAAAAAGGAGTAAATGTAGGGTGTGGTTCCATTCAGATCTGCATTTTATATCTTTGCTGTTGCCCCAGTAAGTGATTTTGTACAGTTTGTTGCCTATTAATGTGTGACCTTTGACTGGAGGATTTCCTATGCTCTGCATATGTGCTGAGTATCCCTCTCATGTGGTAGACAATGCCTTTGATTGCAATGACATTTATTCCATGCTTGGAAGATTTATTCCATCTCACTCTCAGAAGATCCTTCTGTTGCATTTTTGGCTTACACTAGTTTTCAAAGTCTTTGTGGGGGGATTAGGGTAAAGGACATTACCTTTGGCTGTTCCTGAGAATATTCCAATGGTCATATTTTTTAGAGATTTTACCACCTCACATAGGTTCTGTCCTTTATATTCAAGTGTTTCTGTTATTGAATAGGTTTAGTTCATTTTTGGTACATATAAGCAAACAATAAATATCAATTTAAGGAAAAAATATTCTTAAAACTGTTCACATAAAACATGTTTTTCCTAAAAGATATAAATACTAATGAGCCTGCATATGTTGAAGCAGAATTCCCAGATGTCTACAAACTGATCAGACAAGAGTTCTTAAGTGTGAGGAAAATTTAAGAGGAAAGAGGTGACCTGCTGAACTTTCATTTTGAAAGCTGTCTTGTCTAGAATAGGCATTAAAATGGATTATAACACTTCTGACAGTATGATAGGCTAAATACAAGTGACCTTCTCCTTACAAAAACTTTAAAGCTCTGACTAAAATTATATTTTAAAATATATTTAAGTATGCTATTGAGCCGATAATAATGTAAGAGAAATCCTCAGGGGCCAAAAACAAAGTAAAAACAGGAAACTGGGAGGGTGGAGAGCTCCAAAAAGACCGTGCACTTCTGATCTGACAATCTTCTGAAGAGTGGAGGGACAAGAGAGAACGCCTAGGGCTAACCTGAGGTGGGTCATTGATAGTAGGTCCCCACGTAAAGCCAAAACCACGTGGGAGTGCACCTTGGTGGCAGTAGCCCAAATGTATGCATACATAAATTCCACTCCAGGGAGAGCGACAGGAAGAACCTTGCTTGTCTTAGCATCGGCAGAGGGTGAAAACAAGCTCTCTCTGAGACTTTAAAACTTCAAGTCCACCCTCATATGTTGTAGTTTTATGATTCACAAAACTTCAAATCTAGAAATAATATATACCTGCTTATGAAGGAAAGATACTTTCAACCCAGGCCTTAAATATTTCATTAATATGTACTCTAAGAAAACAATAATAAAATGCACAAAGAAATGATGCTCCATGAGTGACAAAAGATGTATCCAAGAGGTGTTTATTACTTCAAATGGTAGAATTATCAGGTAAGAATATAAAATAAGGATGCTTGGTATGTTAAAAGAAGTAACACAGACTAGATCAAGGCATAAATAAGACACTCAAAGAAAAATTATCAGGCACGTTTGAACAAAAATTCACATAGTTTTTTTAATGAAAGAAATGCATATTTTTTTATTCTTATATAAATGAAATATTAAACAGCAAGCTAGACAGGGGTGAAGAGAAAATTAGCATACTACAAGATAAATCTGAATTACAGAAAATTTAGTACAGGCATACCTTGTTTTATTGCACGTTGCTTAATTGTGCTTCTCAGGAATAATGTGTTTTACAAATTGAAAATGTGTGTCAACCATGTGTTGAGCAAGTCTGTTGGCACCATTTTTCCAACATTTGTTCCCTTCCTGTCTATGTGTCACATTTTGGTAATTGTCAAAATATTTTAAACTTTTTTATTGTCATATTCTTTGGTGATCTGTGATCAATGATCTTTGATGCTACTATTGCAAAAAATTATAAGTTACTGAAGGTTCAGATGCTGGTTAGCATTTTTTAGCAATGAAGTTTTGCAAAAAATTTTCTATTGGAGTGTAGCTGAGTTAGTTTCAGATGTACAACAAAGTGAATCAGTTATATATATTATATGTGTGTATATATACATATATATGTATATATATATTCATATATATCCACTCTTTTTAAGATTCTTTTCCCATATAGGTCATTACAGGAGATTTCCCTGGTGGCTCAGATGGTAAAGCATCTGTCTACAATGTGGGAGGCCCAGGTTCAATGCCTGGGTCAGGAAGATCCCCTGGAGAAGGAAACGGCAATCCACTCCAGTACTATTGCCTGGAAAATCCCATGGACAGAGGAGCCTGGTAGGCTACAGTCCATGGGGTCGCAAAGAGTCAGACACGACTGAGTGACTTCACTTTCAGGTCATTACAGAATATTGAGTAGAGTTCCTTATGCCATACAGTAGGTCCTTATTAGTTATCTATTTTATGTATAGTAGTGTGTGTATGTCAATCCCAGTCTCCCAGTTTTTCCCTCCCTAACTTACCCTGTCATAATCATAAGTTTGTTTTCTACATCTGTGATTCTGTTTCTGTTCTGTAAATAAGTTCATTTGTACCATTTTTAAGATTCTACATATAAGAAAAATCATAGGATATTTTTCTCTGTATGATTTACTTCACTCAGCATGACAACATCTCAGTCCATCCATGTGGCTGTGAATAAAAATGGCATTATTTCATTCTTTTTTATGACCGAGTAATGTTCCATTGTGGGACTTCCCTGGTGGATTGGTGGTAAAAAAAATCCACCTGCCATTACATTTCAATCCCTGGGTGGGGAAGATCCCTGGAGAAAGAAATGGCAACCCCTCCAGTATTCTTGACTGGGAAATCTCATGGACAAAGGAGGCTGGTGGGCTATAGTCCATGAGGTCACAAAAAAAACTGGACATGACTTAGTGACTAAACAGCAATAACAACAAATATTCATTGTATATATTTACCACATCTTGATCCATTCTTCTGTTGATGGACATTTAGGTTGCTTCCATGACCTAGCTATTGTAAATAGTGCAGCAATGAACACTGGGGTGCATGTATCTTTCTGAATTACAGTTTTCTGTGGATATATGCCCAGGAGTGGGATTGCTGGATCATACTGTAGCTCTATTTTTAATTAAGGTGTGTACATTATTTTTTTTTTGACATAATGCTGCTGCACACATTAGATTATAGTACAGTGTAAACACAAGTTTTATATGCACTGGGAAATTTTAAAATTCACGTGACTCATTTATTTCAATATTTGCTTTATTGCGATGGTATGGAGCTGAACCTACAATATCTCTGTGGTATGCCTGCAAAGAGAAACAAAGACATGGAAACAATATGACAAGTACTGTATGTATGGACAGAGAAAGAAGATCAAACATATATTTTGGAGTTTTCAGTGAGAACAACGGAAAAATTGGATGACAGGAAATATATGAAGACATACTTGCTGAGAAAAATGTCCATAATTTATTAAAGATATTAATTGACAGCTTCAGGAAGCCGAATGAATCCCAAGCAGGAAAAATAAAAAAGTAATCATTACTAGATACATCATAATGACACTGTAGAAAACCAAAGATGAGGAGACAATCCTGATAAAACCAAAGAGAACGTAACAGCTACACACAAAGAAAAAGCAAATAAACTTATTGCCAACTTGACAGTACCCATAGAAATCAGAAAACTGGAGAATAATTTTTTAAGCATTCTGAAAGGAAGTTATTATTATTTTAGAATTATATGCCAAGTGAAATTATCTTTTAAGAATTTAGTAACATAAATACTTTCTCCCATGAATAAAATCTAAGATATTTTATCTCCAACAGATTGTTATTAAAGTAAATTATAAGGGTTGAACTGCACAAAGAAGGGAAATTATAGAAGAGGAAAGGTCTGAACTGAAAGAAGAAATGATGGGTAAAGAATAACCCAAATAGTGGATAAATCTAAGTATCTAAGCAAACAAGCATTGACGACCAAAAATTAGACAAAGACTTCTAGCCTGAATTTCTTAAATAACCATTTGTTATTAAACAAAAAGAATACAAAAAAGCTTGAAAAGGATGAAAATAGATAAGCCATGCAAATCGTAACCAATTTAAAGTCTGAATAGCCTTACTAACATAAAGAATAATAGACTTCAAGGGAAAATTTTTTATTTTCATTACTCTAGGAGGTGGATCCCAAAAGATTTTACTATGATTTATGTCAAAGAATGTTTTGCCTATGTTCTCCTCCAGGAGTTTTACTCAGTCTGGCCTTACATTTAGGTATTTGATCCATTTTGAGTTTATTTTTGTGCATGATATTGGAGAATGTTCTAATTTCATTCTTTTACATGCAACTGTCTACTTTTCCTAGCACGATTTATTGAAGATACAGTCTTTTCCCCATTGTATATTCTTGCCTCCTTTGTCATAGATTAATTGATTATAGGTGTGTGATTTTATTTCTGGGCTTTCTATCGTGTTCCATTGATCTATATTTCTGATTTTGTGCCAGTACCATACTGTTTCAGTTACTGTAGCTTTGTAGTATAGTCTGAAGTCAAGGACTCTCCACCAGCTCCATTTTTCTTTCTCATAATTGCTTTGGCTATTTGGGATCTTCAAGTTTCCATATAGATTGAAAAGTTTTTGTTCTAGTTCTGTGAAAAATGCTGTTGGTAATTTGATAAGGGATTGCACTGAATCTGTGGATTGCCTTGGGTAATATAGTCATTTTGACAATATTGATTCTTCCATTCCAAGAACATGGTATATCCTTCCATCTGTTTGTGTCATCTCCAATTTCTTTAATCAGCATTTTAGAATTTTCAGAGTGGAGGTCTTTTGTCTTTTTAATTAAGTTTATTCCTAGGTATTTTATTCTTTTCGATATGATGGTAAATGGGATTGTTTCCTAATTTATATTTCTGATCTTCTGTTGTTAGTGTATAGGAATGCAGGAGATTTCTGTGTATTAATTTTGTATCCTGCAACTTTACTAAATTCATTAATGACCTCTAGTAGGTTTTGGTAGCATTTTTAGATTTTATAAGTGTAGTATCATGTCATCTGCAAACAGTGACAGTATTACTTCTTCTTTTCCAATTTGGATTCCTTTTATTTATCTTTCTTCTCTGATTGCCATAGCTAGGACTTCCAAAACTATGTTGAATAAAAGTGGGGAGAAAAGACATCCTTATTTCATTAATTTTAATACAAAGGAAATGAAAATATTGTTTAAAAAGTATATCTGGTTAAAACTAGCTCAAGAATAACTTTTTCTGGATATTTTTAATATAAATTTATTTATTTTAATTGGAGGCTAATTACTTTACAATATTGTATTGGTTCTTGAAAACTTAAATAATGTTAATGTCACTAAGGAAATCAAATCAGTAGTTAACAATTAAAAAAAATTTAAATCACAGGGCCCATATAGCTTTGTAGGTGAACTCTTCCAAATAATCTAGGAATTGTTTATCCCAATCTTATATAAACTCCATCAGCAAACAAAAAGATGTATTGCTCAGTCCATTTTCCAGGCTAGTGTAAATTTGTTATCCAAACAACACTAGGACAGTATGAGAAAGAAAATTACAAGTGAGTTTCTTCATGGACAGAAATAATCTTAGTTTTTCTCTTAGGTGAGAAGGATTGGGTTGGATTTAACATAAAAGAATCAAAATTCTTACCAAATATAACACTATATAAAAATGTCAATGCATTTTTTCAGTCAGCAGCAAAGAAAGCCTCTAAAATCAGGATTCCTATAGTGTTTTGCATGAATAGAGATCCTCCACCTGCACAGTAGAATAAGCCATGGCCTCAGAGTTCCAAAGAATAGCAAGAAGAGATAAGAAAGCCTTCTTCAGCGATCAGTGCAAAGAAATAGAGGAAAACAACAGAATGGGAAAGACTAGAGATCTCTTCAAGAAAATCAGAGATACCAAAGGAACATTTCATGCAAAGATGAGCTCGATAAAGGACAGAAATGGTATGGACCTAACAGAAGCAGAAGATATTAAGAAGAGATGGCAAGAATACACAGAAGAACTGTACAAAAAAGATCTTCACAACCCAGATAATCACGATGCTGTGATCACTGACCTAGAGCCAGACATCCTGGAATGTGAAGTCAAGTAGGCCTTAGAAAGCATCACTATGAACAAAGCTAGTGGAGGTGATGGAATTCCAGTTGAGCTATTCCAAATCCTGAAAGATGATGCTGTGAAAGTGCTGCACTCAATATGCCAGCAAATTTGGAAAACTCAGCAGTGGCCACAGGACTGGAAAAGGTCAGGTTTCATTCCAATCCCAAAGAAAGGCAATGCCAAAGAATGCTCAAACTACCACACAATTGCACTCATCTCACACGCTAGTAAAGTAATGCTTAAAATTCTCCAAGCCAGGCTTCAGCAATATGTGAACCGTGAACTTCCTGATGTTCAAGCTGGTTTTAGAAAAGGCAGAGGAACCAGAGATCAAATTGCCAACATCTGCTGGATCATAGAAAAAGCAAGAGAGTTCCAGAAAAACATCTATTTCTGCTTTATTGACTGTGCCAAAGCCTTTGACTGTGTGGATCACAATAAACTGTGGAAAATTCTGAGAGAGATGGGAATACCAGACCACCTGATCTGCCTCTTGAGAAATTTTTATGCAGGTCAGGAAGCAACAGTTAGAACTGGATATGGAACAACAGACTGGTTCCAAATAGGAAAAGGAGTACGTCAAGGCTGTACATTGTCATCCTGTTTATTTAACTTATATGCAGAGTACATCATGAGAAACGCTGGACTGGAAGAAACACAAACTGGAATCAAGATTGCCAGGAGAAATACCAATAACCTCAGATATGCAGATGACACCACCCTTATGGCAGAAAGTGAAGAGGAACTCAAAAGCCTCTTGATGAAAGTAAAAGTGGAGAGTGAAAAAGTTGGCTTAAAGCTCAACATTCAGAAAACGAAGATCATGGCATCTGGTCCCACCACTTCATGGGAAATAGATGGGGAAACAGTGGAAACAGTGTCAGACTTTATTTTTCTTGGCTCCAAAATGACTGCAGATGGTGACTGCAGCCATGAAATTAAAAGACGCTTACTCCTTGGAAGGAAAGTTATGACCAACCTAGATAGCATATTCAAAAGCAGAGACATTACTTTGCCAACAAAGGTTTTCCTGTGGTCATGTATGGATGTGAGAGTTGGACTATGAAGAAGGCTGAGCGCCGAAGAATTGATGCTTTTGAACTGTGGTGTTGGAAAAGACTCTTGAGAGTCCCTTGGACTGCAAGGAGATCCAACCAGTCCATTCTGAAGGAGATGCGCCCTGGGATTTCTTTGGAAGGAATGATGCTGAAGCTGAAACTCCAGTACTTTGGCCACCTCATGCAAAGAGTTGACTCATTGGAAAAGACTCTGATGGTGGGAGGGATTGGGGGCAGGAGGAGAAGGGGACGACAGAGGATGAGATGGCTGGATGGCATCACTGACTCGATGGACATGAGTCTCAGTGAGCTCCAGGAGTTGGTGATGGACAGGGAGGCCTGGAGTGCTGTGATTCATGGGGTCGCAAAGAGTTGGACACGACTGAGCAACTGATCTGATCCAATTTCTTTTTTAAACTTATTGTATTAATTAATTTTATTTATTTATTATTTTTGCTATGCTGTGCTTAGTCATTCAGTCGTGTCCTGCTCTTTGTGACCCTTTGGACTGTAGCCCACCAGGCTCCTCTGTGCATGGGATTTCCCAGGCAAGAATACTGGAATGCGTTGCCCTTTCCTTCTTCAGGGGATCTTCCCCACCCAGGGATCAAACTTGTGTCTCCTGTGTCTCCTGTATTGCAGGTAGATTCTTTACCCAGTGAGCTATCAGGGAAGCATCCATTATTTTTAATTGCTTAATTATATTAATTGCTTTATAGTGTTGTGTCGGTTTTTGCCATACAATAGCGGGAATCAGCCATAAATATACATATGTCCCCTCCCTCTTGAACCTCCCTCCCAGCCCCTACTCCTCCCCACCCCTCTAGGTCGTCAGAACACTGGGTTGAGCTTCCTGTGTTGTACAGCAACTTCCCACGAGCTATCTATTTTGCATATGGTAATGTATATAGTTCAATGCTACTCTCTCAGTTCATTCCACTCTCTCCTTACCACGCTGTGTCCACATCAGTTCTCTATGTCTGAGTCTCTGTTCCTGCCCTGAAAATGGTTCATCAGTATCATTTATGCATTAATATATGGCATTTATTTTTCTATTTCTGACTTACTTCATTCTGTATAACAGGCTCTAGGTTCATCTACCTTACTACAACTGACCCAAGTGGGTTCCTTTTTATGGCTGAGTAATATTCCATCATGTATGTATGTATCATGACTTCTTTATCCATTCATCTGTTGATGGACATCTAGGTTGTTTCTACGTCCTAGCCGTTGTAAATAGTGCTGCAATGAACACTGGGATACATGTGCCTTTTTGAATTATGGTTTTCTCAGGGTATATCCCCAGTAGTAGGATTGCTGGCTCATATGATAGTTTTATTTCTAGATATTTTATAAATCTCCATAATGTTCTCTATAGTGGCTCTATGAATTTACATTCCCACCAATTGTGCAAGAAGGTCCCTTTTCTCCACATCCTCTCCAGCACTGATTGTTTGTAGAGTTTTTTGATCATGGCCATTCTGACCAGTATAAGATAATACCTCACTGTAATTTTGATTTACATTTCTCTAATAATGAGTGATGTTGGGCATTTTTTCTTGTGTTTATTGGCCATGGCTTCCAATTTCTGACAGCTGTAGCTGACCATGCAGGGGCTCCTCCTTGAAGCATCCCATAAAAGTTCAGTCAGTAGCAGTCGTAAGATGCCACTATAGACAAAGCATCTTAGCAATAACCTTATCTTCTTCAAAGAATTCTGTAGTCAAAAATGAGACGTGAAAGAACTTTGGAATGGAGGTAGTAATATGCTTATCGTATTACAATTACTTTTCTGCTGGAGTGTGTTTTATGGGAGATGAAAACTCCCAGAGGACAATGAGTTGAGAGAAGAGAAATGAGGGTAGAGAAAAAGAAATAGATGGCCAATATAAAGTGGTACAGTCTTGGAAGTGGGGGAATGAAGTACGATGGGGGGGGGTGTGGAATGGACGTATGAGAAAATAGACTATGATGAATGATGTCAATCCTTATTAGTACCAAAAAACTAAAATAAAAATTTTAACTATTACCTGAATTCTAAGTCACATGAGACAGGGGTAGCATCCACCATATTCTCTATTTCCCAGTCATGAGCATCAGTTCAGTTCAGTTCAGTTCAGTAGCTCAGTTGTGTCTGAGTCTTTGCGACCCCATGAATCACAGCACGCCAGGCCTCCCTGTCCATCACCAACTCCCGGAGTTTACCCAAACTCATGTCCATCGAGTTGGTGATGACATCCAACCATCTCATCCTCTGTCGTCCCCTTCTCCTCCTGCCCCTAAGCCCTCCCAGCATCAGCTCCAGTAGCATGTTGGGCACTTACCGACCTGGGGAGTTCCTCTTTCAGTATTGTATCATTTTGCCTTTTCATACTGTTCATGGGGTTCTCAAGGTAAGAATACTGAAGTGGTTTGCCAGTCCCTTCTCCAGCGGACCACATTCTGTCAGACCTCTCCACCATGACCCATCCTTCTTGGGTGGCCCCACACAGCACAGCTTAGTTTCATTGAGTTAGACAAGGCTGTGGTCCATGTGATCAGACTGGCTAGATTTTTGTGATTATGGTTTCATTGTGTCTGCCCTCTCCCAACACCTACCGTCTTACTTGGGTTTCTCTTACCTTGAACGTGGGGTAACTCTTCACGGCTGCTCCAGCAAAGCGCAGCTGCTGCTCCTTACCTTGGAAGAACGGTATCTCCTCATGGCCGCCCCTCCTGACCTTGAACGTGGAGTAGCTCCTCTCGGCCCTCCTGCACCAGCGTAGCCGCTGCTCCTCGGACGTGTGGTAGCTCCTCTCAGCCACCGCCCCTGACCTTGGGCATGGGGTAGCTCCTCTCAGCCGCCACCCGGGACCTTGGACATGGGGTAGCTCCTCTCAGCCACTCCTGTGCCTTGGCAGCCTGGTGCTCTCGTCACCGCCCCTGACCTTGGGCGTGGGGTAGCTCCTCTCGGCCGCTCTTGCGCGGTAGCAGCCTGGTGCTCTCGTCGCCGCCCCAACCTCGGGCGTAGGGTAGCTCCTCTCGACCGTGCTTCTGTGCAGTCATGAGCATAAGGCCTGGCAAATAATGGACACTCAACAAAATTTGTTGAATGAATAAGTAGCTAATAAAATATTAGCAGGCTAGAAGGAACTGTATGGTGTTGTATTAGAGTGGTAAACATCATTATGAACACATGTTTACCTTAATAGAGACATATATGTATTTATAGAAATAATTGTGTATATGCAAGTATAGACGTGTTATTTCTTAATTCTTTTTACTGAGACAGCCTAGAAACAAAAGACACTCCTGTAGCAAAGAGCATGCCCAGTGCCCAGTTCTTGGTTTTTAATACATTTCTCCAATAAAAGAACCAGGGATCCTTGGAAATTGGCTGATTCAAAAGACTGGGGCAAGAATACACAATAGGAGCCTGAAACATATTATAATGCTAGGAAGTAAGGAAGTGCTCACAGGAAAAAGCAAACAAAACAATGAAGGGATATGTCAAGGGGACCCAGAAGCCAAGTGAAAGAGCTCCCAACAGTCAAAGCAAGGAACAACTGAGTTAAGTGACACAATCAAGAAAGTAGTATTGGGTTATGCACCAAATGATAAAATAAATATTTATGATCCTTTCTGCTGTAAATGATTGATTGAATAAATAAATAGAGTAGAAATTTTCTAATACAGAAGACTTTCAAATATTTTCATAGATACTGCCCCCCATAACATAACTCTCCATATTTTAAATGAGGGGCTGTGGCTCCACATGGTAACTTTCTCGCAAAGTCTATAGTATGGAAAGTTGGGGGTGGGAACACTTAATAGGGGAAAACGTGAGCCAGGGATCAAGGTTACCATCCTCATGAGAAGCAATGTTGACGGCGAGTACTCTTGATGTGATCCTCATGAATGGTACCTGGTGTCTTTAGTCTTTCTCCCCAGTCCCATGACTCCTATCTAAGAAAAACATCAGACAAACCAAAAACTCTGCAAAATATCTTACCACCCCAAATTGTCAGCGTGATCAAAATCAAGGAAAGTTTGAGAAATTGGCAGAGGTTGGAGAAGGCAATGGCACCCCACTCCAGGACTCTTGCCTGGAAAATCCCATGGATGGAGGGGCCTGGTGGGCTGCAGTCCATGGGGTCGCAAAGAGTCGGACACGACTGAGCGACTTCACTTTCACTTTTCACTTTTCATGCACTGGAGAAGGAAATGGCAACCCACTCCAGTGCTCTTGCCTGGAGAATCCCAGGGACAGGGGAGCCTGGTGGGCTGCCGTCTATGGGGTCGCACAGAGTCGGACACGACTGAAGCGTTAGTAAGAACATATCAATATTGATTCATTCCTTGTGACAAATTTAACATGCTAATTCAGGATGTTAACAGTAGGGAAAACTGGGTGTGTACAATGTACAATATCTTTGCCAGTTTTCTGTGAATCTAAAACTATTTTAAAATAAAAAGTATAATTGAAAAATAGTAGCTAACATATATTGAGAACACAGTATATGCCATAAACTGTTCTAAAGCAATTATATCTGCTAACTGTTTGAATCTTCATAACAACCCCATAATGTAAGCACAATTATCTGCATTTCAAAAAGAAACTGAAACAAAGAAGGATTAAATTATTTGTCACACAGCCAGCAACTGGTAAGCCAGCAAGGACTGGATCAGGGGAACTGGATCAGGAGAAAGAATTTTGTCCTCTCAGTACAAGAGTATCTCTGGAAGTGCTTCTCGGCACTAAGGTTTAATTCTCTGATTTTTAATAACCTTTTGTTGTAAAGAGGAAGAAGGTTATGGCAAGTCTGAAAGCTAATGTGGAGGAGTTTGAGAAACTATGATAATAAATAGAGTAATAGGATTTCAAACTTCTATGAGAGTGAAGGTGGAGGGAGAAGAGATTATGGGCATACATGTGAGTAACTTAAGCTTTGTAAAAACAATTTCAATAAAATGAGAAATTTACTTAGTGGGATAAATTGGCAATGGTTATTACCCAAAAGTATAGTGGAGAAAAATGGCTACCCTCTTAAGGATTAAGGCAGCTGGCTCAGGTGGTGGGCATACCATTAAGCAAAAACAATCATAAAAGTTTTAAAATGTGGATGGTTGACAAATTGTATAACTTGATTGTGAACAAAAATAGAAGCTTAGGGATTAATAGCCAGCCTAAAGGGGGGAAATAAAACAAGAAACTACGGACACATCAAGAAGGCACTGCTAAGCACAAAAGAAAAGGTGAAGTGTGACAATCAAAGCATAGCAGACAGAAAATGAGATTTGTTTTGTTTAATATATTAAAGAGTTGAAATAAGGCAGTTCTATTTCCAGTTTTTTAAGGAATCTCCACACTGTTCTCCATAGTGGCTGTACTAGTTTGCATTCCCACCAACAGTGTATAAGAGGGTTCCCTTTTCTCCACACCCTCTCCAGCATTTATTATTTGTAGACTTTTGGATCGCAGCCATTCTGACTGGTGTGAAATGGTATCTCATAGTGGTTTTGATTTGCATTTCTCTGATAATGAGTGATGTTGAGCATCTTTTCATGTGTTTGTTAGCCATCTGTATGTCTTCTTTGGAGAAATGTCTATTTAGATCTTTGGCCCATTTTTTGATTGGGTCATTTATTTTTCTAGAGTTGAGCTGTAGGAGTTGCTTGTATATTTTTGAGATTAGTTGTTTGTCGGTTGCTTCATTTGCTATTATTTTCTCCCATTCTGAAGGCTGTCTTTTCACCTTGCTAATAGTTTCCTTTGATGTGCAGAAGCTTTTAAATTTAATTAGGTCCCATTTGTTTATTTTTGCTTTTATTTCCAATATTCTGGGAGGTGGGTCATAGAGGATCCTGCTGTGATGTATGTCAGAGAGTGTTTTGCCTATGTTCTCCTCTAGGAGTTTTATAGTTTCTGGTCTTACGTTGAGATCTTTAATCCATTTGAGTTTATTTTGTATATGATGTTAGAAAGTGTTCTAGTTTCATTCTTTTACAAGTGGTTGACCAGATTTCCCAGCACCACTTGTTAAAGAGATTGTCTTTAATCCATTGTATATTCTTGCCTCCTTTGTCAAAGATAAGGTGTCCATATGTGCGTGGATTTAATCTCTGGGCTTTCTATTTTGTTCCATTGATCTATATTTCTGTCTTTGTGCCAGTACCATACTGTCTTGATAACTGTGGCTTTGTAGTAGAGCCTGAAGTCAGGTAGGTTGATTCCTCCAGTTCCATTCTTCTTTCTCAAGATCGCTTTGGCTATTCGAGGTTTTTTGTATTTCCATACAAATTGTGAAATTATTTGTTCTAGCTCTGTGAAGAATACTGTTGGTAGCTTGATAGGGATTGCATTGAATCTATAAATTGCTTTGGGTAGTATACTCATTTTCACTATATTGATTCTTCCAATCCATGAATCCATGATCCAGCAATCCCACTGCTGGGCATACACACTGAGGAAACCAGAAGGGAAAGAGACACGTGTACCCCAATGTTCATTGCAGCACTGTTTATAATAGCCAGGACATGGAAACAACCTAGATGTCCATCAGCAGATGAATGGATAAGAAAGCTGTGGTACATATACACAATGGAGTATTACTCAGCCATTAAAAAGAATACATTTGAATCAGTTCTAATGAGGTGGATGAAAATGGAGCCTATTATACAGAGTGAAGTAAGCCAGAAGGACAAACACCAATACAGTATACTAACACATATATATGGAATTTAGAAAGATGGTAACGATAACCCTGTATACGAGACAGCAGAAGAGACACTGATGTATAGAACAGGCTTATGGACTCTGTGGGAGAGGGAGAGGGTGGGAAGATTTGGGAGAATGGCATTGAAACATGTGAAATGTCATGTATGAAACGAGATGCCAGTCCAGGTTCAATGCACGATGCTGGATGCTTGGGGCTGGTGCACTGGGACGACCCAGAGGGATGGTATGGGGAGGGAGGAGGGAGGAGGGTAAGAAAAAATAAAATAAAATAAAATAAAAAAAGAAGTTGACGGGGTTGGAGACTGGATGGATGACTAAGAGTCTAGACAGGAGTCTAGCCAAGGATAGCGAGTGAGAAGTGGGCAGTGGGGGTGTGGGGTGCGTGTCCTGGAGTTCCTTTTTCAGGTATCCCCATGCACATTCCCAGGACAGCATGGGGACCTTGGGAAAAAAAAAAAAAAAGAGTTGAAATATAAGAAAGAGTCAATGAAACCATTGTTTTGGCAGGTGAAGTTAGAAATAGTTGACTCCCCTGAAGGAAATGGTGGAAGAACTGAATAGATTCATTCAGAAATGGAGTGAGGCAGAGGGAGCAGCCTCTGATATGACCTTTTAAAGCAGTATTTGTTCTGCTGATTGACTTGTGCATCAGCTGAAATTATTTTGTTTTTGAATGGGTGTTATAGTCATCCTTTTCTTCCTACGATCTGACTTCAAATGTTTTCTTTTTCCTCTTATTCCTCACTTATATCCATTTGCATCAGCCATAAGGTGGAGCTTTCAGTGGAAGTTTTCTGAGAACACATATTGGAAGGAGACAGAAATGGAGTGTAGGACCTCTTCCTTAATATCAGAGAATACGTCTTCCTTTTATAGACTGACATCTTCACAGAACATAGTCAAAGTAGATTTCAGTGAGACAGTCTTCTTTCTGTTAAAGTCTTACTAGAAAAAATCTTTTAGTTTCCAAGAAATCCTCTCTAACTTATTCAAAACCTTAAAGATGCTGCTGTTGCTGCTACTGCTAAGTCGCTTCAGTCGTGTCCGACTCTCTGCAACCCCAGAGACGGCAGCCCACCCGTCCCTTTGATTCTCCAGGCAAGAACACTGGAGTGGGTTGCCATTTCCTTCTCCAATGCATGAAAGTGAAAAGTGAAAGTGAAGTCGCTCAGTCGTGTCCGACTCTTAGCTACGCCTTGGACTGCAGCCTACCAGGCTCCTCCGTCCATGGGATTTTCCAGGCAGGAGTACTGGAGTGGGGTGCCATTGCCTTCTCCATTAAAGATGCTAGTGTTGTAAATATCAGTATTTCTTTATACCTCACATAGAAGCCAATGCTTATCAATATCAAAAAATGATGTCAAATAAAATGCACACGATAAAAATTGCATATTGATATGATTTTTAATAGAACTCTGCATATAAACTATAGGAAATGTAACTTTTTAAAATGCACTCTTAAACATTAGTGTATTCAGGTTCTTTAGAGAAACAGAACCATTAAGAAATATATATCCATATATCTCTATCAATCAGATCAGATCAGTTGCTCAGTCATGTCCGACTCTTTGCGACCCCATGAATCGCAGCACTCCAGGCCTCCCTGTCCATCACCAACTCCCAGAGTTCACTCAGACTCATGTCCATCGAGTCAGTGATGCCATCCAGCCATCTCATCCTCTGTTGTCCCCTTCTCCTCCTGCCCCCAATCCCTCCCACCATCAGAGTCTTTTCCAATGAGTCAACTCTTTGCATGAGGTGGCCAAAGTACTGGAGTTTCAGCTTCAGCATCATTCCTTCCAAAGAAATCCCAGGGCGCATCTCCTTCAGAATGGACTGGTTGGATCTCCTTGCAGTCCAAGGGACTCTCAAGAGTCTTCTCCAACACCACAGTTCAAAAGCATCAATTCTTCGGCGCTCAGCCTTCTTCACAGTCCAACTCTCACATCCATACATGACCACAGGAAAAACCATAGCCTTGACTAGACGAACCTTTGTTGGCAAAGTAATGTCTCTGCTTTTGAATATGATATCTAGGTTGGTCATAACTTTCCTTCCAAGGAGTAAGCATCTTTTAATTTCATGGCTGCAGTCACCATCTGCAGTCATTTTGAAGCCCAGAAAAATAAAGTCTGACACTGTTTCCACTGTTTCCCCATTTATTTCCCATGAAGTGGTGGGACCGGATGCCATGATCTTTCTTTTCTGAATGTTGAGCTTTAAGCCAACGTTTTCACTCTCCACTTTCACTTTCATCAAGAGGCTTTTGAGTTCCTCTTCACTTTCTGCCATAAGGGTGGTGTCATCTGCATATCTGAGGTTATTGATATTTCTCCCGGCAATCTTGATTCCAGTTTGTGTTTCTTCCAGTCCAGCGTTTCTCATGATGTACTCTGCATATAAGTTAAATAAACAGGATGACAATATACAGCCTTGACGAACTCCTTTTCTTATTTGGAACCAGTCTGTTGTTCCATGTGCAGTTCTAACTGTTGCTTCCTGAGTGGCATACAGATTTCTCAAGAGGCAGATCAGGTGGTCTGGTATTCCCATCTCTCTCAGAATTTTCCACAGTTTATTGTGATCCACACAGTCAAAGGCTTTGGCATAGTCAATAAAGCAGAAATAGATGTTTTTCTGGAACTCTCTTGCTTTTTCCATGATCCAGCGGATGTTGGCAATTTGATCTCTGGTTCCTCTGCCTTTTCTAAAACCAGCTTGAACATCAGGAAGTTCACGGTTCACATATTGCTGAAGCCTGGCTTGGAGAATTTTAAGCATTACTTTACTAGCGTGTGAGATGAGTGCAATCAATAGATAGGTATAAAAATGAGAGATTAACTCATGAGATTTTAGAGGCTGAGAAGTCTCAAAATCTGCTATCTGAAATCTGGAAGCCTAGGAAAGCCAGTGGTATGCAGTTTGAGTCTAAAACCCAAGGACTGAGAACCAGGAGCACTGGCATTCAAAGGCAGAAGATAGATGTCCCAGTTCAGGCCAAGAGCAAATTTGTCTTTCATCTGCCTTTTGTTCTAATCAGGCCTTCAATCAATTAGATGATGCTCACAGCATTGGTGAAGGCAATCTTCACTCAGTCTAATGACTCAGATGCTAATCTCTTTCAGAAATAGTCTGACAGATACACCCAGAAATAGTATTTGACCAGTTATCCGAGCATCCCTTAGCCTAGCCAAGTTGACACAGGAAATCAACCACCACAATTAGTTTGACCAAAGAACAGCAAGAAAAATCACCTACATAGGAGTTGCATTCAAGCTCCTATTTTCTTTTTTATATTAATGTTTAACTGACATACAGGTGTACTACTTAGTGATTTGATATTTGCATATGTTATAAAATGGTCACTATGATAAATCTCGGAGAAGGCAATGACACCCTACTCCAGTACTCTTGCTTGGAAAATCCGATGGACGGAGGAGCCTGGTGGGCTGCAATCCATGGGGTTGCTAAGAGTCAGACATGACTGAACGACTTCACTTTCACTTTTCACTTTCATGCATTGGAGAAGGAAATGGCAAGCTACTCCAGTGTTCTTGCCTGGAGAATCCCAGGGATGGGGGAGCCTGGTGGGCTGCCGTCTGTGAGATCGCACAGAGTCGGACACGACTGAAGTGACTTAGCACTTAGCACATGATAAATCTAGTAACCATCTGTCCCCAGACAAAATTATTACAGTATTATTGACCATATTCCTTCTGCTGTGTATTACACCCCTGTGGCTTATTTATTTTGTAACTAGAGAGTTATATCTCTTAATCACCCCTTCACCTGTTTCACCCCCTCACCTTCCTCCTCTCTGGCAACCACCTGTTTGTTCTCTGTATGCATGAGTGTGTTTTTGTTTTATTTGTTTTATTTTTGTAGACTCCACAAATAAGTGATATCATAGGATATTTATCTTTCTCTGATTTATTTCACTTAGCATAATACCCTCTAGATCCACCCATATTGTTGCAAATGGCAAGGTTTCATTTTTTTACATTTGGGTAATATTCCTTTGTATCTATCCTTTTCTTTATCCATTCATCTACCAATGTACTTTTCCAAAGACTTTAAGGTAAAACAGCTAACCACAACTGACCTTCTTGTTCCTACATCCAGCAAGCATTTTTCAGACTTTTTTACCTGTCTTCTCAGTAGCATTCAGAACCACTGGCCACGCTCTCCTTCTAGAAATACCCCCACCTTTCGGCTTCAGTGACAGGAACTCTACTGGGATTTCCTCTTCCCTCTCGGAACATCGGACCATACTTCCACT
Organism: Bos indicus x Bos taurus; assembly: GCF_003369695.1. Taxonomy (NCBI): domain Eukaryota; kingdom Metazoa; phylum Chordata; class Mammalia; order Artiodactyla; family Bovidae; genus Bos; species Bos indicus x Bos taurus. The sequence goes on from NC_040078.1 coordinate 25,156,548, forward strand.
CCCAGGCCTGTCCTCTTCCTCTTAGCCATTGACTGTTGGACTCCCAAAGCTCAGTCAGCTCTAGGCCTAGCTCCACTGCTCACTGCGTGGTGTCTCCAGGCAGATTCCACCCAGGCTTCACTGCTAGGTATGAGTAGATGACTCACCCATATCTACCCCTGCTCTGGGTACCAGGCCCACCAGTTGCCTACTTGACATGTTTGGATGTCTCAAGTGTGTACAAACTGAATTTATCTAAAAACCAAAGTTCTAATTTCCTCATTAGCCCACTCCTAGACTCTTCTTTTTCTGGTATTCCCTATCCTTATAAACAACACCACCAATCAACCAGTGAAATAAAATTATATTTAATCAGAGAAATTCATACTTTTTCAGATAGATGGATATAGTATAAAATACTACCTTCCTGATGCTGGGAAAGATTAAAGGCAAAGTGAGAAGGGGCGACAGAGGAAGGGATGGTTAGATAGCATCACCGACTCAATGGACATGAGTTTGAGCAAACTCCAGGAGATAGTGAAGGACAAGAGAATCTGGCGTGCTACAGTCCATGGGATCGCAAAGTCAGACATGACTTAGCAACTGAACAATGACAACATAAAATACCACATTTGGAGAGCATAAGAAACCTAAGCAAGCATACTAAAAGACATTGAATAAATAAATGATATATATGAATTTGAAATTTAATAGGAAAGGAAGCAGCTGCATTCTACTGAACAATACCCCCTTCCTTCAGCAAGTGGACTTATCCTATGATAGTCTTAATTTGGGTTCATTTGACAGCAGAATGTTCCACAAAAGTTGGAAGCCAGCAAAAGCAAAATTTTAATTCATGGAAACAAGGATTGGCATCTATAAAATAGAAAAAGGCAACTCTGCATAGTTGCATTTAAGATGTACAAGATCATAGTCAGAGACAAACTTCCTTGGATGTCATTCAGACATCTTCCTAGTGGTACCCTGCATTTTTTAGGAAGGTTGAGAGTCAGAGAGTGTCAGGCTGGAAAAGAGAAGTTAAGGAAGGAGAGATAACAAAGGTAGCAGACCCTTTGCCTTTGTGTGTGGTAGATGTTCCATTGTGTCTGACTCTGCAACCCTGTGGACTGTAGCCTGCCAGGCTCCTCTGTCCATGGGGTTCTCCAGCCATGAATACTGGAGTGGGTAGCCATTCCCTTCTCCAGGGGATCTTCCTGACTCAGGGATCAAAACTCAGTCTGCTGCATTGCAGGCAGATTCTTTACCATTTGATACACCAGGGAAGTCCACTGTTTGTCTACACTACCGTGTATAATACTCACAGCTCCTCATAACCTTATGACCAATCATCTTTTTCCCCAAAAGATTACTCATTGATCAGCATAATACACTTCGATGTAGGTTCCCCTCAACCATAAATTCTGAACTTTGTACACAATTTTTAAAAGTTTTAACATAGCACAAATGTATGAGTAACAGATATCTGATAAAACATTAAAAAATCAAACATTTAGATAAGCATTTAAAGAAATGACTTACCATGAGTTATGGGTTTTGAAATCGTCCCCAAAGGATTTACCACAAATCCCTTCACTGAAGACATTTAAAATTAGATTCAAAGAAAAACTTGAGTGAGAGAATATTCAAGTGAAAACTCCCACACTAACAAATATGAAACAGATGAATTTTTAGCTTTTTCTATTTTTAATATATACAACTGTTATTTATCTGATTCATTAAAAAGTAGATTGATATTCTTAACTCTTGGCCACAAATTACATAAAATAACATAAAAATTAAGTCAAAAGCACTTCATTATGGTTCCAAAGGCGTGCAGTTATATGACAAGACATTCAAGGCCAAAATTGTAAACTTCGAATATTGCTTTTATCACTGACAGAAACAGGGTTCCTAGGGAAGTTCTTCTTTAGAAAATGATCTACTCCCAGGCTCCCCACAATTCACTAGGGATTAGGAACTGCAAGCCTGCAGCTGATTTTAATTGCCACGATGATGCATAAGGAGAGATGTGATATCTGGAGTAACTGGCTTCTAAACAATGAGGGGCTTTAAAGATTAAAGTCAACACTTTAAATTGCACTCAGGATGGAATAGGAAGCTAATGCTGACCATTGAATGCAGGTGTAATATTCTCCATATGTTTTGGACCTTGTCACTGAAAGAGATCAAGCCCTCTGCATCACACACAATAAAAACTCCAGGACAATGCGTTATAACATGCTATCTGGAAGGTTAGCAACACAAAGATCGTGATGGTAAATAGCACAACCAGATAGTGAAAGGTGTTCTTAGATGTAGGATGCCAGTCTGAGAAACCAGAGGTCATCTGTGAGGCCTTCTGAGCCGAAATCAAGCAAGTTGCTGCATCTCCATGTACTTTGAATACCTGCAGTCTTGGCCTACAGGTGAATCTGTCCATAGCTTCTGATGCTACCTGGTAACCGTGGAAAAACTGGACACATCAATAGCTGGCTAGCCCCTTTCACATATGAAAGGGTCAGGTATCAGACCCTTTCATGCCTTAGACTTTACACCTGAATTCATTGAACTTATTGTAAGAGCAAATCATAAAACTTGAAAAAAATAATTTTTTGTAACCATAGTATCCTAAAGAAACTGCAACCCTTAAAGGAGACAGTCCTTGGTGAGCTAAATAATATTAAATGCAAAATCTTACTGGAAAAACTAAAACAAACCAGGAGTGACTGTTAATGTGAAAGAAAATTCTCTGAATAGTGTAGTTTTGTTTTAGCCACTGACATATGGGAAAATTTATGTAGTAAAGTATATGCTTATAAAGTTTCAACTTATATTTAGTGGGGGAAACAATTTATTATACCAAAAGAGCATAAATGTATGACAGATGGTAATGCTTTTTTTCTTTTTCTCTATTCTTGGCAGGGTACACTTTTAGCTGAAAGGCTTTTGCTTCTTAAAACTATGAACATTGTCATTCACACCTATTTTCTGAAATTAAACAGACCAATTCTAAGATGAAACTCCCTATAAATTTGGTTACTATATAGTGTCTTCCCCTTTTGTATCATAAATTATCTAGCATACCACTTTCTCTAGAATAATGAAATAAGCCAAAACTAGGGGAAAATATTATGTAATAAAAATCTTTATCTTTAATTCTGTAAATCAATTTTGGAAAACCTATATTTAAATTTATTCTGGTAGGACTTTACAAATGGAACTACTAAAAATTATATTGCAAGTGGATTCTTCCTTCTTGAAATCTTTATTTTTGAATTTTAAAATGTTCAGTTCTTTTAAAAAAATCACTTGCTAAATTACAATTAGTGTGTTTAAATGTCTAGCAAAGGATCTTGTAGATTCATCTTCTGAAAAATGGGCAAATATTCTCCTAAGTATATGTGACATGGGCAGACTAGTCTGTTGTATCACTTTAATATGCAGACTATTTTAAAGTAAGAAATGCATTTACTTGGTGAATAGGTGAAAGAATGTGCTGTATGAGCAGGTGGAAGTCCAGGCAAAGGATGAGCTCTCATTGGTAATACTAAATGAAGTCTCTCGAACAGCAGGAATTAGATCTTTGTGCTGTTCACAGTAGCCAGATTGCACCCTGCCTACTTGAAAGTAACAAGGCTGTTTTCTCATGCCATTTTGAAGGCCGACTACTGTTAGATTTACTAAAAGCTGATTTCTCAAATGAAAACTATTAAAAATACTGGAATAGTTACAGTAACTTTAGTTGCTATAGCAAACCCCAACATTTCAGCAGCTTAAGAAAATAAAAGCCTATTTCTCATTCACTTAATCATATACTTAATGTTCTCAAGCAAATACCTTTGGTGGAGAAATCAAGGCAAAACTGAGGGAAAAGGGGCCCTTTGCATCACAGCAATCATTCAGAGATTCAAGGATTTCTGTGTCACCCCAATAAACAGGCAAATATGGGAAGAGAACGAACAATTCTTGGAAGATGTAACTTACAACTTTAAATTGTAAGACAAAGCTAGTGACATTTTCTCTGTGATTATAAAATAACACTTAATTTTACTCTTTTCTCCCTATTTCATTTTTCTCCATTGTTTTTCTTTCTTATCTGCAGTCTGTTTTATTAATCATCTGCTAGTGATCTGGCTGAACTGATTGTATGTAATATGTTTTATTTGAAATATGCATTCACATTCAAGAAGAAAGAAAATTGGTAACATGGTATGACATATATAAACATCTAGTCAATTTTTTCTTATAAAACATAACTGGAAGGACAACAAGCTTTTTTACTGCTTTTCTAGAAAAGACATAGGACTTTTTTTTCCCAAACAATAAAAACCTATAGGAAAAATTATGATCAAAATTCAGAATGATGTAATCAGTTATTACTTATTTTTTTATTTATAAGTGTTTATATATTCAATATAAAGCTTGAATCTTTATATTCAAGCCATAATCCAGAGACAGTTTTCATCTTATATAGAAAATTTTAGTGAAGAATCAAATTTTGGAGAAAATTCTATGATAATGAGTCAATGGTGGCCTGGGTGGTTGCTCTGGAGACCCTCAGGAAAATCCCTTTCTGGCATGATACCTCTGGCATCACTATGCATCAGATATTTTATCCTTATGACAAGAAGAAAGGGATTCAGGTTGTGATTTGTGATTGCATGGATCTACTCTCCCAAAAGATAAACCATTCATATTTCAACAAGAAAATAAAAGTGGAATTTTTTTTGTAAATTTCCTGTGGAAAGACTTTCTATAAATTATACTTTCTCTTTAATATCTGTTGTAAAGAAGTGGGGTAGGAGGAGAAACTTTCCTTTCATTGATCCAAATTATGAACAATAGTTGAAAAGAAGCATCATCTTTAAACCTCAGATGAAGTAAGACAGTAGTAAATAGGTATCATTATCCCATTCAAACACAATTTCTTCCTCAAAAAAAGCAATAAAAAGTGTCAGAACACTTTCTTGCAATGAAGGATCATCTGCAGGTTGTGCTGAATGAAGTTAAGCTTCAAGTCACATGCATCATCTTAGCTACCCTGGCCCATCGGAATAATTGAAACACCTCACCTCCAGGCCAAGTGCAGGGCTGGGAGGAATGGGTAAGCACTGGTCACACTGCATTATATAGTGAAAAAGACTAAAGACTAAAGAAATAGCAAAATACCTTTGGCTGAACTCTGCCCCTGGTTGTCCTCAAAGTTGTCCCATTGTAATAAAAATTAAATAAAAATAAGTCTAAAAGAGAGACATCTCTCATTTTAGCAGGCCTAAAACAGTGGTAATAGTAGTGTAGAATTTAAGCATACTGAAATTGGGATTCATATAATCCTGGATTTTAATTCTAGTGCCATCAGTGATACACTGTGAGACTTGGAGCAACATTGTTTTTAAGTAAATAATGTAACAATGTACAGCATATAACCAGTGCTCAAGAAACAAGAGTTGTTGTTAGATTATTATGATAACTTTCATTATTACTTTGGGAACTCTGATCAGGATACTTTAGATATTGGTGCTATGTGAGGGAAAGAGAGAAAAGACTACTTAGTGGAGCACAGTGTAAAAGAACTTGGGCTAATCAGGAAGAGAAAACAGTTTATAGACACTCTTTCTGATTACAGTTATATCAAGGATCCTGTGCAAGAGTAATTGGACCTGTTTTAGTAAGGCCTTGGGAGGCAGAACCTAGACCAAAGCAGGGGATGGAGGGAGAGACAAATTTGGCTTCACATAGAGAAGCATCTTGGGCAGATTAGAGAGGAAGAGAAAACAGCATGGGCTGTCCTCTGAGTGGAGTCAGTTCTTCATTCTGAGTTTCCCAAGGTGGAAGAAATCTTGGTAAAGAAGTCGTGGACGGGATTCTAGGGATTCTGAATTTCTCGACAATTCCTCGGACCAGAGAAGGCTCTAAAGAAGCAGCAGAGGGTGGGAGTAAAAGAAAGTAGCTTGACCAGCTCGAGGCTAGCTGTATCCTTTCCTCCTCCACTTGCACATTTCTACGACTGGGAATTTCTGATTTAACCTTGGGGACTGGAGTCCCGCCCACAAGTTGCCGGTTACCGTGGCGACGGAAGCGGTTGACCAGAGCCTTTAGAACAGGTTTAGCAGAGGGCAGCCAATCCCTTCAGGAACTGGGCGTGGCTTCGGTTACTGTGGCAGCGGGGACGCTTAGTCCGGGCCTGAGGCCAGTTTAGAGGCTAATGCTCCTCCCGTTCTTTGCATGGCACCCAAGAAAGAGAAAGGCGGGACAACCACCACTGGCTCTAAGATATGGGAACCCTCGCTCATAGCTGCACAATTCAACCAGGTATGCCCGGAACCCCGTAAATCCTCTCTGACCACCCCCCTACCCCGACTCCAGTGCTGAAAGCCCGAGCCAGACTCCAGGCGACGCTGCCAGGCTGGCCTTCTCTTCTAGACATCACCGCTGCCCCCTCGGAAAATTGTACTTGGCACCGCTCTCCCAGGACTGATGGTTTTGTTCACAAAAATCCTAGGGTCCCACCCGCAGGGAGCATTGAGGGAAGAGAAAAGGGGACTTGGGTTTCAAGAGGGGATGAAAGTGAGTGGTGGGGGAAGAGTAGAGGCTCTGACATCTCACCATCCTTTTCAGTGAAGGCATCCAGAAGGTACTCCGCAAATGTACTGGAGTTGTCTTTATGAACTATTCACTTTCTCCTGATTTCTCCTGAGGAAAAAATCCTGCTGACTCATTTGTAGCCTGGCACATAGTACGGCTTCAGTAAGAGCTGTATGAAAACAGACATGGAGTATCAATGCATTTGGTATCAGTGTATTTAATACAAAGGAGCCTTCTACAGATAGGAAAGGATGACTTTCTTATGCAATGCCCTAATACCACAGTATCAAACGTTTTGATGTATTTTGAAGGTAGTCTAGGAGATCAGAGTAGTGAGGGGTTGACTGCTAGACTCATCCATAGGATGACACAAAGGCAATCTATAACCCACCTGCCATCCATCACTGACCAGTTCTCCACTCTACTCATACCCACCACCTCCAGTGAGTTGGGCAGCCCAGTACCTCCTGTCATCTGCTGCCAGAAATTCACTTCAACACTAAGTTGTTTCTAAGTCAAAGATAACATTTGCAAGGAGGAATTCTGGGAATTCCGGGCTGCTATTCCAAAAACACCTTAAAAAACTGGAAAAAATTTTTTTTCATTTTCTATGCATATCTGTTGCACTAGAGAGTGAGTACTTAAAGGAAAAATACATCTGAAGTTTCATGATGTTCTCATGAGAGATTTCTATTTGTCCTTATTTTCCACTATTATTGTTTTTCCCTGTGAACAGTGATCCTGTCTGATATGAAATTCCACCAGATGAAGAATTTTGTGAAAGTAATTGAGATATTGCCGATTCTGACATGATGTCATGGAAATTGGGGTTATTTCTATAACCTTAGGAATGAAGGATGTCAACTCAGTAATTCCCAGTTACGTTCTCAAATTCTCAAAGATGTTTTTTAAAATAGTCTATAAAAGCACCCTCTCTTTTGCTTTTATAATTCAGTACTAGCCAAAATAATTTTTTCTCCATTTTCTTTGAAATTGTGTAGGCCAAGTTTGGGCTTGGAGAGAACATTTCTGCTTGAATTATAAACTGCTGAACAACAGAGTTTGATGGAGCTGCTGACATTGCATTAAGCTTTAGTGTTGCAAATATGAAGCTATAATTTTCCTAGTTGAATGGAAAACCTAAAGGCACTATTTTCCCTTATGATTTGAAAACCTGAAATAATATTCAGCTTTCTTGTTCCTGCCTAAACAATATAATTTCAATAAATCTTATATGTAATAGAAAGAATTTGGACTCAAAGAAATATGTAACTTTAACTACAACAAGTAAACTTTGGTCAGTTTGTTGTATTCAACAACAAACTGAAGGTTTTTTATTGCAGAGGGAAGGCAACTACCCTCCACCTCCTCTCATATTTTTTTCTCAGCTTGGTTTCATGTCTGATCCCAGAGGAAAATTCCCAAATTAAGCCTGAAGTCCAGTGCCCAGAGGCATGCCCTAACCACAAAGTAATAGACTGAATTTGGGTTAAGGATGACTATAGATGTGTGAATTCCTTATTCATAGGGCCTAGCAAAGTTATTTGTACATATTGGGTGTGCAAAAAATGTTACTGCTTTAGTTTCCAGGGTTTCTTTCCATGGAGTTCTACCGCTGTGCAAACTGTGCTCCATTACATATGGTTGAGTATGTGTGTGCGACTCTGTGATTGTGTGTGAAGGGAGAGGGAAGTTTTCCTCTCAGTCTTCCATAAGCCAGTTTTTAGAATTAACTGATTAAATAGTCCTAATCAATAGTAAGTTTGAAGTCCTGTTTGCATGGGCCAGCACTAGAGTTTACAGAAAATAAATAGGTTCACAACTTGGTTTTAGTAAATTTACTTTGGATCAGTATTTTGGGCTGTCTCTTGGAGGCTAGAATAATCATCAAATTTTCAGTACATTTTAGTTGGCTCTAAAACACAAAGTGATAGCAAATAATACAAGGCAGTCTATTTCTAAGCATTAGATGATTATATTTAGTCTAGAGGTTAGGAAGATCAAAGGGGGCTGAGATAGCCAGGAAATGCTTTTTAAGATATTTACCTTTATCTGAGTTCTGAAGAATAGGTAAAGTTTGAATAGGTAGAAAGCAGGAGGACAGTTATTTTCAGAAAGGAGACCAATATGTGCCTTAAATGAACCTGGGACACTTAAATTGAGAGAGGAAAAAATGCAGGTTAGATACCTTCTAGGTATACATTGCTCGTAAATTAATTCTGTCAACCAAATGATCATTTACTAACTTTGTTATCCAAACATTTAGCTTGTTATTATATATGTGAATAGATAATATTGTTATATATGAATATATTACATTATTAGTGTATTGAACTGTCACACTTCAAATTAGGTAAATTGGAAATATTTAGGGACAAGACTATAAAAATGCATCTTAATGTTGTCTTGTATATGACATAGACATTATATTTATGGTATCTAGCAGCATTAAGTGTTAGAGATGCTTTGGTGTTATATAAATTAAAATCTTTTCATGCAACTGTCAAGGCAGCCTCTACTGGCCACAGTGAGGAACAGGTGTTAACCCAGGTCCTCGGTGATAAAAGGTGCTATCTGGAAGCATTTTGGTCTAAGATATCTTTATTTGTATTTTTTATTGTGGTAAAACATACATATATCAAGAAAGTTATCACTCTAAACATTTTTAATGTACCGTTCAGTGAATGGCATGAAGTATCTTCACATTATTGTGCAACCATCACCACCTTCCATCTTCAAAACACTTTCATCTTCCTCAACTGAAACTATATCCATTTCCTAATTCCACTACCTCCCTCCCCCACCCAGCACCTGGAAACACCCATTTTTTTAATTGTGGATTTTTGTCCCAAAAATGTGGTCTTCAGAATTTGAGGAGTCTCCAAAAGTTTGAGTTGATTTAGAAATCTCATAGGTAGAGTGTGGTTTGAGATTTTGTTAATCTTAATTCTTCAGTTCAGTTCAGTCACTCAGTTGTGTCTGACTCTGTGACCCCATGAATTGCAGCACGCCAGGCCTCCCTGTCCATCACCAACTCCCGGAGTTCACTCAAACTCACGTCCATCGAGTCGGTGATGCCATCCAGCCATCTCATCCTCTGTCGTTCCCTTCTCCTCCTGCCCCCAATCCCTCCCAGCAATTCTTAAATACTTTCATATCCTTGGATGATTATATCTTTTCATTTATTCCAAGTTTAAGGTCTCATTTTTAGGTGTGGCAAGAAGAAAGCCATAACTTGTAAGACCAACTATTTGCATAGCAATTATTTCATTTGCTTACTGTGACCCACCATAGAAACTGTTAAAAAACAGAAAAAAAAAATTCTGGCAATCCACATATACCTTAACCCAGCCAGCCTCACTAATCAAACTGATCAAATTTACTGATTTCACTTTGTAAAGATGATTTTAGGTCCCTAATACCCTACTTAGGTATTGGACACTTACTGTCATTTACCTTACATTCATAAGATTTTACTTCTTGATTAAGCTTTTGATCCTTCTTTAATATAAATATCCACATATTTTAAAACATTTGTAAATATCTACTGTAATATATTTAGGTCTTTACTGAGACTCATGGGGTCTTGCTTTCAAAATTTATATATTTTCATTATCGGTGTATGTTTATCCCTTTCAAATGAATAATAATATTTGCATCAAAGGCACAGATTAATAATATACATGGTAATGCTGTCCTTCACAATACTCACTCAGAGGTTGAGGCTCCTGGGGTATTTGGGCTAACCTGCTTCTTTAAGAGACCTGAGGATTCAAGTATTTTAAGTTCTGGTTAAATTCTGGTCCAAAAATATGCAATGAGTTGGCACATGAGGGACCAGATTACAGATTTTCTCTCTAGTCCTTCTTCCTTAATAGAACTATATGTTATGATATAACTATAGCATTTAATATAGACCTTGCAATTAAAAAATATATTTGAAACCAAATTTAAGGAGAAATTTAAATACTTTGTTTCAAATTTCAAGATCTATACAAAATGCTATTAAGTGTGAAAAAATGCCTCCTTCTACTACCTAGAAATATGCCACATTTCCTGGTTGTGCCTGTGGAAATTTGGCTCCTCAGTGTCTCAGACCACCTTCATCTCTCCACTTCCCAATGCCTGTCAGTGGCACTGGAATCCTTAGTCACTGAAGTTCATCAAGAGTGAGTCATTGCTCTTCTTCTTCAGCTGGCCTCAAAGCTCTCTTAATATTTCCTTTAATATTTTCTCACTTTTGTCTCTTCCTCTCTTTTCTCAAGCCTTCATTCTTCATTTTGATCCCTGAATTTTTACAGTAGCCCCTCACCTCTACTTATTATGGAGTCATCTATTTTTGTCACACCAAGCCTGTTTGTGAAACCAGTGGCCACTGTACCTTTCCTAAACACTGCTCACACCGTGTTCACTCCTCTATCAGAAAGCATCAGCGACTGTCTGTACTCTCAAAACCTAATCACCCTGGCTTCTTCAACCCTCTTTAAACTGGTCCCCGTTTAACTATCAAATTGAATTGCTCCAGGCAAGGCAGTTGTCTCCTTGAAGTACAGACACACGAAGGAGCCAATGAGCTGCTGGAGAAAGTTAGGCTCTCATAAAGCCATGCCTTGCAGTAAGCTTTCCTAACTACCCTAACCCACATTTATCTTCCCTCACCTTTGCTCTTGGCCCTGTCTTTTACAGCTCAGTCCTTGGTTGCAAGTATGCCTTGAATTATTTGCTATCATTTCATGTTTTATAGAGCATTAAGTATCATGTGAGCTGCTTCACAGAAAAATCATATCTTATACTGCTTAAATCTACTCCACAATGACTAGCATGTTTCTAGGCACACAAACCCATACTCAAAATCTGTACAAAATTAATTCACTGACTTACTTTGGAATATGAAGAAACTTTTATTGTAGAAACCAGGACAGGACAGTTAGTAGACTAAGGAGCTGTTTCCAAGAGAAGAGGAAGGAACAGAAAACATTTATATAAAAAAAAGTATCACAGCAGATAAATAGGCTGATTGTAGCAGTACCCCAAAAATGTTATGCAATGATTCCATTTCACTTCACAGAGATATTTCTCTGCCAACCAGGAGGCATTAAAGTGAAAGCTCTTTAGAACATATAGTTAGCAGTTGCTGCTGCTGCTGCTAAGTCGCTTCAGTTGTGTCCGACTCTGTGCGATCCCAGAGACGGCAGCGCACCAGGCTCCCCTGTCCCTGGGATTCTCCAGGCAAGAACACTGGAGTGGGTTGCCATTTCCTGCTCCAGTGCATGAAAGTGAAAAGTGAAATTGAAGTCGCTCAGTCGTGTCTGACTCTTAGCGACCCCATGGACTGCAGCCCACCAGGCTTCTCCGTCCATGGGATTTTCCAGGCAAGAGTACTGGAGTGGGGTGCCATTGCCTTCTCCAAGTTAGCGGTTACTCCTCATTATATTATACATCAGTTGGGAAATAATACTTGTCTCTTATTAAACATAGCTTAGTGACAATTGCTGAGTTGTACACACTGGAAAAAATAGTAATGAAATTTCTGGGAGTCTGGAACAAAGCTTACACCTTGTAAAGGTTTGGAAAGTAGATAAGGGTTTTGGACAGGTATTGCTGAAATGTTTATATTCCAGACCTCTTAAATAAAGTTATAAAGTATAGAGATGCTAGGATGATAATAAACAGTCTAAGTAGGTTTGGGAGGAAAAATGTTCAGTTGTGCTCGAAACCATTATGAATGCAGTTTATCAAAAGAGAAATATGTTTTATTGGACAGAACCCTTGAATAATTTTTGAGAGGCAGTGGAGGATTTTTCAACTTTTTTGATCTTCAACAGTAACCTATTTCTCATGTTAATGTGTATTTAAGACTTACTGGAAATACTCATAATATGAGCTGAAGACTGATGTCTGGCAGCAAGCATATTTCTGAAATTGAGTTGGTTTTTATTACAATATTTTCTGAAATATGCTTTCACTGATATTTACAAAACAAATTGCCAGTTCGCACAAAGGTTGTTTTAATAAAAGCCAATGAAAGCAACTGAGTTGCTAGGAAGAATGTTAAGAGGGAAATGGACTTTTCATAACCTCACATTATAATTTCTCTTTTTGGACAAAAATGTATTATTTGAATGAGTTTGGAACCAAAGGGAGTTTGCATGTCAAAATATCTACCTGGATGTTATATGTGATCATTTTTATTGCAAATGAAAAATATTAAATACAAGTAAAATGTTAAGTGTTGCCAGTATGAGTTTGGCAGCGTACTAGGAAAATGTTAGTTAAGAAATGGTGAACGTTGATCATGTTTCAGCTCTAGCCATAGAAACCATCATTAGCTTCCAGTTACCCACAGGGTACAATGTGAGATAGTCTGCCTGGCTTTCACAACCCTGCCTAATTTGGTCTTTCTCTGCCCAAACATCTTTATCTTCCTTTGCTCCAGTTGAATGATCTTTGTGGTATCCCCAGGCACATGCTGACTATTCTCATGCAGTTTCCTGGCCTGAAGATCTCCCTGCCTCCATCCAACTTCTTCTCATTAAAACCCTCCCTTATATCTTCCAGGGCCTTCCCTGGTGGCTCAGTGGTAATGAATCTGCCTGCCAGTGCAGGAGACATGGATTTGATGCCTGGATGAGGAAGATCCCCCAGAGAAGGAAATGACAACCCATCCCAGTATTCTTGCCTGGGAAATCCCATGGACAGAGGAGCCTGGTGAGCTAGAGTCCATAGGGTTGCAAAGAGTAGGACATCACTTAGGCACTAAACAACAACATATCTTCCAGAAAGGAGTTTAATCACATTATTCTGGCCCTTATTGACTTTCCTCCTTCCACTAAGCTACCTCAGTGATTGTTATCTTTAATGCTATCCTACTTTGAGCTATGGTACAACACTTTCAGTGTTACCTACTGTTCCTGCATTCTCTTACAACATTGCAAATCCCTGGAGGATAGCAAAAGATTAATATTTTTAATTCCCTCCCTCTTGCCCACAGCACCTAATAGTGATTAGTACATAGTGGTCTTCTACAAATACCTACTGAATTAAATTCATTGACTGGCTTTTACTGCCTCAATTTCCTGGCCTGTTTCCTTTTTTGATCTCCAGAATTAGTCCCAACTCATTGCTCATGAGAAAATCTCAAAGACTTAGTTTTGATACCCATAAAACAGAGACAGTGGTCATACCTCCTTTGCAGATATTAAAAAGATTGTTGAGAAGATTTAAAAACTTCTATCGTGTTATCTTAGATTCACACATCCAAACCCAGACTCTAGATTTTTCCTTTCAAACCTGTTCTCTCCCAAGTCTTCATCTTCTCATTGAAGGGTGTCACCATTCATTCAACAAGTCACTAGAGCCAAAGCCCTTGCATTCATTGTTCCTCCTCCTTTCCTGTATCCCATAATCAAGCTTTGCTGAATCCTGTTGGCTCTGCCTTTGAAACTGACTTATCATCTAGATCATCTCTTCTTTTGGCACCACCCGTACTGCTATCTTGCTTAGCTACAAACAGCTCAAGAGTTTCAGAACTTAGCCTCTTTCTCCCATTTTCACTGCCCTGTAGTCTTGTCCTCATACAGCAACCACAGTGGTTCTTTTAACTACACTGGCCTTTTGGCAGGCTTTGAATCCATCAGCAAGAACACTACTACTTTAGAGCCTTTGCTCTTGCTATGCCTTCTGCCTAGAATGACCCTTCTCAAGATGGTCACATGAGCCACTCCCAACTGTCCTTCGGAATTCTGTTCAAATATTGCTTTCCCTGACCTCCCTATGTAAACTACATCTTCACTCTCTATTCACTCAACTCTCGTTCAGTTCCTGACCTTCTACTTCATTTGTCTTAGTGTCTGTTTTCCCTCTTGTGATAGTAAGCTCTGTGAGGGCAGGGATATGTCTCACTCATTAATACATCACCAGCACCTGACATTTAGAGGGGCTCAATTATCGTAATTATCTCAATTAATTTAATTGTCTCTGGTTTATGTTTAATACATGGTAGTGAAAAGAAAATATTTATATTGATTTATTTGATATACATCTTTTATTGCATCATCTGGGTATATTGATGCAACTGGGTCTACAGTGAGTTACAACTGAAACAAAACATTTGGAACTTTTTTCAAAAAACTGTGGGCTGAAACTCCAGAAATTCCATTTCACCACTCTGGCACTGTTTTCATGTTAATGGTTCTCAGTGAAGCCATCTTTCTTGGTACCTATTCAAATAGTTTGAGATATCACAGGCGCTGTCCTACTGGCACCCCCAGATCAACAAAAAACATTTAACTATTAATATCTTTAGCATCTTTAACAGGAAAAAGAAAAAGAAAAGACCCGAAAGTGAAGTCACTCAGATGTGTCTGTTGGTGACCCCATGGACTGTAGCCTGCCAGGCTCCATGAGATTTTCCAGGCAAGAATACTGGAGTGGGTTGACATTTCCTTCTCCAGGGGATCTTCCTGACCCAGGGATCGAACCCAGGTCACCCACATTGCAGGCAGACTCTTTACCATCTGAGCCACCAGGGAATTCTAGTGTTTTAGCATCTTGAGTTTTGCAAATAAGGTATTATTAAAGCACTTTTACATGAAACATTCAAAGTTTTAGCAATAGTAATTGAATGTGCTACTTTGATTTATATGTTTTCCTAAAGGTTTCCTTCTCCCTTCAGTAGATAAATGCTTTGCCATAGTCAAAGCTGTAAATCTACATTGCAGTGGTACACCCATATATTATTTTTTGAAGTTCAGCTGAGTATTTTATGTCTAAAAATGCTCACTTATGTTTAACTACATAGTAGGTTATGTTAAAAGCTTTGATGATATGTTTTTAAATGTTTTGCAATTACTTCATTGACACA
This sequence comes from Bos indicus x Bos taurus, assembly GCF_003369695.1. NCBI lineage: Eukaryota > Metazoa > Chordata > Mammalia > Artiodactyla > Bovidae > Bos > Bos indicus x Bos taurus. The sequence goes on from NC_040078.1 coordinate 25,171,975, forward strand.
TTTTGATTAAAAATTTTGTTTCAGTTTTTTTAATGCATGAAACTGATTATATATTATGTTCTTTAAATTTTCCTTCATTAATTATTTCAAAATGTCCTTTTTGAAATTGTGAACTTTAGCAAAACCTGTTTGCCATTCTGATTAAAAAAATGTGCTTGCCCATTCAACTTTTAACAACACAAACTTAAGAGTTCCATTTCCACCCAACATTTATATTATTTGCAATATAATCAAATTTAATTAATCAGATGCTTATGTTGAAAGAATTATGTTGTTTTGCACTTCAGAAATACAAACTATTTATTAATGTCATAATTATTTTTACATAGTATCAGAATATGCCTTAGATTATATTGATTATATTTTTCTTCTTTGATCTCCTGAAAAGTCAGAATACTTATCTATTCATGATACTTGAAAAAAATTTTAAAAACCTATCCAACTTTGAAGTCCTCTTCACTGTGGATTTCCATTTTAAACATTTTATATTATAAACTTATATAAACATAACATGTTATTGATATAAGTACATAATAAATAAAAATTATGTACACAGGAATTGAATTACACTATCATTTACAAACTGTAAAAACTAAGCAAGTCAGAAGCAATAGTTTGAGCTTGAGGAGGATGACTGGGGGTCCTCTGGAAGCCCAGAGTGCTTAGGGAAAGATGCCCAATTTACCTTTGCTGCCTATCAGGACAAAGTCTAGACCATAAGCCATGCTGCAAAATTCCCCTCATGCTACACTGCTAAGGAACTCAGGTATCAATGATCAAAGCAACATCTTATACTGATCAGTTTGTACTAACAAGGCTATATTTTTCATTCCTAATTTTACCAATTTTTTCCTACCATCCAGCCTATAGTCCAGTTCACCCACTAGGTGGGCATACTTGTGTGTATCCAGGAGGTATCAGAACTGTCTCCTCTTCTCCCCTCTGTGTTCCCTCTACATGGCCACCCGTTTGTCCTTCTGTCCTGCCAATATGATCATGTCACATCCTGCTTCAATCTCAACCCTTACTATTACTTACTTGGCCCTTCTTCCGGGCTCCATTCCAGCCTCATCTTCCCTCCTCTGTCCCAGCCCCTGTCATACCTAACAATTCCACAACTCAAACCTGCTAGGTAATTCTGTGCCTTCATGTATATAGGATTTTTTTAGAATGCCCTTCTAAAAAAAGTCCTATATAAATCAGATGTACCTCCTCTGTACAACGAAGACTGACTTCCTATTTCCTATTTAAGTTCGCCATATTTCCACAGTACGTATGCATGCCTTGATGATGGTAATTATATTAGAGTTATTGGTGGATCTGCTCTCTCACTTGACTGTGCGCTTCTCAGGGACAAGTAGTGAGTCATATTGTCTTTGGGTCCCCTCTGTTGAATACACTCAGTCCTTCATAATTGGAGGAATGATGAAAACAAATGCAGTCATTCTTCCTGTTATACCACAACCACCCACCTTTAAATCACATTCTTCCTACCTTCTGTATTTTTTTTGCTGAGGTAAAACAAACAAATGGCAGTATTAAATGTTCACTCTAATGCCTTTTGGTATATGTACACACCAAGATCTAGAACATTTTCAGTCATATAGAAGATTTCCTCAAGCCTCTTCCAAACAATACCTACACCCCCAAGGAAATTAACTCTGTTCTGACTATTAACACTATTCTACCATCATCAATTACTTTTCCTGTTCTTAAATTTTATTTAAATGATACACATGAACTCTTTATGCTTAACATAAAGTCTGTGAAATTCATACATGTTGTTGCATTATAAATCATGTGTTCTTTTTGATGACTGCAGTATTCCATGTATGAACGTACTGTGATTTATTTGTGTATTCTCTTGCTGATTGACATCTGGGTCATCTCAATGACATTGGGACATTGCAGTTTGAGATATTACAAATGATACTACTATAAAATTCTTATATGGATTTTTCTTTGGACATATGTACTCACTTTCCTGAGTATGTAACTAGGGATGGAAAAGCTGGTCATAGGACAGGCATATGTTTAGCTTTAGTAGCTACAACCACAGAGTTTTCTAAAAGGATTGTACCCATTTATAGCCCATTGCTACTGCTAAGTCACTTCAGTCGTGTCCAACTCTGTGCAACCCCATAGATGAAAGCCCCCCATGCTCCCCCGTCCCTGGGATTCTCCAGGGAAGAACACTGGAGTGGCTTGCCATTTCCTTCTCCAATGCATGAAAGTGAAAAGTGAAAGTGAAGTTGCTCAGTCGTGTCTGACTCTTAGCGACCCCATGGACTGCAGCCTACCAGGCTCCTCCATCCATGGGATTTTCCAGGCAAGAGTACTGGAGTGGGGTGCCACTGCCTTCTCCGAGTTTATACCCCATTAGTAATATATGAAGTTCCAAGTCACTTATCACTCTTTTTAATTCCATAATTTTTTTGTTTTGTATTTCTACTGTACTTCATATTGTTGTTGTTGTTAATTGCTCAGCCGTGTCCAGCTCTTTGCAACCCCATGGGCTGCAGCACGCCAGGCTTCCCTGTCCTTCACCAGATCTATATGTTGAAACTAAATTCCTAATGTGATGGTACTAGGAGATGGGTCCTTGGAAGTAGAACTCTCATTAAGAGGATTATTGCCTTTATAAAAGACACTCCAGAGAGATTCCTCTTTCTGCTATGTTACATTATAGTGAGAAGAGGGCCTCCATGAGCCAAGAAGTGAACTCTCACTAGACACTCAACCTGCAAGTGCCTTGATATTGGACTTTTAATTCCAAAACTATAAGAAACAAAATTCTGTTTTTTCAAACCCCCGAAGTCTGTGGTATTCTGTTATGAGCCCACACAGACTAAGACATACTATAATAGTTCTCCCTCTCTGATCTAAATTTGTTCCAGCCATTCAGTCCCCACTGAAGTCCCTCCTACCCTATGGCCAGTTTGTTTGCCATTTTGTGACTCTTTCCAGCTATTCAGTCCCTTTCTAGGTTTTACGCTTAAAACTCAACACAGCTTTCCAAGTACAAAGATATTCTAGTTTTGTACAGCTGTAAGGTAATGTTTTCTATTTTGTTCCCACTTTTTTTCTAGATCTGGTGAGCCAAGGCCTTTTAACCAGAACCGCAGCACATTAAGCTGAGAGTTATGGGAAAGCATTAAACAGTCACCCTTCCTATAACTGATCATCAAAGCCTATGAGGTTTTTTTCAACGTTTCATAAAAGAAATTTCTTTTTTTAAAATTGAAGTATATTTGATTGACAGTGTTGTTTGAGTTTCTGGTATACAGTGAGGTAGTTCAGCTCTATGTCTATAGTCTTTGTCATATGCTTTTCCACAAGATATTAAATATAGTACCCTTTGCTACAGTAGGACCTTGTTGCGTATCTATTTTATATACAGTAGTTTGTATCTGCTAATCCCAATCCTAATATATCCCTCCCCTGCCCTTTTCCCCTTTGGTAACTGTAAGTTTGTCTTCTATGTCTGTGTGTCTGTTTCTGTTTTGTGAATAAGTTCATTTGTATCATATCTTCTTAGTTTCCACATATAAAGGATATCATATGATATTTGTCTTTCTCTTTCTGACTTAGTTAAGATAAAAATCTCTAGGTCCATCCATGTTGCTGAAAAAAGGCATTATTTCATTATTTTTTTATAGATGAGTGATATTTCACTGTATGTATGTACCACATCTTCTTTATCTATTCATCTGTCAATAGACATTTAATTTGCTTCCATGTCCTGGCTATTGTACATAATGCTGCCATGAACACAGGGCTGCACGTATCTTTTTGGATTAGTTTTCTCTAGATGTATGCCCAGGAGTGGGATTGCTGCATTATATAAAGCCTCTAAACTTCTAACTAGAGTTTAGATTATGTTTTCTTCAATGCATCTACTTACATTTTATACAATGAATGTCATTTGACACACGTGCCTGCTCAATTCAGAAAGCTTTGTCAAGTCTCCCTGCAGTGTTCAATTACTCCCTTGGCACACAGCATCACTGTCAGTGTCTGCCAGTGAAGGCAAGGCAGAGTGGTAGAGGAAGGCCCATTGTCTGGGAATCAGGATGTGTTTTTTCCTTTATGTGACACCTTGACCAAGTCTCCATGCTATAGATTCCTTTTCCCATCTGCAAAATGAAGGAATTAGACAAAACGGCAATGAAAGAAACCGCCTAGCACCAAATTCTAAAAGCTTTTGTTTCACTGTAACTGTTTGCACATCTTGCATAAAGGTGGTTAAATAAGATATATACAAAGAAGGTCCTCCTCTCTGTTAATGCTTCTCCATCAAGAGAAGTGTCTGCTTAACCTTACCTTTGTTTTTAAGCAAGTTTTCTAACTCTGATGAAACATTTCCTCCACTTCCAAGGTAAGTCAGTATTTTTAGTATGAAAATTTGTGAAATGCTTTCTAAAATGAAGTCAGTCCTGTTTCCTGACCTTACCTCTTCTTTACCCTTCACAACCTTGATACTTTGTGTTAGTCCTCTTTGTTTTCTGCTAAATGTTACTATGGTGTGTGGCCCTACGTGTTACAGCTAACATACCAGTTTCTCAGGCAGGGTATGTTGAATAGACGTGTGGGGAGTAAACCCCCCAAATTGTATAAATACCAGTGAAAAATCATCTGATATCAAAAAATGCATATGACTCTGTGTGTGTGTGTGTGTGCGTGTGTGTGTGTACGCGCTCAATTGCTTCAGTCGTGTCCGACTCTTTGAGACCCCATGGACTGTAGCCCACCAGGCCCCTCTGTCCATGCAGTTGTCCAGCCAAGAATACCAGAGTGCATTGCCATGCCCTCCTCCAGGGGATCTTCTCGACCCAGGGGTGGAATCCAGGTCCTACATTTGCATTACAGGTGGATTCTTTACCCACTGAGCCACCTGGGAAGCCCTTATGACTCCATATATGTATTTAATAATTGAGTTTTGGTTAAACTAGTTAAAGGTTAGGAATATTGTCTTCAACTACCTCTGTTGTCTTAAAAAATTTTATTTATGTATAATTGATTTACAGTGTTGTGTTAATTACTGCTGTACAGCAAAGTGACTCAGTTATACATTGGCATACATTCTTTTTCATATTTTTTTTTCATTATGTCAGCCACCTCTGTCTTTGCATAAGTATTTAGGTGACTGAACAGGGATAGAGTTTCATTATTCACACATTTTATTGTAATCACAATAATGCATTAGATAGTGTTTATTATTCAACTTGTCATGCATACCTTATAAATTTAGCAGCAACCTAGGAAAATGTTTGTGGAAAAATGATTTATTAGGACCAGATTTTCAGCCTTTGTGATGGAGATAATTGTGGATGTGTTATTTTACTCTTTGACATGAAGATATCACTTTTGCTCGGAAGGGTATATGCTCTAAAATATATTTAAAGCAATGATCTGTTTTTCTGAAGAAACTTGTTTAGCTTAATCTCTCTGGTGTTTAGTAACTAGGAGCAATCATGTCTAGAGACCAAAGGTCTTGATCATGTGGAACAGAATTTGCAGTCTACGAGTTAGACAATTAAAATACTGTGAGGGAAACATGAAATGATTAAATTGATGTCTCTGAAAAAAATTAATAGGTTATAAATGGAAGAAGGTTTTGGAGGCTTGCATAGACCCAGTAGGAAGTATTTTCAATAGTCTAGGTTTGAGGTAGTTATCAGTTGAACTAGATGAATTGTCATGAGAATAAAAAAAGAAGTGACAGATTCAAGAGTTTCTAGAAAGAAAGTAACTGATTGTATATCCAAAAGGAGAATGGAGGAGGATTTGAAGTAGGATGACCGGGGAAAATGACAAGTCTCAGAAACTGACAAATTTAGCTAATTGAACTTAGGTGATTTTTATTGTTTGTGAAAGGGCCAGGGGAGGGAGTGATTTTATCTGTGGTGGATCACACAGTAAAGAATCCACCTGCAATGCAGGAGACCTGGGTTTGATCCCTGGCGTGGGAAGATCCCCCGGAGGAGGAAATGGCAGCCCACTCCAGTATTCTTGGCTGCAGAATTTCATGGACAGGGAAGCCTTGTAGGCTACAGTCCATGGGATCACAAAGAGTTGGACATGACTGAGCAACTAACAGAACAACAAGAGGATAAAGAACTCAGCTTTTAGACATCCTGAGTTTGAGATGACTGTAAAACATCAAAGTAGAAATTCATCAGAAAATCCAAAATATGGACTGTAGTTCACAGGCCATCTTTGGAGACATTGACTCAGGGATTGTCAGTAGAGAGATGAAGTGGATGCCATGGGAGAAGCTAGAATATCCAACAGAGAGAAGCACAGACGTTTGAGCACAGAATTCTATGAAATATCTAGAGGTCCTCATTTATGAGACAGAAAGAAAAGAAAGAGCCTGGTGGCCAGAGAAGCAACAGCCAAAGGTAGAAAGACAGAGTAAGGACAGGGTGGTATCGTGGGAATCAGGTCAGAGAAAGGGACACAAAATGGCATTTGAATCCTTCCCTATGGAGATCTAGGTAGAACAGGGCCAGGCAACCATACTTGGTGATGAGAACACCACTGGTGATCTTCAAGGATGCAATTTCAATAGAGTTGGTGGTGGTGATGGTGGTGGTGGTGATGAGAGAAGGAGGAAGGAGGGAGCAAGATGGGAGGCATGTGTCTTATCAGGAGGTGGGCCTCAAGTCCCATGTTTGGGAAAATTTAACTCTGAATAAAAGAAGATCATATGGAAAATGTGTATGGCAGTCCTAAAGCAGGTTGGAAAAGAATTTCCAGACACAGAGCATTACAGAAAGGAGTGAATTTATTAAGAACAAAGAGCAGAGATAATGTGGAAGCTGCGAACATAGCAGGCTGACCTCTTGAAAAACCAGGGAAAGTTGACATTTTTTGTGGGCTAGTAGCCAATTTTTATAGCCTCAAGACAAAGAAAATTCCTGCCCGAAGGGTAGCATTAAATGATTGGTTGGGTGCTACAGGGTGAGTACAGGGGTGGGCATTTTTGCCTAATTTGGGGTCAGGAAGCTGGCTGGTAAGGATCAAGGGGTTTTGGCAGTGGTTGCAATGGGGCTTAGACAATTTTAAAGGTGACCTTGCTTCTGGGCTCCACTTCTGTGGCCTTGATGCGAGGCCTTGCACCTGTGGCCTTGAGATAGGATTCCACAAAATAGTTAGTGGGAAGACTGGGATTAGGTGGAGATAGCTATGCATTTGTGAAATGGGAGGGAGAGGAATTGGGAAGAAGGGATTGAAAACTGAAGGGGGATAAGAGGATTGAAGGAACCAAGTTCGAAAACAGGTAAAAGGAAAGGGGGTCATTTGCTGTAGTACAGGAGAGAAAGGGTCAGAATCTCTCTCTCAGCCCAAGAAAAGGAGCAAGTCCTCAAGACTGGTGAAGGAAGATCTGAGACAAAAATATGAAAAGGGGAAGAAACTTGGAGAGCCTTGGTCTTCTGAAGAGGTGGAAGTGGGGCCACTGTGTAGATAGAAAGTGAATGAGCAAGAGACACCGACAAAGAATTCCTTCCATTTCTTCAAATGGCAGCTTCCCATGAGGCAGGGAGATAAGACACAGGGAGGATGTGATGCATCATAGAACCCACATCATTTTACATAATGACTGTTCACATGCCTGCCTCCCTTACTAGATTATGGGTCTTTTGAAGGCAGAGACTTCTTTATAGTACTTTTTGAAGTGCAAGAAAGCACACAGTGTGATATAAAAGCACGTTTGTACCATCGTGATGGTTTCTAGTTTGTCTTTCTTTATTTTTTTAAATAAACACTGGGAAAAGAATGGAGAAACACTTTGTCCTTATTTTCATCTCCTGTTCCATTCCTTTCTCTCTCCTCCTAGAAGCAAACACTATCATGAATGAACATCCCCTCAGCCTGTGTATCTATTTATCTGTATCCATTAATATTCTATAATACTTTTACTGTATGATTTTGAAATTTTACACAAATGGTTTCATACTATGCTTGCCAATTATGCAATTTATCTCTTTTTTTAAAATTAGTTTTGAAGTCTCACCATGTTGAGAAATATAGTCTTAGTTCCTTTCCTTTAATTTCTTGTATTTTATTAATCTTTGCATCCTCCATCTCCAGGGTAGCATAGGTACCCACATAGCAAATGTTATTAGGGAATAAATTAGGGCAAATAATATCATAAAAGAAACAGATACTTTGTATAGCTCTTTGTTATGAAATACTTTTAACTATAATCTCTTTTCTCTGTCATTGTGTATTTTCTTCCCCAGGCTAATGCTTTTTAAGGAGAGTAATTATGCCTTATGCCAGTGCATTCTATTCTTAATGCCTACTTCACTGTTCAGCATGCAGTGAAAGTGAAAGTCGCTCAGTCGTGAAAGTCGACTCTTTGCCACCCCGTAGACTATACAGTCCATGGAATTCTCCAGGCCAGAATACTGGAGTGGGTAGCCTTTCCCTTCTCCAGGGGATCTTCCCAACCCAGGGATCAAACCCATGTCTCCTGCATTGCAGGCGGATTCTTTACCAGCTGAGCCACAAGGGAAGCCCAAGAATACTGGAATGGGTAGCCTATCCCTTCTCCAGGGGATCTTCCCAACCCAGGAATCGAACCAGGGTCTCCTGCATTGCAGGTGGATTCTTTACCAACTGAGCTATCAGGAAGTCCATTGTAACTGCTCAGTAAACAGTGATTGAATGAGTGACTCTTTACTGTAAGTATTATTTTGTGAAAGTCTAGATTCTGAGTACATAAATGTTTTTTCAAGACCATGTGGTTGCAATCAGGACTAATAATCAGGTTTTCTGATACTAAATCCAGTGGTCTTTTCATTTTACTATTGAAAGAGCTATTGTAAGGCCTATATTAGGAAATCAATAGGAAAGAAATAATTATAATGAATTATTGCCCTGATATAACCAATAAATAGACTCCAAGTACCTGTGTAAGGGGAAAATTAATAACCATAACCAGGTGTAAGGCCTTGAAATTTATCATAAGCATTAACTTTCTTCTATTTTATCACATGGTCATTAAACCACGTGAGATCCATATAGTAAAGGAGATAGGTGAGTTATGAGGACGTACAGGATTACAGGAGTGAAGGATTAGGCAGGAAGCAGTTTTACTAAAGTATGACTCTTTTGCTGAGGATACTGGTAACCTAATTTCCTTTGATGACATACTAGTGTTTGTCTCCCCTTCTGGGTTCAGTGATGCCTCCGCTCCTGACTCTCCTCCCCCTCACTTTCTTGACCATCTCCCAAGAAACCCTTCCCTCAAACAGGGAGAGTTGAGTGGAGATCTGAAGGAAATGACAAGAGTTCTAGGAAAAAAGATCTCCGGAACTCCTTCAGACACCCCCCACACTCTAATCTGTCCTCTCTCTAGTCTGTATTAATATCGATTGATACTTTTAACATGAATTGGAGGTTTGACCCCAGTTTCCTCACTCAGAAGCAGGTCTCCATCACCTCTTGCCTTCCTGGAACAACTCTTGGGTCCTGGGCAGCCATTAAAGTTGCTGCTGCTGCTACTGCTGCTAAGTTGCTTCAGTCATGTCCAACTCTGTGCTATCCTATAGACAGAAGCCCACCAGACTCCCCCATCCCTAGGATTCTCCTGGCAAGAACACTGGAGTGGGTTGCCATTTCCTTTTCCAATGCATGAAAGGAAAAGTGAAAGTGAAGTCACTCAGTTGTGTCCGACTCTTAGTAACCCCATGAACTGCAGCCTACCAGGCTCCTCCCTCCATGGGATTTTCCAGGCGAGAGTACTGGAGTGGGGTGCCATTGCCTTCTCCTATTAAAGTTGGGATTGCTGCAAAGAACCAGCTCTGGAGAGCAACGCACCCTAACTCCCCTGACAGAGCAACTGGGTGGTCAGTCTGCACAGAAAAAGGCCTTTTAAGGAACTTATTTTGAAGTATAAGCACTATTAGCTCACTTTCAGACTCATATCTTGGTCATTTGGGGGCATCCTTTACAACTTGTTACATTTAGAGTGTTGGTCACTTCAGTCATGTCCTACTCTTTGCAACCTGTGGTCTGCAGGCAGCCAGGCTCCTTTGTCCATGGAATTCTCCAAGCAAGAATACCGAAGTGTGGGGAGCCATTCCCTGCTTTAGGCGATCTTCTTGACCCGGGGATCGAATCCAGGTCTCCTGCATTACAGGCGGATTTTTTACCATCTGAGCCACAAAGGCAGTCCCACATAAAGGACATTTAACCATACCAATTTAACAAACGCTTGTTGAGGAGGACTCTGCCTCTTTTTTTGTTGAATTGAGTCAGGACACAGATTGTTTGCCACACCTCTTGCTCAAGATGCACTCTTACAGTTTTCCTGACACCCCCAGTGTTCAGATAGATGCAACATTCCCTCCTCACATAACAAAAACTCAGGCACTAGAAGATCTGATCTCAGCCAGGATCATCCATGCACACCCCTTCTTCCCATAACATAATCTGAAGATCACAGTTTTAGGCTTAAAAATCAGATCAGGTCGTCAGAGAATTTTTGTTCTGCTTCTAGGTATCAGAGATCATACAGGGAATGAAATTTGATTACCACGACACTGACATTTCTTGGACACTTTCTTGAATTTGGGGTCAAATAGGATAGAGGGCTGGTAATCAGGACAGTCTTATATCCTTGTGATAATCAGACGCATCCTTAGATGTTCTGCACTCACTCAAGAAGGACATAGAAATTAAGCTGTATTAGTGACTTTGTAGTGAACAAATAAGTGAGATAACCCTAACCAAGAAGCAAATGTGGGGCATGGATAGCTCATTAGAAAGAGCATCAGCTGTTTATTTTGAAGTCTTAGTGCCAGATCCATACAAGTTCATGAATTAGGTCCGATGCCTAGGGAATAAATGGCATTTAATTAGAGAAAGGAAAATGGAAAAAGAAAACAGAAGGAAAGGGCTAAAGTAGAGTAACTGGGACTTCCCTGGTGATCCAGTGGTTAAGACTCTGCACTCCCAATCCGGGGGGCATGGGTTCGATCCCTGGTCAGGAGATTAAGATTTTCACAGGCCACATAGCAAGGCCAAAAAAGTAAAACTGAGTAACTAATGAGCTCACATTGAGTCTCGAAAATATATCTTTAAAATATATCTTAATATTTAGGAACTTCCCTGGTGGTTCAGTGGTTAAGAATCTGCCTTGCAATACAAGGGGCACATGTTTGATCCCTGGTTCGGGAACTAAGATCCTGCATCCTGTGGAGCAACTAATTCTGAGCACCGCAACCACTGAAGCCCACATGCTCTCGAACCTGTGTGCCACAACTAGAGAGTCCATGCGCTGTGCAACAAAGGAGCCCGGGTGGCACAAATGAGACCCAAGGCATCCAAGTAAATAAATAAATATTATATATATACACACACACACACACATATCTTAGTTTTTAATGTGGAAGATAGTAACTCAACACTGAAGGGACTCAAGGAAGGCACATAAGGGTCTCATGTCTGAGGAGGGAATTGATGAAAGGTTGTAGCCTTTAATATCTGATGATGAAAAGAGATCTTTCTTTGGGGTGAGTCCCTGATTCCAATTTTACATTTGTGGAGCAATTAGCAGGACGCCTCTTGGCTTTGCTTGGTCTCCTCTGTTAGAAGAATGCCTCTGATATGTAATATTTGTTTCAAAACCCAAAGAAGCTTGTTTCCTTTTGAGGTTTGCCTTACTTTTTATGCTCTGAAGTTCATTTTGGACCTCAGATTTTGCTCCAAGCAATAAAACTGGTTGGCTTGTACTAACATAATGGAGCCGTAATTTTAGCCAACTCTGGGGGGCGGGGAGATAGTTAAGGTGTGTAGTGGTTTCTGTGGTTTCTGTGTGGAGTAGAATTCCCTGCAAAGCTTTTCCATGTGGTGTTTTAATAGCTGTCTTAAAACTCTCTGATGCATGGAGCAAAACTGAATTAGACTCACGTGCTAGATTGCTGGGATGGGCCAAGAAACCAGAGAGACAAAAGAGCAACAATCAAACAGCCTAAGCTCAGAGGCTGTCGGAAGATCTTCAGGACATATCCAAGTTGAAAATTAAAGACATGATCACCTGATTTAACCCATTTTTGCAGGACTTTCTAAGGAAATTTTGAATTTTTTCTTTACAGGTATTAATATTTTATTTTGCATGGAATTTTACAACTTACAAAATGCTTCAGTATATATGAAGCATTTTGTAAGTTGTATATATATATAATATATGTGTATATATGTTATATATATATATATACACACATTTATTTATTGTGTATATACAACAATCTTTGGAAGTTTGTGTTATTAGATCTGTTTTTATAAATGAGAAAACTGTCACAAAGATAGATCCAAGGTCGTTTGGCTGAGAAACTACAGAGGCGGAATTGGATACCATCTCAAAGCTCTGCATATTTACACCAGAACTTCAATAATTTTAATTAGTGATCATATTTAATTCATGAAGCAAGGATCACCAGATAAGTACTGTGCATACACAGAAAAGATGTTTCTGGACTGCTGAGTTCTTATCAATGAATATAAGGCATTGTGCTGCTGCTGCTAAGTCACTTCAGTTATGTCCAACTCTTTGCGACACCATGGACTACAGCCCACCAGGCTCCTCCATCCATGGGATTTTCCAGGCAAGAGTACTGGAGTGGGGTGCCATCACCTTCTCCATAAGGCATTGTAGTGTTGTCTAAACTGCAAGAGAATATACTCCTCCTTTCATTCAAATGCTCATTAATCCAGAGACATGGTTCCCTCCAAAGTGCTAAGTGTAGCTGATAAAATGCCACGTACTTAGTTGGCATTCCCATATTAAGAATGTGTGAAAATTCTCTTTAGTGTGTGGTTTTGGCTGCTAAGTTCCAGGAACATTTATTGAATGTTACTATATGCCAGGCACATGGGCACAGGAGGAAGTTATCTAGGTGATATGATTCTAGCGAAGCCTTTTCCACTGCCCCAGCCCATTGCCTAAAATACCTTCCTCAGCAGGGCATCCCTTTGAGTTAGTCCAGGAGTCACTGTGATTCCTTTGAAAACTGTAGGTAGCTTGGAAAGAAGAAAATACTTTAAAATTTTTTCTTTTAATTTTACCAAAATCTTGGGGTATATTTATTTATCCAGTTAGCAAAATCAACTATTAAGACTCTGAGTTGAATAGGAAGTGATGTGGATACTTTTATTCTACCCAAGAGAATGGATGGGGAATTCTAGAAATTCACCCATCAGGACACAGGGGAGCCAGAATACAGCAGCAACAGGTCTTATCCAGAGAGAGGGTTGCCCTAAGGGTCTCTATCCAGAATAAACTTCAGTCACTTTGCTTTTTTCTTTTTTTAACTTTTATTTGCATCTATTTTTTGCAGCATTTATTTCCAGGCCATAAGTTTTTGTTTCTTCAGTTTCTTCTGAGCTATCTTTTACTTCTGTGCAACCTCCTCTTCTGGTTTAGGAACAATCTGTTCTTTTTCTGTAAGGATAATCTCAATGTGGCCAGGAGGGCTCATGGAGGAATTGATCCGACCAGGAGGTCTGTAAATCCTGCACCCGCGGGGCTTTGTTTCACTTGGACCTGCTCAATGACCAGAGAATCTACATCTATGCCCTAAAGTCCAGCATTAGTCTCTGCATTTTTGAGCATGTGCAGTAAAACTTCGGCACTTTTTTGGGGCCACCAACCCTTCCCATCCAGACCCACTGTTCGGCCTGTGCACACCTACCAACTCTACCGTTTGTAACAACGGACTGCTGCTAAAGTCACTAGTACCGAACAATGGACTAGCACGTGTTGTTTCTTTAAAGTGACATCTTTCAGATACTTGGTGGCTTTTTGGATATGCATGCCCTTAATGGCCTGGGTGACTTCATGAGTGTTCTTAAAGTGAACACAAAGAACCCTTGATTTGCATGATTTTGTGGCGTTTTCTGGGTCAAGTGAATAGCGCACCATTTTTAGAGGTCAGCTCAGGCCACTTACCAGAAAAGCTCACTTTGCTTTTGTTTTAAAGATCTAGTCCTACCTGATATCAGTATTTCAGATCTGGATCCATAAGATTAACCAGGTGAGTATTTGCAATGCAAATATCAAACATTTGATCCAAGTTCTTCAAGTAAGCAGGTCCCCATCTCTAATGAAAACTAGCCTGGTACCCAGTCTTCTGTGTATGGCTGTTTCAGAACTCATCCTGTTCTCCGTCAGCCTCTGTACTCATTTAACTCTGCTGCTGCGGCCGCTAAGTCGCTTCAGTCATGTCCGACTCTGTGCGACCCCATAGACGGCAGCCCACCAGGCTCCCCCGTCCCTGGGATTCTCCAGCAAGACCCCTGGAGTGGGTTGCCATTTCCTTCTCCAATGCATGAAAGTGAAAAGTGAAAGGGAAGTTGCTCAGTCGTGTCCGACTCTTAGCGACCCCATGGACTACAGCCCACCAGGCTCCTCCGTCCATGGGATTTTCCAGGCAAGAGTACTGGAGTGGGTTGCCATTGCCTTCTCCATTTAACTCTAATCCCTGTCTTTTCAAAGCTGATGATGGGTTGACATCTCTGACAGATCTGCGCCAAGTACAAAATGATTTAAAGCCTTCTCCTGCCTCACACTCACATTCTCTCCCACAGCTCCCAAAATTCTATACCTGTAGAGTTTTAAATATACTGTGTTCATGATTTTTTACCATCTCTTCCAAAGACCTAAAATATTTTAAAAATATATTAATTAACAAGTTTATTGTTATCAAAAGAAAACTGTTTTACAAATTGTCACTCATGAGGCAGCTGTTGATATTGTTTGATTTTTTTCTTGGTTCACCCATAAGCTTTCCACACTTGAAACAGCATGTATGGGATAACTATGTTTGTTCTAATGACTAATGCAAGGAAAACTCCCAAAATAATATCCATCATGATGGCTTTGATTATTGCTAAGTGCTGTGCCGAGAAAGGCTCTCTATAGATTTTCTCATTCAATCTTTAAAACAATCCCAAGCGCAGATCTGTCAGAGATGTCAACCCATCATCAGCTTTGAAAAGACAGGGATTAGAGTTAAATGGAGAAGGAAATGGCAACCCACTCCAGTGTTCTTGCCTGGAGAATCCCAGGGACGGGGGAGCCTGGTGGGCTGCCATCTATGGGGTCGCATAGAGTCAGACATGACTGAAGTGACTTAGCAGCAAGGTACTGTATTTGCCCTTATTTATACATGAGGCACAGAGAAGTTAAGTAACTTGCCCAAGGATGCACAGCTTGTTCAATGAGCTTCAAAAACAGGCATTCTGTATCCTGAGGCTAGGCTCAAAGATCACTATGCCACAATGACCAATGCCTTTCCAAGGGGCCACCAGAGTATGAGGGAGCTTCATCACCTGTGGGCAGGGAGTAGTGGGGACCTCCCACAGCAACAGCCACAGTGCTCAGGTCCTGAGTGAGGAAGTAACCCTTGAGATGGCCAAGAGGAAAGGAGAGCCTTGGAGTGGGTTGGCCCTGCTTCTACCACAGTGGCCTCTCTGTCCTTACCTCGTCACCTGCTTTTTATAGGCCCATTTTGAAGGATAGTGCTAAAGGCCCAGCCACCACTGAACCAGCATCAACAGACATTTAATTATGAATTCACATGGCACATGGCTGCACAATGTGTATTAGGGGCAGGAAGGGGGAGGATGGAGAAAATCTGCTTTGCCCTTCAGTATTTTCTCAGCTACAGCCTTGGCCTTTTAAGTCAAGATCAGCTCTAAGTCAGTCTCAGACCCACAGACCTTCCTGGGATGGGGCCACAGTGTGCTGCTAAATATTTAATAACCTGCTCTTCAGGAGGGAAGCTCTGATTCGTAGCATTGCTAGTGCCATAGTGTAAATGCTCCCACCGCAGCAAATTTCAGGCTATCAACACAGCCTCACTGAATAGAGTCAGGAAGCGCGGTGGGCAATCTGATTCAGCACACTCCTGGATGAAGTCAGAAAATTCGGCCAAAGCTGATTTGTTAGAAAAGACCCTGATGCTGGGAAAGATTGGAGGCAGGAGGACAAGGGGACAACAGAGGACAGGATAGTTGGATGGCATCACTGACTTAATAGACGTGAATTTGAGCAAGGGTCCAGAGATGGTGAAGGGCAGGAAAACCTGGTGTGCTGCAGTCCATGGGGTCTCAGAGAGTTGGACACAACTGAGCGACTGAACAACAATGATGACGACCACACTCCTGGACGAAGTCAGAGTGTGTTCAGAGAGGGTGGTGTTACTGTAGAAGACAAGAATCAGGTGTACATTCTGGACTTAGATGACCCATTTTATGTGTGGTTTCTTCTCTCCCCACCCTACTCTGATACCTTCCACCCTAAAATCAAGCCCCTAAGAATGTCAAAGGCATCTTAAAAGAGAAAGGAAGCATAGAATTTGCAGCCCATAGGCAATAGGTGAAAGGGAAGCGGGAACTGCCCACCAATGGCCTTTTTGATGGGATATGGGAGAAAGTAGGAAGAAGGACAGAGGTGGGAGGAGTCGTTTTTTAGTCAGCACGTACGTGTATGTGATTCTCTGGCTTTTCCCTCCTCTCAGAAAGAGCTGCCTCCTTCCCCTAGCTGCCAGTCTGCCTACTGGTCTAAGTCACTCCCAGGAAACAGGTCTTAGCAGGGGGATGGCTTAGCAGGGTTTGGCTTCCCACACCCTTGTTACTGACCCCTGATATGAACCATGTTAGATCAGATCCAGTCTGTTTTCCTCCCAAAGGACTTCAAGGCTAGGGACTGTAGGTCCTGCTCAGCCCTGACATTCTAGGGCTTTATGATTCCCAGGGTCAGATTTCTTTCTAAGCATCTTCTCTGTTGATTAACAGATATTTACACAGAGAGAACCCTGCTCTGTTTTACATTCACTGCTGGGCACTATGAGCTCCAAAAGCACATAAAACAATGTTTCCAATCTAAAGGGCTTACAGTCTCCTTGAGAAAATGTGACAGTTCTGTGAAATAATTCCTAAATAAGGAACACTTATAACAGCATGGTGATGAGATGCCAAACTGTAGCGTTTATAATAAATTGTGAGAAACCTATAATTAAAGAAGCATCCTATAATTAAAGAAGCCAAACTGTAGCGTTTATAATAAATTGTGAGAAACCTATAATTAAAGAAGCATCCATGTGTACTTAGCCACTCAGTGGTGTCCAACTCTTTGCGACCCCATGGACTGTAGCCCACCAGGCACCTCTGTCTGTGGGGATTCTCCAGGCAAGATTACTGGAATGGGTTGCCCTGCCCTCCTCCAGGGGATCTTCCCAACCCAGGGATCGAACCCAGGTTTCCCGCATTGCAGGCAGATTCTTTACCATCTGAGACACCAGGGAAGCGAACTTATTTAGTAAAGACAGTCAGACTGCATCCCGGTCCTTTGTATTGTTCTTGTTTGTTACATAGCAATGTGTACCCAATTTTTAACTTATATTTCCAACTCATTTTACAGTTAGGATCCCCTTTTAACAAATACGATTATAGCAGCCAGTTCAATGTAATAAAAATATTTCTTCTTCTGGCCAACAGCCCATACTAACACTCCTTTGCTGATGGAGATCCAAGACTCCTTTTGAAGGAAAAACGCTGTATGAAAAAGACATTCACAAATCCCTGTCCATTAGGCAGTAAATCTACTTAACAAAAAGGTTATCCTTTCAGCAGAGTATTGACATAAAGTACAGGTTTGCATATCTGCACAGTGTTAGATAACTCTCAACAAAAACCTGACTTTTTCAATGTTGCATTGATTTTATTTGGGGCTTTATAGGGCTTTTTGCTTCATAGAGCTCCACAGGTTCCAATCAGTTCTGGGTAGAGGACTGAGGGAATCTCACCCCGATCATCCAGGGCAGCAGACCCCCTGAGACTAGCAAAGGACGCAGAAGAGAGCACATGCATATTTGCCCTTGTATTCCCTGTACCAGCCAATTAATTGTGCTAACAGAAGGAAGAACTCTCACTCTCATCATGGAAAAGCTACTTTTCACTTATTTTTTTCAATTTATTTTATTGACGTGTATTTGATTTATAATGCTGTGTTACTTTCTTCTATACAGCAAAGTGATTCAGTTTTACATATATGTATATATATATTTATATATATATATACACATATATTCTTTCTACATATTCATTTCCATTATGGTTCATGACAGCATATTGAGTTAAGTGCCCTACACTGTACTACTTTTCACTTACATTTGAAAGGGTTTTGGTAATTATATTAGAATATAGGAATGCCTAAGTGAAAGTTGGAGAATTTTCAATGTATGAAAGAAAATTTGTTATGAATCTACCGTGTGTCTCTGGGACAGTGGGTTTATGCGAGCAGCCAGATTCTCTGCATTTACTTGAGTACTTTCTTGCCGTAGGAGTCGGGCATGTGTTTGGGTTAGGGCACCCTCCTGCCAGGCTTCAAATTAGGTGAGGCTGATAAAGTAAATAGAAGGTAATGGGTTGTGTCCATTTGTGACTTCATTCCATCCTGGGAATGACTTTATCAGTAACTACTCGAGGGCAAGACTTGGCAATAAGCATGTTCAGTAGATGTCTGCCGGCAATAGAAAGCTGATTTTATTTCCTAAGGTGTTTGAGATGTGCCAGACTGGAACCCTCTTCCTTCACTGTTGGATACATCTAGTGTAGTTTTCTGAAGATGATTAATGGTTTCTTTCTCTAGGCTCATGCTGCTAATTACACCCAAGCTTCTTGAACGGTCTTAATCAAATTCGCACACAGGTAGGAGCCCTGCAGGACTCAGGAGTGTGATGAATCAGGTTCTGTGTGTTGCACTTTCATTTGTCCTCTCTGGTCAACACTCGTTTTCTCTGTGCTCACTTCGCTTGCTGCCCTGTGAACTCAAATTTAAGGACTATGCTTAGTTGCGTGTTAGGGTGGGATACCAGTGGAAGGGTGCATTTTAACAGTATTTTGCCAAATTTAAATCGGGTTTAACTTTTTTTTCCAAATTAATTTCCTGTTTTTAATACTGCAGCCAGATTGGAGAGATTTGAAATCTACCATTATCCTGAAATACTAAGAAAGAAGTTCAAAAATTATATTTGCCAACCATCACTTAGTTAACGAGTCTCCCTAATTAGACACAGTTGGAAATGATTGCTCTCTGTAATGAGAGTATTGTGTGTTTCCTGGCATCTCGCTGCCCCCTAGTGCAGAATGCCAGTGAGAGCATCCTTCTGGGCAGGCAATCTTTGTGTTATTACTGTCTGATCAGTCCATTTCATGCTTCCCTGGGTTCTGGTGAGGTAATCAGACACTAATCCATGATTCCAACAAAGTCCTTGGTCGGTCCTATTTTGCCAAATAGACTCAATTTTTAGAGTAGGTGTTTGGTGGGCTTGAGAGTGCAGAAAGTAGACCTCAACTGAACTCTTGAGACCCCTTCCAATGGAGACACTTGGCCTAGCTCCCAATGGACCTTGTAGAGAATTCTGAACGTGAACAAATCTCCTCCTGCTCTAGTGCAGGCAGTCTGTCACAGGGTGACCACTGGGACCCCAGGAGTCTCAGCACCTCGCCAATAATCAGAGGAAAAGATTTTGTGTCAAGATGCACTCCTACAGTGCAAAGCAACAAGAACAATGGGCTTTGAGAGAGAGACAAGCTTGGGAAAATTTCCTCAAACTCTTTTAGCCTTTGTAAAATAGTCTTTGATAAAAAAAAAAAAAGTAATCTTAGACATTTTAAAGTTTTAATACATCATCTATTTTGAAACCTCTATATACTTGAACATGTGATATAAATCATCCTCTATTAGGTATACTGTGGCCAAAATAGCCATTAGGTGCAATTTAAGGATTATGGAAAGGCGCTCTGAACCTAAAGGCTTGCTCTCAAAACTGTTCTGAAATAATCACAAAATTGTGAGCCATGTATGTGGTCTCCATGAAATTCTGCCAAAATGACCTTGAAACAAGCTGTTTAACTTCGTTGGGCCTCTGTTTTTCCATCTATAAAGTATTAGTGCCCCTATTTAAAGGGATTACTTAAGGATTCAATGAGATAACATATGCCTGACACATGGCAGATTTCAATAATTGTTACCTCCTACCTCCTCCTCTTTCCCTCACCTTTTTTTTTTCTTTTTCCAATCTGAAATAGTCAACACCTGTCTCGAATGCCAGACACTAATGGGTAGATGGTGGATTACGATGCCCTCTTTGTGAATTGTCCCCAAAGAGCTGAGAGGCAGCCATTTCTCGTCACCATTAGCTTTTGAAAATTGGCTAGGAAATCTGTAAGAGGGTGTGGGATAAGCGGGTAAATGTAGCCATTAAAATCTTCAGTGTAGAAACTATAACTCATAGGAACATCAAGGCATTGCCTGTTCAGGAACTTCATCTACTTTCCTAAGGAAGGAAAGATTTTTCTTCTTTAATGATGATTGTCATTGCAGTTTTGACTGAGGGAGCAGACGAGAGGAAAGAAAAGTCATCCAATGTGGAGAAAGGTCGTTTGGTGATTATGGAATTTTTTTCCAGTTATAAATATCACACTTGCTTTTCAGACTCAGGCTATTTGAAAAACAGATGCTCAGTCTTCCTATGGTGAATTAGTCAACAAAAAAAGATTTTAAATCCAGTTTAACAGAAGGAAACGCAGAGCCGCACCTACATGCATGCTTGTACATGTACACAAACACAAATACACACTTTGTAGATTAAACAGACATTTTTATGCTTTTATGTGTGTTATTTGTTTTGGTGACAACACTGAAAATTGTGTGGGTTTTGTTATGTGGTTAGGGTTAGTGAGTTTCCATGCAGAGAAGTAAGAGACATTTAACAATAGTCACTCTTTGATGGTAAAGAAGAATTTGTCTTTTCTCCCATCTGTACTCTAGTTCTTATCATTACCTTGACACATGAATTGGACAGAAACCCAGAGAACCATGGAAAAGTATGTGTTTCATTAAATTTCTGTAAAATCTTTCCAGATCTTCTTAGACAATATTCTGGAATTGACCAAGGGTGAATTTTACTCTATTTTTATCAGATCTCTGGAATGGAGCTAGAGGAAATCTTACATATGCCTCTGTCCAACCCCCTTATTTTATAAAGGGAGAAACTGAGGTCTAAAGAGGTCGCAGGGCCAGGGTGTCCTCCCTTATTATTGTCTCCCTTTCCTGATGAATGTATCACGTTTGCTTGGTCCATCTCCCCAAGGCAGTGAGTGTTCAAAAGCAATAGACCTGATTTGCATGAGTTTGGCTTTCCTAGAGACGGCAATGGCAACCCACTCCAGTACTCTTGCCTGGAAAATCCCATGGACAGAGGAGCCTGGTAGGCTGCAGTCCATGGGGTCGCGAAGAGTCGGACACGACTGAGTGACTTCACTTTCACTTCTCACTTGCATGCATTGGAGAAGGCAATCGCAACCCACTCCAGTGTTCTTGCCTGGAGAATCCCAGGGATGGGGGAGCCTGGTCGGCTGCCACCTATGGGGTCGCACAGAGTCAGCCACGACTGATGCAACTTAGCAGCAGCACCGCATCATGGGAAAGTCAGTCAATTCCATTCCTCATTTCCTCCAGAGAATTGCTTCTTCCCAACAAAATTATAATAGAAAGGGATTACTGAATAAATATATTGTTTTTTAGTAACTTATTTTTTTATTTGATGAAACATTTCATGTTCAAGTTTAAAACTGCAGCCTATTTCTTGAGAGTGAAAAGAACTCGCATATGAATTAGCAATGAGAGTGTTGTGTTTACATTAGGAGGAGAATATGTATTCTAGTTCGGTGCTTTACAAAAACTAGATCCATGGATGGTGAATAGTGAAAAATATTTTACATCAAAAACTCTGGGATTGAATTTTACCTCATGTAAAAAAAGCCTATTTGGCAACTCACTCAATATTACCAAACAATCAAAAAATATTTATCAAGCTCCTCCCTATTTTCCTAGCAGTATTTAGAGTCTTAAGATGTATCAGGGAACAAAACAAAGATTCCTGCATTGGAAATTGTACATTCATACACATATGTAACATACAGATGAACTATTGCTTTCTAATACCAAAGTATTATTGCACAGCATTATAGTGAAAATGTGTCATTTAAAAAATTAAAAACTGTCTTCCTTAAAATATAGGTCTCGTTTCTCAGGGAAATTGCTTTTGGGGCAAGTTGCATGAAATTTGGCACAATACTGCCGCCTTGTGGCTGCTTGGATCAAAAACCCACATACACCATAAGGTCAGCCTGTCTTTAAAGTAAGGTTTCCAGGACTGTTACCCTGTTTGTCAGTGGAAGCCTCTGACACAAAATTACCTCCCCAGGAGTACTTAGAACCTGATTCCTTCTGATTTTGTCACAGAACGACTGGAAGGGCTCCATCGCTTTTGTCCTTGGAAACCGGATCGAGGACGAGGTTCTCATTCGTGCTCTCACCCTCGCTGTCCAAGTCCCTCAGCGCAGACTCTTCAGTATTGTCTCCTGGCAAGACATCGTCCAGCAGGTACCTGTCCCTTCTCACCCCGACGCCCGTTGGAGACGTCTTTCTTAAAATAATAAAGTAATGAAATCAATAAAACTAACACATTCTTGGGCGGTTTGGTAAGTTTGGGTGCATGGCTTTGCTGAAACACTTAGCTAGAATAAATTTGGAAAGATCTAATCTGGACGGGGTTGTTTTTTGTTCGTGAATGCTGCCCTTTCAGCATCCATTCATTCAACAAAAATGTCTGAGGTCATACTAGGCTCCACATGCTAGGTTTTGTGAGGAATTATTTAATAAAGGTCTCAATAGCAATAAAAGACTAAACTATTTAATGTTCCAAGGAAGGCCATAACTAACTGGAAAAACGAAGCCTCCAAAGAATCCTAGCTGTCAGAGGTTGGAGGAGAACGATAACGCAGAGAAGTTCTGTCAGATGGCACGTCCTCATACGATTACTAATGGCTTACCAAAGTGGCTATAAATATTTGAACTAACTGATGGCTATCTCTTCCCCAATCCCTCAAGTCATCTAGGTACTTGAAAGGAACATCTATCTAAGTATTCTTTAAGTAAGCCCTTCTTTTTCCTTATGAATGAATTTTCTTACAGGTCAATGGATCAAGTGCACTTTTTGGAAGTACATCTAAAAAGGCAAAGAAACCTGTAGGTGGTAATAATGCTCCCTTATATTATGAGGTAGGTAAATGTATTGATTGAAGAGACTTTTGTAATTTTTTAAAAACAAGAATTGAAGTAATAATTTTATAGTCACTTTTTTTAAAAAAATTAATTCATTTTTTGATAGCAAATCCCCTCTCATTGTTGGGGCTGTTTGTTACTAATGATGGGCATGTAAAAAAATCTATTTCCCTTTTAACAAAATCCCCTTTTAGGAAAAAAGTTGTCCCACATTGTCTACACTATCACTGTGTCCAATTGAAGACTATAAATCAGAAATGTGTATATATGAAAGTGTTGGGTCATACTTTTTTATGGTAATTACTGAGTGTGTGATGGTATTAAAGGGGGTCGTGTTATCGGTGTATTACAAAGTGTTAGTTTCACCAAAGAAACAGTGTAAAAATGCCCCAGAAAGTGCTTCCTGCACATGACAGAGAAACAACTGGAATAATTTTCCATCCATTTGTGAACTTTGTGTACATTTCACATTCTACTTTAATCAGTGTGAAAATAACAATAATCTTCAGATTAATGATCCATTCCGCTTCTAGCAGATGCAAAAATCTGGTCTGGCTGGCCAGTGGGTTTGTGCAAAGGACTTAGAACTCAGGCTCAGTACAGGGGCTTTCCTCTTACCCTGCCTTGTTAATATCCATCTTACAAGAAACTATAAAAATCCAACAATTAATTAGAATATCACTTAAAATTTGTCAGGCACTATTTTTATGACTCTGCAGACCAAAAGCGTAAAGATTTTGGGATCTTTCAAAACAAACTTGTTTGCACTTTATTTCAGTGATGACTAATAAAAGTTTTTATGTGTCTCGGTTCTTGGATGGTTTCATAATAGGCTCTGTAGTGTTGCCTGAGTACTATCTGAATGGGCTCCCCTGGATTTATTTACGACTGCCAATACTGTGGGTTTTGTAGCATTAACTCTTGCTGCACTACCCCTGCTGTCATGGAAAACTCGTTCTGCACTGTTAAGGTCAGAGAACATGCCTTCTATCTTTTGTTAGGATGTCCCACATGTGTGTGCCCAAGTTGAAACATTATGTGATACCTGGATTTAAAATATTGGAAGTTTTCTTCTGAAGTAGCCATAGAAATCCACGTCCAATTCTCAGGCCTGGGATCAATTAGCCCCCCCTCCCCCTCCCACCCAAAGGACTCTTTCTTCTTCAAAGATGCTCAGAGAAAATCAGGGATGATAACGGGCCAGTTTTTACATCTGATGTGGACAGGCATCTTAACTTGGATGTGGGATAGCCCGATGTTACAGACCCAGAGTTCAATTAGAAAGCCATTCATCTCCAATCTGTGCTGGGACTCTGAGGAGCCTTCACTCAGAGGAGGTCCATCTCACATCTGGCTCCCCCACATTCTTCCAGGGGAGCATTTGGGCAACAAGCTTCCCACACCGGCTCACAGACGCTCTTCTGAATGGTTTCAGAAGAGAAGGGAAGGCAGGATGCGCATCACAGAGATGGACCTGGAATGCACCAGACCTGCATTAATGTAGTCACTGTAGCAAAAGTGGATCCAATGCGGGCTCCTGGGTAGTATCAGCCAAGGCCAGCATGCACACCTGGGAAAGAGAGCACATCTCCAACCTCAGTCCCTCCACACTCAGGACCTGTTTTGGCCCCTCTTCCCAAGAGAAGTGAAATGCTACAATCAGTGCGTACTGAGAGTCTCAAGGCAGTTAGGAGTGGTGGCCATGAAAGAGGCCCAGAAGCCAAACTCTTTGAGGACCACTGGACCTTCCAGGCATGCAGACAGCCCGCTCTTAGCTCTACTTCTGCTTAAAACCTTTCATGGTCGGTAGCAACTGGGACAGTGGCCGCAGGTGAATTCCTCAAGAGCCTGTTTAGGAAGTCTTGTATTTTCCTTCTCAAAGGAAGAAAAGATAATCCAACAAAATTGCTTCTGTTACATGGGAAATTCATAGAGTTCTGTCTCCTTTTAAATCTCCGCTTTGGAGGAGGGAGAGCTCAAAATAGATAATATAAAGGCTATACACTGACCCTGACTTCTATTTGTAGGATACTCTCATCAGCCTTAAGTCAGAGCCTCTTCATTCTTACTTTAAACACAATTCTAACCTATTTGGCTTTCTGGTTTCCCAAACTGCGGTCGATTAGGAGCAGAGCATTCAAGTGAAACTTCACTCTAATGCAGTTGATCCATGAGTAGTAAAAGAGTGTCAGAACCACATTACATATTTCCAATAACGACTTGAAATGTCTGGGCCAGCAAAGACCGCATTCCACAGTGATTTGCTCAAGCTTTCATTTGGATGGCTCGGTGCTATGTACACACAGCCTCGTTTTGAAATTATGTAATTTCCCCCTGAAACTTGAGAATTTCATCTAGCCTCCATACTGTGTTTGTGAGATAGTCTTTATTTATAAATTATCATTCTTTGAAAACATGCTTAGGTTTCTGCTAATGTGATTCCACAGAGACAGCAGTCCACGTGTTCTTTCGCCTTCTCTTTAGGGAAACTGGTTTTGCTCTGGTAGGAACTACTCCAAAGACCCATGTGGGAATGGAAAGAGAATTTGCCCCTTTGTATATGGTCTCAGGAATGTTAGCTATCACTTCATCATTCTAGTAGTAATAGTGGTAGTATTTCATCATGAGGATGAAAATGGTTATGATCCCAAATACTGGCATTGCATATAATTTCCACCATGTAATTCTATATGAAGATGTGTACACATTTGAGAATGGATATACAGACATTTCTTGCATTTTTAGTAGCCAGTGTTACTAAATGCCAAACAATAAATACATTCTTCTTCAAGCACTAGGTGTCAGACTATCTAGACAGTGGAAGGAGTGGAATATGAATAGTATACAGATCCTAACCTCAAGAAGTTTAAGGATTAGTTAGGGGGAAAAAAAGAAAATAGACATGCCTGATACAGAGTAGGTATTCAGTATATGTTTGTTAAATTGTATGACACAATGCAGAAAATTGTCAGTGAAGTCTATGAAGGAGAAATGGAGTATTCTGGGCATTTCACAGAAGATGAGGTTAGGTTAGCCTAGGTGGTGAGAGCTAGAGGAGCCTTGCAGAGAAGGTGGCATTGGAAAGGAAGTGGAGCTGACAGTTTTCATCTTCTAAATATGTTTTCCCAATTGACCCATACTACAATTAAAATTATATGCTGTATATATACGTACATATATATCCCCATTTTACATAGAGGGCAATGGAAGCATAAAGAAGGTACAAATTTTAGAAATTAGAAAATTTGAGGAAATTGGATTTGATGAATTTACCATAGTTAAATATGTAGCCTCAGATTTTTGCACTTTGCCACATACCCAGCCTTCTTTCACTGGGATCAAAGCTGCCCACCCTTGGGTAGAGATAGGTCCTGACTTTCAAATATGGGGACATTCTATGTAAAGGGAACAAACAGCTCAAGCAAAGGAACAGGAAGGGAAGAGAAGACAGACTGCACATGTACTAAATTTGTCCTTACATGGTGCCATATGTACAAATTAGGAATGTGTATGTGTATGTACCTGTACATAGCTTAATTACAACTTTAAAATCCTAAAGGTGGAATTTTATGTGAAACCATCTAAAACACTGGGGAAAAATCTATGCTTTAATATTCATGCCTGCGTTTAAGTTTATTCTCTAAATGTGCACAAATATTTTTGTGTTGCTTCATGGTCCACATAATGGACTTCCCTGGTGGCTCAGATGGTCAACAATCTGCCTGCAATGCAAGAGACCCAGGTTCAATCCCTTGTTGGGAAGATCCCCTGGAGAAGGGAATGGCTACCCACTCCAGTATTCTTGCTTGGAGAATTCCATGGACAGAGGAGCCTGGCAGGCTAGAGTCCATGGGGTTGCAAAGAGTCAGGCACGACTTAGTGACTTTCACTCACTCACTCATTCATGGTCCGCAGAGAGAATCTGACCTGTTCATTGGCCAGTATACTCAGTTCTGACAAAAACCAAAAGGAAAATATTGATGGACATTCAAAGCCAACTGAAATGTTATCTATGAGAAAGCTCTGTGTGTATGATACATGCAAAAATTCTCCCATTTGTGACTAAGGTATCTGAGCATTTATAAGTTCAGTCCAGTTCAGTTCAGTCACTCAGTCGTGCCCAACTCTTTGCGACCCCATGAACCGCAGCACACCAGGCCTCCCTGTCCATCACTAACTGCCAGAGTCCACCCAAACCCATGTACATTGAGTCAGTGATACCCTCCAACCGTCTCATCCTCTGTCGTGCCCTTCTCCTCCTGCCCCCAATCTTTCCCAGCATCAGGGCCTTTTCAAATGAGTCAGCTCTTTGCATCAGGTGGCCAAAGTATTGGAGTTTCAGCTTCAACATCACTCCTTCCAATGAACACCCAGGACTGATCTCCTTTAGGATGGACTGGTTGGATCTCCTTGCAGTCCAAGGGACTCTCAAGAGTCTTATCCAACACCACAGTTCAAAAGCATCAATTCTTCGGTGCTCAGCTTTCTTTATAGTCCGACTCTCACATCCATACATGACTACTGGAAAAAGCATAGCCTTGACTGGATGGACCTTTGTGGACAAGGAAATGTCTCTGCTTTTTAATATGCTATCTAGGTTGGTCATAACTTTACTTCCAAGGAGTAAGCATCTTTTAACTTCATGGCTGCAATCACCATCTGCAGTGATTTTACAGCCCCCCAAAAATAAAGTCAGCCACTGTTTCCACTGTTTCCCCATCTATTTGCCATGAAGTGATGGGGCCAGATGCCATGATCTTAGTTTTCTGAATGTTCATTCAGCTTTAAGCCAACTTTTGCACTCTCTTCTTTCACTTTCATCAAGAGGCTCTTTAGTTCTTCTTCACTTTCTGCCATAAGGGTGGTGTCATCTGCATATCTGCTGCTGCTGCTGCTAAGTCGCTTCAATTGTGTCCGACTCTGTGCAACCTCATAGATGGCAGCCCACCAGGCTCCATCATCCCTGGGATTCTCCAGGCAAGAACACTGGAGTGGGTTGCCATTTCCTTCTCCAATGCATGAAAGTGAAAAGTGAAAGTGAAGTTGCTTAGTCATGTCCACTCTTCGTGACCCCATGGACTGCAGCCCACCAGGCTCCTCCGTCCATGGGATTTTCCAGGCAAGAGTACTAGGTTGCCATTGCTATTGCCTTCTCCCTGCATATCCCTGCATATCTGAGGTTATTGATATTTCTTCCGGAAATCTTGATTCCAGCTTGTGCTTCCTCCAGCCCAGCATTTCTCATGATGTACTCTGCATAGAAGTTAAATAAGCAGGGTGACAATATACAGCCTTGACATACTCCTTTTCCTATTTGGAACCAGTCTGTGGTTCCATGTCCAGTTCTAACTATTGCTTCCTGACCTGCATACAGGTAACTAAAGAGGCAGATCAGGTTGTCTGGTATTCCCATCTCCTTCAGAATTTTCCACAGGTTATTGTGATCCATACAGTCAAAGGCTTTGGCATAGTCAATAAAGCAGAAATAGATGTTTTTCTGAAACTCTCTTAGATGTAAAATTTTCAGACTTTGACATTGTGGCTTTGATAAATTAAAAGAAAAAAGTACCAACTGGGCAAAGGGATCATTTACCCAACTTATCTGAAATCAGAGTCAGCTGTCTTAAAAGTTTTATATTGTGCTCTGTAGTTCTTATTTCACAATGGTGATTACTGTACCTCACTATGGGAAGCGAGACTCTGTCCACACACAGACTGTGGTTTATGTGCCTGTCTCTGACTTATTCAGAAAAGACAAATCGGGTCACTATACAAACAAAATCCCAACAGTCTGCTGAAACAAAGTCATCCATAAAGAATAAAGGTTTTTATATCCTCATTTATGGCTCACTTCAAAGAATAGTCAATTCTATACAATAACAAACATGGACAATCCTAAACTTCATATAATACATTGCAATTTTACAAATAGAAATAATTATTAATTTTCCTCTTTACCCCATCAGTAAAAAACAAAAACTTTTTTCAAAGTATATTAAGATGGGCTTTTCCATTAGGAAATAATTTTGGGAGATCATTAAATGTGGAAAGACTTTTGTATTAGATATGAGTTATCAACCAAATGCAGTTTAAACAAGTATAGGATGCAAATTTTTATATCTTCAGATCTAATTAGTTTCACCACATTTTTAAAGACACTTTTCTAGTACATTGGATTAGAACCCCAGAGGTAATAGTTCCATTTTTTGATCCCTACTCCTGGGTGTGTAGACATATTTCTCAAATTTTCCCCAACATGTATTCATAATAACTCACAAGCAGGACAGAGGCTTAATTATTATCTAGTTTCCACACTTTTCCAGATTCCTAATGTGAAACTCATTCCTTAAACAGTGCCTCGAATTAAGTCTATTCGATAGAATTGTAAGCCCTTGTTTTGGGGGGTGGCCCTTGTCAAAATGAAAAATGGAAAACTCATGCTTCAGAGATAGGAACAAATAATATGTGAACACATTTAAGAGGTTTGAAGTTATTAAAATGGCAGATCTACTGGGAACAGAGAGAGCAGTATGTCATGGAAGGAACGAAGGGAAAGCGAGACAGGAAGCATTCTCTGGCCTTTTCAATCCTGTGTTTTAAAACAAAACTAAAAAATTCAGGAAGAATTGGAAGGTAGCCAACCTAATGCCGTTATTTCATAGAGCTTAGGGACACACCAGGAAATTACAGGCCAGTTAGTTTAACTTCACTTGTAGGGAAAGTATTAAAAACTGCTGCAGGAGATCAAGTAAAAGGATGCTTAGAAAAGCACAGCTTGATTAAGACAAGCCTGGCCAACGTGGTTTTCGGAAAGCGAAGGTCATGTCTTAGGAACTTGTTGAAATTCTTTGAAGCTATTATGGCCAGTATAGTCTTCAAAGAGCACAGAGAGGCCCAGGGTCTGCGTATCTTTTCTGTCCCACATCAGTCCTTTAGGGATGCTTAGAGAACACGGCCCACATCAGGGCCTTGGCACTTTAGGGTTTAGAAACCACTATCAAAATAGCAGAAAATAACCTCTGATGGAACATTTTGAAAGCTGGAACCAATTAATACAACCCGATCTTTATAAATGTAAAATAATGACTTGGAACAAAATTTAGGAATATTGAGCTGTAACAAAGAAGTGCTACGCTGGGACTATAAAAACAATCTAGGGATTCTGGTGCCAAAATGTGAGCTTTGGAGGCATTTCTCACCCAAAGAAGGGAAAATGAGGAGAAATCACAATACTAGAAATGTTTATAAAGAGTTATGAAGAGTTACAACTGCAAGAATTTTGTTAGGATGGGGAAAAACAGTCAGATGGGTTATCAACTCCGAGCCTCCTCGTTTTGGAGGCCAGAGCAGTCCAGCAGAGAAGGTAGGCCAAGCTGGTAACTGAGGAGCAGAAGGTCAGTGCTCCTGGGGTGAAAATATGTCTGCTTCTCACGTCAGAAACCTGAAGTTCTGTTTTCAAAACAAAGCACAACTCAAGCAAAGACATCCAATTCGTGCCCCCAGCTCTCTCCCACCCCTCGGCCCAGGCAGCTGGCCAAGCCTGTGTAGCAAGTAGTCAGAAGTCGAGGAGGAGGCAGGTAGTCACTGGGGAAGAGTGGTACCCAAAGCTGAGGACCCTGGGATCCATCAGCATGAAATGCACATGTGTGAGGATTGGGGTGCTGGTTAGGACCTTGGTCAGTGGGAGAACTGCTGGGCAAGGCAGGAATCCAATCAAGGATTCCAGGGCACAGATATTAGTGGAGGAGCAGCCACAATAATAAAGCAAGGTTCGAGTGATAAAGAGTGGCCATCATTGCTTTTGCTTGGGTGGGTTTGGAGCCTCTCCAACATGTTATACTACATGCCTACCATGATTGGAAGGATACTGGAGAAGGAATCATAAAGACAACCTCATCCAATTCTTGTATCTAAGACTGCCAGTAAACCCCCTTTATGTATGGTAATAGTAGTTACTGTCCATCGAACACTTAATTTGTACCAAGCTTTGTGTGCTGGGTGTTTAGTATCTATTAACTAGCCTAATCTTCTCAACAACTTGCCAGGAGATAATGAGAAAATGATGAAAGTGAAGCTCAGGCAGGTTAAGTACCTCATTAATTTGGAAGCCTTTTTTCCTTCCCTGATGGCTCAGACGGTAAAGCACCTGCCTGCAATTCGGGAGATCAGAGTTCAGTCCCTGGGCTGGGGAGATCCCCTGGAGAAGAAAATGGCACCCCACTCCAGTACTCTTGCTTGGAAAATCCCATGGATGGAGGAGCCTGGTGGGCTACAGTCCATGGGGTCGCTGAGGGTCAGACACGACTGAGCGACTTCACTTTCTTTTTGTTCCTTCTGCTTGTCTTACACAAAAATTGAAATTAGTTTAGATTCTACAGGGGGTAGTTGTGATTGCACATTTCTTGAATACAAGCTACTGTCAGTAGTGAGAATTAACCTCTAAGTAGTTCTGAAGTAGTTCTGTGTTTATTACTTTTCCTACTACTCAGGCAAAAACAATGAAGATATATTAGCAGATAATGAAGGTGCTGAACAATTTTAGTTATTTTGAGCCATGTTGATGAGTGGCTTCTGCTAAAATGTTTGGATCAAGAGAAATTTTTAATTCTTACAACTAAGATTTACATGGTTAAGGTGACTGAGTCTTTTCCTTGGAAGAAAGAAGGAAAGATGGGAAATGAGAGAATTTAATGCAAATTAATCAGAGATGAAAGTGCAGAAAAAAGATCTATCTGCTGAAACTGAAGCTGTAATACTTTGGTCACCCGATGCAAAGGGCCGACTCATTAGAAAATGAGTCAGGAAAGACTGATGCTGGGAAAGACTGATGCTGGGAAAGATTGAGGGCAGGAGGAGAGGGGGCGACAGAGGATGAGATGGTTGGATGGCATCGCCAACTCAGTGGACATGAGTTTGAACAAACTCCAGGAGATAGTGAAGTACAGGGAAGCCTGATGTGTGGCGGTCCATGGGAGTGCAGAGTTAGACACGACTTAGCGACTTAACAACAAACTAATTACTGAGAGCTTAAATTCATCTCCAGAGTGTTTCTTACTAGTTTGATGAGACCTGTACCCAGGAGTTAGATGCACTGATCCAAACCAGACTGCATGGGCTCATATGCAGATTCTACTACTCATTAGCTATGTAATCTTGGACAAATTATATAACTCTGCTGTACTTCAGTTTTCTCTTTGTAAACTCAGCGTGGATGATGCTGTCTACCTCGTAAAGCTGTAATGATGATTAAATGAAACAGGAAATAGAAAATAGCATAGTGCTTGATCTAGAATAATGATCCAATAAGGGTTAGCTGTTATAATTATTTTTCATTTCTGTCCTCGGTTTTAGTGATTGTTGCAGTTTTGTATTCCAGAAAACATGGAAGAATTGAAATACCTATAAACAGGGATTTTTAATTTTTGTGTGGTAAAAAATACATAAAACTTACCATCTTAACTATTTCTAAGTGTACAGTTCAGTAGTATTAAGTATATTTGCATTGCTGTGAAGGAAACCTTCATGACTTTTTCATCTTAATAAAACTGAAACTCTGTATTCAGTAAACAACTCCTCACTTCCCACCTCCAGCTCCTGATAATCATCATTCTTCTATCTTCTTTTTCTAAAAATTAGACAACTCTAGATACCTCATATAGGTAGAATCATATAGTATGATTGTTTTCGCCTTTAGGGACTGGCTTGTTTCACTAAGCACTGTGTCTTCAAGGTTCATCCATATTGTAGCAAATGTGAATTTCTTTATTTTTTAAGGCTGAGTAATACTCCATTGTATGTATTTACCACATTTTATTTATCCACTCAATCAATGGTACACAGGGACACAGCTTTGGCTAAATGATCAAGTGATAATTAAGGTTTAAGAAATGCTTTATTTTATGCATTGCACAAATATTTGAATTTCTAGTAGTAGTAGTGTTATTTGCTCAGTCATGTCCAACTCTTTTCAACCCCATGGACTGTAGCCTGCCAGGATCCTGTGTCCATGGAATTCTCCAGGCAAGAATACTGGAGTGGGTAGCCATTCCCTTCTCGAGGGATCTTCCCAACCCAGGGATCAAACCTGGATATCCTGTATTGCAGGCAGATTCTTGACCATCCAAGCCAGCAGGGAAGCCCATTTCAAGGTCTATCATGTACCAAATCTATGGTTGAGTGTATCTTAATGTATAAAACAGATATAATTTCCTGCCCTCAGAGAGTTTACTTTTGAATGGGAAGGGAGAGATTAAGCAAGAATCAAATAAGCAAACAAATACATACACTAGCATAAGTTGCAATACTTGCTTTACATCAGAAGGAATTACATGGAAAAATACTTTCAACTGAGTGTTTGGAGATAAACTGAAAGATGAAAAAGAGCCAAGTGATAAGAGTCAGGGAAAATTATTCAGGCCGAGGGAACAGCTTGTGCAAAGAATTGGAGGCAGGAAGGGAACAATGTCAGCCTCTCAGAGGAATAAGAAAAGCCAGTGTGCTTAGAATTTCATTAAAGAGAGAAAGTGTGATAGAGAAGTGGGCAGAGGCTGGCTCTGAAGGAATTGATAGGTCCTTGTCTCCAGGGGATCTTCCCAACTCAGGGTTTGAACCCAGATCTCCCGCATTGCAGGCAGATTCTTTACCATCTGCTGCTGCTGCTGCTAAGTCACTTCAGTCATCTGGGCCAAGAGTATATTAAGAAGGAAGAATCTGCAGGATGGGTCCCTGAGATGGGAGGTGGGAGGGAGAAGAAGATGTCAGGGTGATTTCAAAGCCCAGAACTGAGAAGCTGAGTAAAAATATCTTCTTCAATATAAAAAATTGAAAAAGATTAAGTTTGGGGAAAGTGTGGAAGTACAGTTTGGAGTAAATTTTATGTGTCTGAGAGATGTTATAGAGGAGAAGTCAAAGAGGAAGTCAGCATTTTTAGTTTTTTTCATTCTTTGTATCTTTGCCTGTCTAGCACAGTGCTGATGCACTGAAGAGGTGTTTGTGGTCTGAAGAAACCAACTCGTTAATGAAGGACTAGTGAGAGTTATTGGAAGGCACAAATAAGACACAATGGACCATTTCAACAGCAATCGTTCAGGAATATTTCCTGGGTACTAGAGGCTTTGGGCCCTTCCATTTCCTCTTTTTTTTTTTTGGTTCCATATCCCACACAGTGGTTTTCTAACTGTGGGTAACAGCCTAGCGGTTTACACAGATATTTAGTTGGTGGCAACTGTGTGTATGTATGTGGTTTGTGTTGTAAAAATTTCTTCTTGCTATAAATATAGGTCCGAAAAATTTGAATAAAATAAGACGCTAGAGTTCTCTAAGCCCATTTCATGTTTCCTTCCTTTTGCATCTCCCTAGACTGAAGATGATGGTAGATATTCATCCCAGCTCAGTCCTCATGCAGCAGACATTTACAGAATGTCTATTACAGTCTGGATAAATGGCAAATTAGGCCTGGGCTCTTCCCTCAAGAGCTGGTAGTCCATCATGCTGTAAACAATATGTTTGTTTCTTGCTATTTCATGACATTTTAATACCTTGTAGCAAGTCTGATGTAAAAGTTATAGATTTAATCCCTGGCTATAATTGAATCTGTTATTCATTGAGACCTATGGCTGACCTCACTTATTGTTCACGACTTTCAGCCAAAAGGGTAATGGTCCCCAGACAGGGTATGTTGGAAAGACGAAAGAGGGAGGGACGGAGCAGTCACCAAAATAGTCAAAGATGCACCAAAGATACAGACAGCCTTGATTCCTTGGAGGCGGAGAATGTGTAGCTGGAACTGAAGTATGGTAACAATTTTCATGCTTCTACATATTTTTAGTGTGACCTCTATTTCTGAAATTCTCTCTCCTGGATCCTTGGTAGCAAGGAAAGGAACAAATACCAAACTAAAAGTGATAGAATAGACTAATAGAAATTCATATATATTTACTGAAAAGCAACCGCACATATTAACTCAAAGAATATTAATTTTAAATAAGTGGATTTCAGATAGCTATTTATATATTAAAATCCATCCATTCTTCTATTTCACAAACATGACTGGCCAAAAAACCCCAAAACACTCAAAACCAATTAAGTATCCTGATCATGTAAGTTATCTAAAATATAATTTCTATATTGCTTCAAAAATATATTTAAATACATAATTACAAGTTTAAAGGTTTGAAAAATAGAAAACCAGTCCTACAAAAATTCTTTCCTATAAAAGGTGAAATTGTTCAATAAATCTAGTCCTTTAAAATTGCGTCTTTCAACTTCATCCTTATTTGGATAACAATACTCATTACCATTTGAAATCTATAGAGTACTTATCATGAGCAAGGCCAATAGAATACCCTGCAGAGTACCGTGTGCTTCATCAAACATTCCCAAATGAACAAATTTATTATTATTTGTGCTAGCCTTTATCAAGTCTTTATATGAAAAAGACAAATTCAGTCTAGGCTCACTCACTCATTGGGAAATATTAAATTAGATGATATTGAAGATGATAGGAATGCATAATTAGTTTAGTTATTCTCAACTCTTACAGTATTATTCTTCCATTTATTGCTGGAGCTGCAGAGAGACAGAGCACAGGCTAATAACATGTAACCTTGTCACAGGCCACCACTGCTGAATCCTACTAATTTATGAGGAGCTAGTCTTGTATTACATTCTCAAGGATTCATTTTAGGAATATTATTGAGAAGGGGGAAAAAGGATAGATCCTATCTGGATTTAATGCAAGGAGCTAATATATTACTTTTTGTAACTACTAAAACTTCAAGGACTGACAGCAAATTTCTGATTGCTTCTCCCCTCATAAAATGTCTGCTTTGAATTATGCAGAAAGAATTCTTCTTCCTGCCAACTTGTTTCAATCCCCTGTACAAAACCATCCACAGAACATTGTCAGGGGTTTCCCATAGAGGTTCATTTCAGGATTCCTCAGTCATTGGAGGAACACATACATACACACTCACATGCACATACACACACACATATTTTCTCCCCTTTTTGGAGCAAGCAAAGGAAAATGTATTGGACTGGTAAAGTCTGTGTATGGTACTTTCTGAAAGCAGAGACAAGGATGAGTCATCAGATGGTAGAGGTTTGCGAGTCCTGTTTTATGTATGCAGGCCTGCCCTATGTGTAGGTGGAGCGGGCAGTTGCCCTGCAATGTGATTTAAGAGGTGCTGGAAGTCCTGCCTGTCCAAAAACAGCCCCCGCAACGCCTGAGTTCAGGCACAGTGTCCGTAAAACCTTGGTTCAGATGAAATGAAACTGCCTTTTCAGAATGTTAACCCATTATACCATTTTCCTAGCAGCATGCATTTATTTATCAGAAGTAAAAGCTGGGCCCTTGAGGGGATTTTCACTTGTGCAGGGACAGTGGGGGAAGGAGTCAACAGGATCCCAGGCTTTGGGTAAGGATGTGAGTCCCCAGAAATAATTTCTGCATCACCACTGAGTGAGTTTGTTGAAACTAAACCTCTTCCACATTCATTCAGTCAGTCTTTTTTGAATCAATATTTTATGGAATGTGGCTTTTTATAAACAGGCAGTGCTTTTTACTGGGACCTTATTAACAATAATAACAACAACAATTCACATTTGGAAGATGCCTTTGAGAGTATAAAATAGTTTCACACACAATGTCAGATTTGATCACAACAGTATTATAAGGCTGACTTACCTTTTATTATTCTCCAGTAGCAAATGAGCCATGAGTTTCACAGAGGTTAAGAGACTTGCCCTGTGCCCACAGCTGGTAATGTCAGAGCCCCATGTTAGAACCTAGACTCCAAATTCAGAGTTCACCCTGTTACTTCAAGCTCTTTGAGACATAGTGTCTACAGTCAAGGAGCTAACAGTTAAATTTAACCAGCTTAGTAATTCATCTGAACAAAAGAGCCAGCTCTGGGAGTTTTCCCTAATGTCCCTACTAAGAAAGTGTTTCTCCCTGGTCTTAAAGTTTCTAAAAGGACTGTGCCAAACACAGGCTTCTGAGGGCATGCATTTGGCTTCAGACATTTGAGTTAGGCTTTGTCATTTGCGTCATTTCCAGGGCTAAAGACATTCCCTGCTTAGAATACTGACCCCTCTGCACAAAGTTGTAAAATGTAATAAACCAATTATACAGGAAAAATAAAAATATGAATTGGCAGATATTAACTTAGGATTTTCTCTAGAACCCTTTGAATAGATAAAAAATCAGGGTAGAACTTGATCAGGCATGACAAAGTGACTATAAATCTAGAATGTCTGTATCAAGCCACACCTACCTTGCTCCATAAGCAAACACACACATCTCCATCACTGTGGGTGATGAAGCCAGTTTTGTCACAGCTCTAGCTCGTTCTTTTTCAGCCATCTTGCACTTAATTCAGTTTACACTCCTTCTTCACCAAGTGCACCCCGTTAAATAGAATTATGTAGAATTTAGACTTAGATGTTCCCATTTCACAGCCAAATAACCCTGTTCCAGTGCCATCTCTTTTGTGAAATCTTGGATTCCTGTAGGCAAAGTTAATCTTGCTGTGTTGTATTGTGGTTGTTTGTTTTTATCTGTCTCCCCCTGCTTCGTAGTGAACAGCATAAGCATTAGAGGACATGTGTTATTCATTACTAAACCCCAGTGCTCTAGGCTAGCAATCCCAAGTTATTTTCATCACATATCCCATCAGTTAAAAAAAAAAAAAAAACAGCATTTTTTCCATGTATGTTGTGTGTGTATACAGAGAGAGGGGTATGTATAAGAATATGAATTACAAATATCATAGAACATTATCAAAAAAAATAAAAGGATTAAAAAGGACAAAAATAAAGGCAAATGTCATCAGAGGTTCTAATTTTTTTGCCCTCCTGGTGGATAGTCTTGCACATGCCCAGGGCTGCATTTGGAAACTGAAGCCACTGATTTTCACACTTTGGCAGGACACTGTAAATGTTTGTGCAATGGGTCTGTGGAATGAGTCTCTGGCATATCAGGCCCTTCCCCTGACACCAGTCACTTTCTCAATTAGTGAACTGGCTCCAAGTGCTTTCCCAGCTTCTGAGCACCCTGGCTTGGCGAGAGGAGGGCTGGCTGGATGTCGGACACACTGGCATTGCAGGGTGCCCTTATACAAGGGACAACCCACACGATGTGAGTGAAGGGCTGTGTGATTTGTATGCTGATTCTTTCATTCAGCATGTATTGTATTGGCTGTTTACCCTCTGCCCATTACAAAGTTAATTTCACCCTTCAACCCAAAAGACGGAGATGGAAATGAGCAGTTCTATTACCATGTGATAACAAAGAAGTTATTGAAAGTGCATTGAGTGCAGAGAGCAATGCCTAAATCTTTCAAAAGTTTTGGAGAAAAGGTTTTAGGAAAATGGATAGAAAGCTGAATGGGGAATTTATGAAGTAATGAAGGAAGAAGGGAAATTCTAGGCACAGGAATCAGCCCAGGCAAAATCAGGCAGATATATACACAGCATAGCATAATCAACAAACTCCGCATAGTGGGTATCCCGGAAGGATAGGAGGGAAAGTGGAAGCAGCAGCTAGGCACGAGGCTGGTGTGTCAGGGCCAGGTCATCAGGGACTTGGTGTGACCTGCTAAGGAGTGAAAACTTTATCCTTTCAGTATGGAAGCCTTTGAAGAATAGTGGGCTGGAAAGTAATGTGAGAGGTGAAGACACTAGAATCAGTGTGCTGGAAAAATTATGCAAGAGGATGGAGGGGTGGCACTGTTACAAAGTCTGTATAGCATTTACATTGTATATTTTATTTATTAGCTGTTTTATTGTGAAAGTAACACATGGTAACTGTAGAAAATTTGGGAAACGTAGAAAGAGCATAGCCCATATAGTAGTAAGTACTTAAGTATCTGTAGACTACTCCACCATTCAGAGATGTATACTGGTTTAAAAAAATAGGAATTTACTATGCTTTCTATCATATCCTTTTCACATATTATGACACTAGCCTCTTTCTAAAACCATATCCAGTATCTACATAATATTAATAGAAAGCCTATTCAATAATTCATTTAACCACTCCTCCTTTTGCTAAATTTAGACTGTTTACCAATAGTTAGGACCCTGATTATTTCCTTATGGAACATTTCAAGAAGTAGAATTACTGAATCAAAGTATGTAAATCTTTGTAGGCTCTTGACACACATTGTCAGAATGCATTCGAGACAAATTTGTGCCAATTCCCATTCCTTCTAACAGTTCCAATTTAACCACACCCTCTGCAACATTGTATTTTTTATCTTAATCTATTTGATATACAAAACTTGTTAAGGTTGAATGCTTAATCATATTTTTATTGGCTGTGCTTTGTAATTGTGGAATTCATTAAAGCAAAATGATTATGTAATGTCATTTTCAGATTTCTTGTGATAATGGGAGGAGACCCGCTGTTGTCTAAATTCAGAACAGGGAATATTTGCTTTAAGTGATTTCAAAGCAGATTTTAGATGCTGTGAGGGATACAAAAAGAAGGAAGCCATCATCAGAGCCCCGCCCAAGCTCCAGGTCCATTGCACAAGGACACACAAGCAAGACTGCTACTAAAGGCACAGCTGCAGGAGGAGCCTGGTTGAAAATATGAACAAGGGCTGGGGAGTCAGGCCAGGGAGAACGGTGTCAGATGGGGATCTGGGAAGGTTTCTGCAGGAAGGTCTTTGGTGTGAGTCTTTCTGATTTCTAACCTCTTCTTGCCATCTTGTGTCAGTGGCCCTCAAAGTGGGGAGACTCGGAATCACCTGGAGAGCTCATTTAAAAATGCCTATTCGAAATCTCAGCCAGTGATGGGGATCAGGGGCATCTTCAGACAAGTCCAGGAACACATCTTCTCAACAAGCATCCAGGTACTTCCGAGCCTGCGCTTGAAGACATACAGTCTCACCTGTGTCCACGTGCTATTCACAGGGTCAGGAAAGAGGCCATCCTTCTCGAGGATGAACTCTCTCCGTCTATACTCTGCCTCGCGCTTACCACCCACCCAGAACTGTACAATGGACCCACTGATTCTCTCCTCTCCTCACATTCTCTGTTGTTCAGTGTTCATCCCTCCATCCATTCTTTCATTCTGAGCACTTGTACCAGGTACTATTGGAGTTGGAGGGACAGAAGTACCATCAAAACGTTTAGGATACTTACATCCTCCAATCTGTTGAGTTCTGCCAAAGTAACAGTAATCTGAGAAGGGCCAGAGAATGTTCACGCTTTGCTCATTCCCCTGCTCGTCAAGGCAGATGGTACTGCTTGCCTGTCCACTTCTTGGTCTTTAGCCTCTGAGCAAATTAGAACACCTCTGACCAGCCTACATGCCTCCAGCACTAGAAGCAAATGACAGTCTAACAAGGCTGAAAGCTGAATATACAGAGACACACCTTATAATCACTGTCTGTGTGTGTGTGTGTGTGTGTGTGTGTGGTTTAAGTCTCTGTTAATTTGAAGGCATGAATTTCATGCCATATCAGTACCAGGTTGGTCACCTTACTTCTACTTCACAAGAAAAAAAAATATATAATTGGCTTAAACAAAAGGGAGTGTACTAGCTTGTATAACTAGAAGTCTAGACAGGTTTGGGGGTCAGCTTTAGCCCATGGGCTTAAACCCCACTTCCTGTGTATATGAGGAATGACCCTTCCCCCATCTGTGTGGCGACCCATTTCCCAGAGAGGTGGGATGGCTGCAGCCTTCTCCCAAAGCTCTGTCATGACTGAGGAGGTAGGATCTGGCCACCTCAGGAAACTACTCATATCCCATTGGGCTGAAGTAGGTCACAAGCTCATCCTGAAACAATCCTGGACCAGGGAGTTTAGGATTATTTCTAGTACACAGGGATCCTCCCCTGGAACAGCAAGTCCCCAGAGGGATCTGTTTTTCAAGTATCTTTAGTTCAAAATAATTCTTATCCCAAAATAGCATGGTCTGCCACCCTTCAGAGCTATTTTAGGACTGAGGGTTCCCAGTCTCAGATTCCCAGTAGGTCTCAGAGGAAAAAAAGAAATACAGCTCTTTAGAGTGGAGGCACCAGGTAAAGACAAAATGAGTAAGAGAGTCAAGAGTATTTAAACTAAAAAAAAAAAAGTTACAAAACTCTACATCCCTCCAGCTAAGATGGGGACTGGGTATAGAGATGGGGGAGGGGCTGGGATACTAGATGGGAGCTCAGTGACTCCAGCTCCAGGGTAAAAAGGCTTCTGTGAGGCCACAGAATGTGGTAATGAAGAACAGGACCTTGGATCCAGGTAACCTGAGTTCAAATCCCACAGCCACTACTTATGTGATTGCCAGGCCTCAGTTTCTTTATCTGTAAAATGGGATGATGAGTCACCACCTCAAAGGGAAAGTGAGAATTAAATGTTAGACTATCTAAAGTGCATGCATGCTAAGTCGCTTCAGTCGTGTCCGACTCTTTGTGACCCTATGGACTGTAGCCCACCAGGCTCCTCTGTCCACAGGATTCTCCAGGCAAGAACACTGGGGTAGGTTACCATGCCCTCCTCCAGGGAATCTTCCTGATCCAGGGATCGAACCCACATCTCTTACATCTTCTGCATTGGCAGGCAGGTTCTGTACCACTAGCACCACCTGTGAAGCCCATCTAAAGTGTAATCCTTAAATTATTCTAGTGCTACTGTTGGAACAATCCTTATCTGGCACATAGTGTGTGCTGTGTAACCATCTGTGTGTTACTCTGCCTGGGAACCTACTGATACTTGCAGTCTACTCGTGGAGCTTTATCACAGTAGCTATGAACATTTGAAAACACCTACCTTCAAATCAAGGAAGAAATAACTCCAAAGACCCATTTTAAAATTATTGAACGACATATGCATAAGATTCTGTGTAGGGGTGGAGAAAGATAAATCGGATCAGGATCTGCCCTTCCAAGCTCCTAGAGATTACAAACCCTGGACACAAGTAACTCCGATACAAGAGAGCTGACTCCCTTAGGGAAGGTTCAAAAAATCAGAAGGTTGTTCAGTTGAAGCTTTCACTACAAGCTGGAAGAACCAAGAATGACATCAGAGGGGTGGGGGCATCTTGGGACTGAGGAAAAAAGCTTGATCTAAAAAACAAAAATTACCAAGGTAATAGTTTCATATGTTAGTAATACATACCTGAAGCTAATATATATCTGAACTTCTCACCATCCTTCCCCATGATATCACATTCAGTTTCATGAGCCTGTATATATTGCACAAGTATACAAAAACCCGAACACTCCTTAATGAAAAGGGGAAGCTTTGCTTTTCTCCTTCTGTGGAAGAGTAACCCCAACAAAGGCTTCTAAGATAAGTCCTGTGCTTTCTGACATGTGCAAACTAGGTGTTCCAAATACACATCTCTCTTGGGAAATTCATCACATTTCAAATTATACGTGTCCGTTAGAGCATAGATCTGTTCTACCGTCCATGTATTTGTTATTCCTGCTTCTGACACTTCCTTAGGCCCCAAAGAGGTCTTAATCCCTGTCAAATGTTATTATGTTACCGACTTTTATGTAGTCTTGAAAGGGGTTGTTTATTTAGTTTCAGTGACTCCTTGTTACTGCCAAATATTATTTCATTTCAGCACAGATGTAAGGGGTCCAATGACTGGAATTATTTTACAGCCCTGACATTGTCGAGAGATGGATACCAGTTTAATTATGGACAGCTGAAAATGATCCAGGAGTCACCTGCTCTGGATATTTATCATCATTAAGAACTTCTCACTAAGCTGTGGTCTGAGCCCTTTCATAACGTTCCAGTTGTGAGACAGACAGGATGATCTATATGGAACCTAGATCTTCCGTCACCTTGAAATTTATGTAGGGACAGCTTCGTATCGCTTGATTATTTTCTTTTCCTCTGCTCAAAGTGAGAAAATATTTTTCAGTCATTCCTCTTCCTTTTCTTTCCTCTTTCTCTGTCTCTCCCCATTGCCTTCTCTCACTGCTAACCCTGCTCCTTCCAGCTGTTTTTCCAATTATGCCTCATTGGAAATTATTCATTACTTAAAGAATGTGAGCTGGATAGACTTGACACATAAAGGATCAAGTAATGCAATGAAGTTGGCACTCGGTAAACGCAGGAGGAATGAAGGAGGGAAGAGAGTGGGGGGAACAGAAAGGAAGCTGAGGAGTTGCAGAACACTCGGATCATTCCTTCCTCTAGTTTTAGAAGAAATTAAGAATAGCAGACTTCCTCCTTCTCTCCCCTCTCCCATTATACACTCCCATTATGCACCATGATGAAATCTATCTTTACACCTTTTGCTTTTATCTCCGCTTTCTCTACATGGACCTTGACCTGTCCTTGTCAGAACAGAGAAAGGGTTAAGTGAAAGGCACATCCAGGTTGCCACCATCTGGTAACAGATTAAGGTCCCCTTCTGCCTGCCCAAATGCACATTGCTCCGCTCCTTTTCTCTCTCCCCCAACCTGAACTGAAAGGTCTTCAAGAATTCTAATCCTTCTCTGGATGCAAGCATAAGAACAGTAAGAGCTCATTTTAGTAAGAGTTTTCTGTGTGTAAATCATTCACCTAAGTCTTGCTAGCCCTTTCTGTGCGCTATTGCATTCAACTCTCAGTATAGTCTTGTGAAATAAGCACTGTTCATATCCTTTTTATGTACATCCGTGGTTCTCAACCAGGGATGGTTTTGTTCCCTGGGGAAATTTGGCAATCTCTGGATATAACTTTGCTTGTCACCATTGAGGTAGCCAGAGGATGTGGAAAAAACAGCCTCCAGTGCACACAAAAACCTCCTGCAATGAAGAATTACCTGGCGTTCATTGTCAGTAGTGCCACCGTTGAGAAACCCGGATGTAGCTTAAAAAGCTGAGGTTTATAGGCATTAGGGAACTTTTTCAAGGCTACCCAGTGGTACTGTTTGAGAAGACCGGGATACAAACGCAGCCTATGCTTCTCTACTTCGCTGCCCATGTGCAGTTGTGGCTTCAGCAGCTGGTTCATCATCCCTTGAACCCAAGGACCTAAATTCCCAACAGGAATCTTTTCCTATGAGAGAATCTCTATATAAGTGGCTCTTTTCAGTTATTTGAAATCACCTGCTCATCCATCCTTCTCATCAAATATTTAGAATCAGTCCCACTTTCCACTTTCACTCACCTTTCACCCACCTTTCACTCTAAACATTGAAAATTTTGTGAAAAACACACACATATGTACACACTTACACTGGGGCAGTATGTCCTCTGACTTTGTCATTTTAAAAGTATATATAGCATATATAGGGCTTCCCAGGTGGCTCAGTGGTAAAGTATCCACCTGCCAATGCAGGAGACATGGGTTTGATCCCTGGGTTGGAAAGATCCCCTGGAGGAAGAAACAGCAACCCACTCCAGTATTCTTGCTTGGGAAATCCCATGGACAGAGGAGCCTGGTGGGCTACAGTCCATAGGTTTGCAAAGAGACAGACACAACTGAGTGAATGAACACATACACGCATAGCATATATAAGACAAAAGCAGAATACACAAGCAGCAAACTTTGACCTGCCTCTTGAGAAACCTGTATGCAGGTCAGGAAGCAACAGTTAGAACTGCACATGGAACAACAGACTGGTTCCAAATAGGAAAAGGAGTACGTCAAGGCTGTATATTGTCACCCTGCTTATTTAACTTCTATGCAGAGTACATCATGAGAATCACTGGGCTGGAAGAAGCACAAGCTGGACTCAAGATTGCCGGGAGAAATATCAATAACCTCAGATATGCAGATGAC
This sequence comes from Bos indicus x Bos taurus, assembly GCF_003369695.1. Lineage (NCBI taxonomy): Eukaryota > Metazoa > Chordata > Mammalia > Artiodactyla > Bovidae > Bos > Bos indicus x Bos taurus. Next base: position 25,216,858 of record NC_040078.1, read on the forward strand.
ACCACCCTTATGGCAGAAAGTGAAGAGGAACTCAAAAGCCTCTTGATGAAAGTGAGAGAGGAGAGTGAAAAAGTTGGCTTAAAGCTCAACATTCAGAAAACGAAGATCATGGCATCTGGTCCCATCACTTCATGGCAAATACATGGGGAAAAAGTGGAAACAGTGTCAGACATTATTTTGGGGGGCTCCAAAATCACTGCAGATGGTGATTGCAGCCATGACATTAAAAGACACTTACTCCTTGGAAGAAAAGTTATGACCAACCCAGATGGCATATTCAAAAGCAGAGACGTTACTTTGCCAACAAAAGTCCAACTAGTCAAGGCTACGGTTTTTCCTGTAGTCATGCATGGATGTGAGAGTTGGACTGTGAAGAAAGCTGAGCACCGAAGAATTGATGCTTTTGTACTGTGGTGTTGGAGAAGACTCTTGAGAGTCCCTTGGACTGCAAGGAGATCCAACCAGTCCATTCTAAAGTAGATCAGTCCTCAGTGTTCTTTGGAAGGAATGATGCTGAAGCTGAAACTCCAGTACTTTGGCCACCTCATGCAAAGAGTTGACTCACTGGAAAAGACTCTGATGCTGGAAGGGATTGGGGGCAGGAGGAGAAGGGGATGACAGAGGATGAGATCGCTGGATGGCATCACCGACTCGATTGACGTGAGTCTGAGTGAACTCTGGGAGATGGTGATGGACAGGGAGGCCTGGCGTGCTGCAATTCATGGGGTCGCAAAGAGTCGGACACGACTGAGCCACTGAACTGAACTGAAACTTTGAAGATGGCACATAAAGTTACAGTTTACTTTGATGAAAATATAGATATATATTCTGACATGTGTTATTGATAAACATAGGAACTTGTGTTCTGCAGGATAATTAGCTAGAAATGGTAAATAATCAACAGTATTACTTTTAAGGTACCAATTAAAGATGTTAGTTTTCTCTTGTTACCAATTCTTCATATCTGCTGTTTCAGTTTTGCCAGTGTTTTTATAAACTATCTTTTAATGATCTTGACCATCCCCAAAGGCAGCTGAACACATGAACACACATACTTGTGCAGACATGCATATACACATACACAGACATGCACACGGATACATTCAGGCACAGATACATGCATACACACACCACATGTCCACACACACTCAGACACAGTCACACACAGACAAGTCCCAGGTCTTACTTCCCAGAGCAGTTTCCTTGCCTGTATTCTTCCCCACAGCACAGAGCTGCTGGCTTGCTGGTTTTCTGCCCCACCCACCTTCTCGTCCTCTCAGATGCTCCTCCTCTGACCCTGCCCCAAGGTTATTTCCATTTTCCCCTCACGGTTCTTCCCCTGCAGACCTAGTCGTGGAGTGTAAGAACTCCAGGCAGTGAAACTTGAGGGTGGGTAGAGGAGAAGCTAGTCATGGCCGGAAGGCTGTTGTCTTCTGGGGGCAGTCTTCTGGGGGCACAAAAGCGAAACTATATTCATCTTCAGAGTCAGCCTCAAGCATTTCAGGCTTTCAGGTGAAAGATAGTAGTCACCTCCCACCCTAAATTCTCAGTTGTCACACCTATTACTTATTGGTTGAAATTATATCATCAGTTGCTAGTTCCTTTCGTTCTGTAACTAAAGGATAAAACCTTATAATACAGCTTACGCACTGGTATAGTAAAATTCATTCAGAGTGAGTTACTAAGTTAAATCTTTTCTGTTTTAGTGGCAGGAGTGATTTAGACAGCAAAAAGACACTCTGTATCTTTCTAAATTATGCCTCAGGCAAGTCCCGTTTATCCTCACCTGTTCAAGGGCATATTTCTTAAATGAGCGGAAAAAAATATCTTAGCCTGGAAGTCATAAATTTCCATTACCTTTCACTGGGTAATATCTGAGTGTACCATTATATTTAATAATGCATATGAGTATTCCTACATTAATCAACTTTGCCAAGGATGGTGCCATAAGAATATCTTTTCTTTCAGTTTTAAGGGTAAAATCAAAGGGACAAAGTGGTGGGATGATTAAACAAACATTATTTTATTTATTGAAGTATAGCCGATTTACAATATTGTATTAGTTTCAGGTGTACAGCAAAGTGATTCAGTTATACATATATATATAAATTATTTTCTAGTATAGGTCATAATAAGATGTTAACTATATTTCCCTGTGCTTATACAATAAATCCTTGTTGTCTTAAATAATCATAATTTTAAATGAAATAGTAATTTTTCCACTTTTTATTGCAGCACAGACATGTCCTGACCAAAACAGAAGCCTCGAGTTACACGTGGCTATTTACATTTTAGTTTTAAATAAAATTAAAAATTCAGTTCCTCAGTCACACTAGCAATATTCAAGTGCACAATAACAGCCAGTGGCTGGTGGCTCCTTTGTCGTACAGTACAGATAAAGAACATTTCCACAATCACAGACCTGTCAGCATGAATATAGACAAAAGTTGGAGAAAATCCAGTTAACAGGGCCCATGTGGGAGCATATCCTTTCATTCAGTGGTGGAAACAAGAATGCTGCTAACTTTTCAGATGTCAATTTGGAAGTATCAATAAATATTTAAAATATACATGAGCTTAATAGGAAAAAAAAAAAAACCTGAAATTACCAAAATGTCCATCAGTTGGGAACTGATTAAGTAAATGACCAAACACCCATACAATAGAGGTTTATACCAATAATTTAAAAATGCATATGCAAACAATATATGTCAGCCTAGAAAGCTGTCCTGGCTACCTGTGGATGTAAAAACACAAACCACCTGACAATATTAAAGTGTGATACTATTTGTATTAAAATATAAAAAGATGTATGTCTATATTTGCATAGGAAATTATTTTAAGACAAGAATTGGTCAATGGAATGGAGGAGATTGGGGAAGCATGTTTTTCCCACTGTATGTCTTTCTGGTACTGTTTGGACTTTGTACCATGATAAGGAAGTGTTATACTTAGTCATGTATTAAAGAAATGAGAGAAACGAGAGAATGTGATACCAAATGAATGAATGAATGAAAAAACAAATGAACAAATAAAATTAGCATGTTAAAGACGTATTTGCTCAGCCCTGGGCTAGTCTGGAGTGGGTCAGGTTTATGGATTCTGTTCCTATTTGCTGAGGTCTTTACATCTCCAAACCAACCCTAAATCACTGATGCAGGAATAATGGGTTAAATGTGAAATCATGCCTTAAGCATTTTTACAGCTACTCTAACAAATAACATGGACACTCAAAGAAGACCCTGAAACCAAGAGATTTTTAGGAGAAAGGGTGACTATTTGGAACTCTTGCAGGGAAAGTCTTCCCTCACCTTATGCCTCTCTCATCACCCCTCCCTTCTCTGCCAACATAAGCACCTTTCCCTCTTCCCCACCACCTCCTTCCCATGGCTTGCTCCAGGCAGGAGAAATGCAGATCCAAAGTCTTAACCTTCCTTAGAACTCACCTGGATTGAACATGCAGCAAGTTAAGCTACAATGCAAGCTGTTCTATAAGCACTCCAGGGAAGCCAGGCAGCAGATCTATAGACCCCACAGAAGTCCTATCTATCTATCTATCTATCTATCATCTATACACACACACACAGACACACACACACACACACATATATATATATACACACACACATACATTTGCACACATGCATATATTCAGTTCCCCTGGGAACCTTTGGAGCAGTTCTAAGTGTTGTCCAGACTGATGCCGTGCTTACTACTAATGTGGGGAGGATCCTCAGAACGGGATGAAGAGCGGGGGAGAGGGCTGTAGGTGGGCCTGATCCCCAGGAAAGCAAAGAATTTGGCTCATTTGGTGTGTTTTTGTTGGATCAGATCATTAGACAGTAAATATGACATAAATCTTTGAGGCAGGCCAGTGATATACAGTGAAATGCTTTTATTTCTTAGTGTGCTCAGAATCACAAACTTCCTAGAAGACAAAGGGCATCTACCTTCAAAATCAGACCTTCACACAGTAAAACACAGATGTGTCTTCCTGCCTCAGCTGCACTCTTTGAAGCTAAATTTCCTCCACTAGACTTTTCCAGAACTGAGCACCTCGGGTACGTTGACCTGGACATCCCTCACAGCCCTGGCAGGCCCCGTGGCCTGGCCTGAGTAGGTCTAGGAGACACACACAGGCCTTGTCTGGCAGCAGTTTTTCTCTATTTAACAAGTCTCACTTGCCCGTAAGACTCATTATTTTAAGTTTCTGACTCATGTCAGGATCATTTGTTTGGTATTTTGACTTGATGAGTACCCAGGTTTCAACCCACTGAGGACTTTTTCTGCCTAGTTCTGGAAACGGGATTTTGTCTAATTACACCATAGCTCTGATCAGCTCACTGTGCCCTTTTTCTCTTATATCCCTCATCCTCCCAAGACCGACAGCCCTTGCCATATTACCTCCCCAACACACACACACACACACAGACGTACAGAAATACACACACACAGATACACAGATATATATACAGAGAGACACACAGATACACACACACACACACACATTGACTAAATACTGGACAAGTGTTAGTCATTCAGTTTTGTCTGACTCTTTGCTACCCCGTGGTCTGTACACAGAATTCTGCAGGCAAGAATGCTAGAGTGGGTTGCCATTCCATTCTCCAGGGAATCTTCCCAACCCAGGGGTTGAACTGAGGTCTCCTGAATTGCAGGCAGATTCTTCACCATCTGAGCTACCAGGGAAGCCCAGATACTAGACAAGAAATGCTTAAAATTCTGAAAGGTTGACATTTTGATTACTACTTCAGTTACTACAAGTGAGGCAAGAAAGGGAAGCTTTTCTCAAACGTTACTTGAGAAACTGCACCACCTTTTAAAATCTACACATATTTTTTTCTTCCTTCAAAGATGTACCCTTCAGACAAAGATTTCTGAGGATTGGTTTTTCATCTAAGATCCAGTTCCTGGTGGGTGGAAGTGTGAACTGTGGGGTGTGAGAAGAAAGATTTTTCGGTAGAAATTCATTTATAAATAATTTTCTGTTTCTACCTCTCCAGGGGATGACTCACATACCGTAAACATTTTCAGTCTAAGATTTTTTTCAGAAGAGACTTTTAGTTACTTTAATTACCCCCAGGAGTCATATGATCATTCCCTTTGGGGGAAGCACAGAAAGACAGTGGCACGTGTGGGAGTCACATCTCTTCCAGAAAGGACAAGCTTGCTGGTTGCTCATGAGGCCACGTGCACTGCTGTGTCCTTCTCCAGGAGTGTGGGCGTCAGCATTGAGTCTCCCTCCGACTGGGCCTGTTCAGGGAGGAGAACGCCTCCTTGGGATTCGCCCTGCCACTGCTCTGATGGGCTCTGTGTCCGTGAGAACCTGGGTGCCCTGCAGCTCCTCATCTCCCCATTTCATAGGAGGATATCATTCTTATTTTAAGGCTTTGCCAGCTTTTTGTTTTAAATCCAGCTCTCTACAGACAGTTTTTTGATGAACCAGAAATAACATTTATGGCCTGAAAAATACCTTTCTCTTGGGAAGTTTTGTTGTGCTTTGAGTACATTTTAACACCGTGAGGTAACATTCATAGGGACATGGGGATAAAAAGCAATTCCAGAGACATCCCATCCATCACCATGACGCCAGGCAGGCTTCACCCACACCACCCCAGACGTAGGTAAATATCCTGTTTTCACAGATCATCAGGAAAAGAGACCCAGGCCAGTGTTGACTTCCCTTCAACACTGTCATTATATTTGTATCACAGGGAAACACCCCATGCTAGACTGCTCTGAGCCTTACAAACTCAGAGTTGTATATTTTGAACCAGATGTCACAAAGAAGCCTGATTGTCTGCACAGTGTTTAGCTGGTATTATTGAAACACACCATTTCAAACCATATACACCTACCCTTGAGACTGGAACCAATCGGACTGCTTTCATTTTATATGTAACTAACTGTCCAACCCCTCAGGATTCCCTTGTCTCTCGAGTCTGGTCATCATTAAATGGTGAGGTTCTGCAGGTGTACCCTTATGTTTTCCAGCTCCCAGAAATCACAGCCATCATGTCCCTTTCCCTAAATCGTGTTAGCAGGAGCAGAACTGCCATAAAAAGCAAAGAGCTCTGTTTCACGGAGAGTGTTTGCTTAGACACACGCAAAGCTTTCTGACATTTGGTCTGTTCCGTTGGTTTTTGGAAACAGCAGCTTTAAAGGAGTTCTTCCCCTGGCTTTCCCCTCCTGCGATGCAAGGCAGGAAACCCCGACGTGGTCTCCAGGCGGTCCAGTTACATTTTGGCTTATGATAATCCACAGGGCCATCTGCAGTTAGAAGCAAAATAGCCATCTCCCTTCCTTTCAGCTATTTCCCTTGGCAAAGTGAAAAGTCCTTAGGAACCAGATCGGTCAGGAAAGCCCAGACCAAGGACTGGTATGAACCTCAGACAAGACGCAGCCTGATGAGATGCAGTGTGCGCGGTCATTGTCTGAGACGGGAGGCTCTGAAATTGACACCATATGCGCCCTGAGGAGTAATTGCTCCAAGGGGGGAGAAAAGCAACATGTCAGAACATTTTAGTAACACCTAATTCATCCCGAGGTTATAAATAAATCTGATACTTGCTTAAAAACAAAAGTCGAGAAACACTTTGACTAGATTACTTTTGTGACAGTGCTTCCGGCCGCGGTGAACTTTATTAGGGAGACAACATGAAGAAAGAGAAACACGTAACAACTTTTTATGGTATATTTTACATGATTTTATTTTTTTTGCAGTAAATAAAGTGGTTATAGGGCTCCAAGGAAAAGGGCCCAGATGTTAGAGTTGTGTGAAATTTAGGGGAAACAAGCTGTAAAAAGCATAGTTATAAAACAGGCTGTCAGTGCCACACATCTGGACAATACAGCTGTATGTTCCTAGTGGCTGTCGTCACCCAAAGAAAACTCAATAACCTTATTTCACCCCAATTAGGCTGCATACCAACAGGATCAACATTAAATTGCAAGGGAGTGGGGGTAGGGGAGCAACATTCGCATGGCGCCTCTGTGTCAAACAGCTTTTATCTTTCATTTGACTTTGGTCACCAAGAAATAAAAGACTGCTAACATAGCCATTTCCATTATTATAAAACCCTACTTAATTTATAGCGTCCTAATAAGTCAAGGTTTGACAGTTTGGGCTATTGGCTGTGCCAAACAATAGACTTTCTGTAGCATGAAACTGACCCGTCGGTCATCCTGACACCGAGCCCCGCCTGTCTTTCCTCCACCCCTCTTTGAGAGTCTGAGTCAAGCATCATCATGGGAAGCCCTTATTGGAAAAAGTTCATTTTCAGACAACCCAATATATTTCGGGTAGAGGGTAAATGCCTCGCTTTATGGCATTGGGGCATTTTTCCCTAATTTTTTTGGCCAGCATTGAGGCACCTTTGCAGTAAGACAAATATTACGAAATTCAGAATACCATTTTGTCTTTTCATCACTGACAGACATGCCAAAGGTTATAAAATGCCACTTTCCTAATAATTGTGTTTCTTCATAGGTGTTAACGGCAGCAAAAGCAATTATGGACAGCGGAGAGAAATTAACCTTACCACTGATAGGGAAACTCTTGAAATTTCAGCTTCTTCAGATTAAGTTAAAAGACCAGCAGCGCCGGGAAAGCGAGAAGAAGGTACTGGGAGGGCAGTGGTGGGTTTTCTAAACCAGCAAGAGTGACTGAGCTGCAGCCAGGTTCTCTGGGGCACTTCCTCTCTCCGTAAGCCTGCCACGAAGTGTTACCTAGCACATTTAACCGTCACCTCAACTTTCCAGGGGAAAGTCTATCCAAAGAGCTAGTGGAGGAATTACATTTTCTCAAAGACAAACCCATTAAAAGTAAGTTCCCCCGAAATGTGACAATATTCCAGGGCATGTGGCTGAGGTCGTTTTTATGGTAGTCTGTTTGTACGCTAGGAACAAATTAGGGAACCAGAGGACAGACACGGAGTCAGGAGAATATAAAAAGGTGAGAAACCCCCGCAAAGTCAGGGTCTAACTATTTTAAATATTTTACGTGATATTCAATAGAGTACTTATTAAAATAATAGGCTACAACTGTACCTTCCTAATAATCTAAATATTTCAGCAGCAAACTATCACTTCTACTCACATATTATGTACCTGATTATTTCTTCACATATAGATTTTTCATTTGCATATGAAGTCAATCTGTGTGTTTTCCAAAAATTTGTGTTTTTCATCTGAAAAAAAAAAAATTTTAAAGTCCTTTTGGCAAAGTGATGCCAGTTGCAAACCCATTTGCTATTTAACCCTTTGTCAAAATGAGAAATGTTTTTCTTATTTTCCAAATTATGCTGAAATATTTTTGGAAAGTCAAATGCTTCTGTTTGCACATGTGTAATAAGTATGTGTGCATTTGTTTGTATGAAATGCATTTATAAGTAAATTGTTTCTTTATGCCTGTAAATGGGAGCGGCAAAACGAAGTCATGGAAGAAAAAAAGAGAAAAGTGAACACATTCCAATAATACCTACTTCCTCTTTGTAAGACCACCCACCTCCCCAAATTTGGCTTTCCTATTTGCACTGAACTCTTGATGGGATAATCACAGAAAAAAAAATAATAATACCACCTTATATTTGTAATAAAGGGCTTTATGCTTTTCAAAGAGATTCCCTATTTAGCCTCTTACTAGGGTGATATATATTGTTCCCAGGAAAATTCTACTTAAATGGACACAGTTGATGGTACAGTTTTCCATCTGTATGAAGCTCTTTCTATCGGGTACAGGAGATTTGTACCTCAAGCAATACTCAGGGAACTCAGGGATGTTAAGACTTGGCAGAATAAAAATTGGAAAATTTGAAACTAGTATAGAAACAGCTTTTCTTGCCTTTTTAAAATTCCAGTGTCACATGGGAATCTGAATTATAAAAAGTAGACTCTGAGTCCTCCGAAAATTCTTACACCTTCTATTAGCTTTGTGCTTTCCCACAGCACCTACAAATGTAAGTTACTTGCTGAGTGTTGATTTACTTATTTACTACCTGTTTTGAGTCAGTAGTTGTGATAGGAGTAGGTTTTAGATTTCAGTCAACAAATTTTAAGTAACAATAAATGGGATATCCTGGAAGCCGAGGAAGTTTTTACAGCTAACAGTATAAAATTATTTCTGCACTGTTATTTCTTTGAAATGTGAACAAAATAATAATGCAGTTATAAAATTCTTAAGATACAGAAATAATCTTTTTGTTGAAAATTTAAGAATCTTAAGGAATTTTAGATTTATAAAAATAAGAAAGTAATAGATGCATAAAAGAACTCTTTGAGCAATTAAGAGACAACAATTACATAATCTAATCGGTATCTTCATTAGATTGGATTCCCAAAACATCAACCCCAAAATCTCTGAGTTGAAAACATACAAGCCAGTGCTAAATAAATGGATGAAAACTGAAAGGAAGGGAGTACTCTCCAGAAAAGTTATCTCAGTGAAGGCAAGACTAAGGGAGTTATTGGAGGGGTGATATAATCTATGTTCATTTCAACAATGCTGCCCAGCAGGTCACTTAAAACAATTGAGGTTAATGCTTGTCAGCCAGGGAATTGAGCAGATAGCAAAATAAGTATAAAGCATGAAAACTGATGCTACGTTGTGGATTAGAAAATGAAAAAAAGAAAAGAGGACTTTATCCAGTTTCTTCTTTCTGAACCCCTGGTGAGATTCTGAGATTCCTGCAAGGAGTGACTCTCTCCTTAGCTTTTTAACATCAACATGATATATAGTTTCTTTCTCTCAAATACTAGCTATATGTTTATACTTGTACAACCCAGAGTGTTTTGTTTCTTCTTTGTTGAATCTTTGGAATTGCATTTTTTAAAACAAATGCTTGACAATTATTCATAGCAGTAGTTATAGAAAATACTAGGGAGACTATGTGGACAAAAAAAAGTAATATAATTAGGTCCCTGTCCTTTTTCTCCAATGGAAAAAAATGTATGTACACTACATATTTGATTCTGTTTTAACCATCTATGCTTAATAATATAGTTCCAATAGCCAGATACAGTAAAATATCATTATTTTAGATTCCACTAATTTTAATCATTTATAATACTTCAGACTATGCTTAACATTGCATTTTCTTTGTCTATGAAGAAAGTATGCTGGATAATTAATATTATAAAAAATAATACAAGGAAGATATTTCTTGAAGAACAGTTTAGAACCCTTTAGCATGTGAATCTCTAGGAGACAAATTCCTGCCTCTAATTGTAGTAAGTTGAATATATTTTGAAACTTTTATCTGTTTGGAAACATCTTGTTGGTTATTTCCAAACATACATATCATGAAGAAAATATACTTTATTTCTAGAAATGTATTTTAACATTTCAGAACTTCTGAATATGATTCTTTCATATAATTAATCCCAAATTAGATTTTATTTTATCTTAAAATCTGAATAGGAGAATGTTTTGCTTGAAATTGAATTTTCCTTGCACATATCATTATCTGAACATTTATTGTGCATTTTTAGTTATATCATTATCAATTTGTTGTTAATTGTTAATTTAACAAACATTTATGGAAACAAGCATTTAGAGAAACAATCTACTGGGACATATATTTTCATAAGGTTCATTATAATTTTAAAATAATTGATTGGTTTCTATTCTGAACCAGGTTTTAATTTAGTCATTATCTGAATATTACAATATTATTCACATTTTTACTTCTTTTTAATTACAACTTTTAGGTTATATATTAATTATAAACATTTTAAAAGCCAAAACACTTCGTTGTGAATCAAAATATTTAAAATATATTGAGAATTCAGCTAAAAGAAAACATTTAATCGTGGAAAAAATTTAAATGACTATAAAACAAACAAAAAAATTAACTAATTTAAATAATCAGCCAAACTAAATGTAGTCTGTACATCTGAGCTGAGTTCAGAACCTTTGGATAGGTTTTGGGGAAAGATTCAAATATATTCTAACTGTGCTTTTAAGTTGTGAATTCAAATAACCAGTCCATATTTTCTTAGATATTTTTTGGCATATCTTTTATATAAAAGCAGAGCAGTTCTTTCTCTTTCTGACTTATCTACTTAATACCAGTTGCCTTATTTTTCGATGTCCTAGAACTGAAGAGAAGGAAGACATGCAGTTAGGAATATGGATGGCTGGTATTGGTAAACTTTTCTTAAAATAACTCCAAATTAAAAGCACCTAAATTTGATAAGATATCATGATGAAGCCCCAACAGCCCAGAACCTACTCCAAAGGACTGACAAGGAGAAATTAGGATAACTTTCATTGACGTTTTCCAGCTTACTCCAGTTAAAACCCCGAAACACTGGAAACCAGCCAATGTAATGCCATTTTGTATGTGTGTTTTGTTTTAAAAGAAAGGCCATAGGGACATACCAGGAAATTACAGGCTGGTTAGTTTTGATTCAGTTGTGGTTAAAATCTTCAGAAACTATTTTAAGAAATCAAACAGAGGAAGAGCAGAAACTCAGTTTAGAGGGACCCGTGTGGTTTCCGGAAAGGAATAACTTGCCTCACTAACTGCGTGGAATTCTTTGAGGCTGGATAATCGAAATGAGGATACTACCAACAGAACTGTTGGATCTGAAGAGCTACAAAATTCAGTGATTCAGGGTAAATCATTGGCGGTTTATCTGTAGACTAGAGCAGCGCTTTCCTAATTGGGATGCTATTAATTAATGAAACCTTTTACAGACTTTGGGAAAAATGTAAAGAAATATACATATTTAAAATAGAACAGTATTTTGAAATACAAATAGCTACTGTTACAGGAGCTAATAACAGTAATTAGCTACTATTATTGTCTGCTTGGCACTATACTTAGGCTGTTTACATTCATTACATCACTTAATCCTTTAAATGACTCTGTGAGGTACAGAGTATTATTCTCAATTTGCAGATGGCAAAACTGAGGGTGTGAAAAGTTAAGTAAATTTCCAGTGGCTGAATGGAGATGGATCTGGGATTTAAATCCAGAACTGTCAGACTCTAAGATCACGTTCTTAACGACTGTACAAACCCCTTCTGTGTCTCAATAATTATGCAAAATAGAACTTTTGGCTGGCAATCAGTAGAGAACTTCCCAGAAATGCCTCATTATAGGAACGAATGACTACTTAGTGGGATCTACCAACTTGCTAATTACACTGCATACAAGTGGTAAAAAAATCCCACCTGCCAATGCAGAAGACATAAGAAACACAGATTCGATCTCTGGGTTGGGAAGATCCCCTGGCGCAACAACCCACTCCAGTATTCTTGCCTGGAGAATCCCATGGACAGAGTAGCCTGGCAAACTGCGGTCCATAGGCTCGCATAGAGTCGGACACAACTGAAGCGACTTAGCACGCATGCACAACATTCTGAGGTTAAGTGGGGGAACTGCTCAAAGAAACCGCCTATTCCCAAGGGAATCCTGACTTCTTATCCAATCTCACCACCCACCCAGCCACCCTGCCCAGAAATGAGCTTGTCTCTGGGGGAATCTCTTAGAACTAGATTTACTGGGATTCCTCCAAACGTCCTCAGCCCTTCTCTCTTCCCTTCTGGATGTAGGATAGCGTTGGCCGAATCACAAAGGATCCTGCAGGAGACAGACATCAGATAGACATCAGACCTAGACCTACCCACCACCACCACCACCACCACCACCACACAGACATGGCTATGTCCTGATTCTGTGGGTGAAGAATTGCACCCTGAAGATGGCACTATGGCACCCCAGGACTTTGTGCAATCTCTAGATTGTATCATTTGGTCAAGTGAACGCCGGACACTTGTAGGCTTACCTTTCCTACACCTCAGCAGTTCTCTAGGAAAGCAAGGTCCTGACTCAATCCCATGCATTGTCTTTTCTGTCTGGCAGGCATGCAGGGAGGGCAAAGAAATAGAAAGTATAGAAAAGGAATAACAAAATGTTCATAACGCCACAACCCTATTACAACTAATGTTAACATTTTGGTATATTTGCTGTGTTTCTTTCTATGGATGTGTTTCTTTACACAGCTGTAATATTTTAAAAGTTTTTAATCCAGTTTTATTTCAGTGAAAATATACTATAATTTTTTCTCATTACCACAGCATCCACACCGACCATTGTTATTGGCTAGGTGACATCCTATTGACTACCATACTTAAAATTCCTTTATTGTTCATCATCTCCATTATTTCTGTATTCTTTCATAATAAACAATGTCATGATGAACAATCTTATCTTGTAAAATTCTTCATATTTTGAATAATTTCCTTAGTATAGGTTCATATGTGTATTAGTTGCTTGGTTGTGTCCAACTCTTTGTGACCCAATGAACTATAGCCTGCCAGACTCCTCGGTCCATGGGATTTCCCAGGCAATAATACTGGAGTGGGTGGCCATTTGCTTCTCCAGGGGATCCTCCCAACCCAGGGATCGAACTCAGATCTCCTGCATTGCAGGCAGATTCTTTACCATCTGAGCTATCAGGGCAGCCCTAGCCTAGGTTTATAGATATGGATTAATTGAGCCACCAAATGTTCCCACAACCTTGTGTCTCCAGAGTAGGTTCTAGAACCATTTAGTCCCAAGTTCTCCATTAAAAGAAATCATAAATAATGCCCTGTTTAAATGAACTTTGTGTTCGCTTTTTAAAGATGGAGGAGTTTCATGAAAACAAATCTCTTTAATATTGTTTAATCTGTTTCTTTCAAACTTATTTGACACCGTACATTTCTTTCAGTCCGTCTTGTCCTCTCATCATCTGTAGTCAATAGATCGTTTACGAGATGCGTAGAATGATGTTTTGAAAGAGAATTGAGTAGCACTCTGAAGATAAATCCTGCTTCTCAGAAGTCACGTGATAATGGAGTGACTTAGTCACTTAACTTCTATGACATCTTTTCTTATCAATATCCTTAATAATATTACCTTGAGAATCTTATGATAGAACATATATTGAACACAAATTATACACAAATATGTAGATGTAAGAGTAAGATGAAGTATTCCCAGGTGGCACAAGTGGTAAAGAACCCGCCTGCCAATGCTGGAGACCTAAGAGACGTGGGTTTGATCCCTGGGTCGGGAGGATCTGCTGGAGGACGGCATGGCAGCCCACTCCAGTATTCTTCCCTGGAGAATCCCATGGACAGAGGAGCCTGGTGGGCTACAGTCCACAGGGTCACAAGAAGTCGGACACGACTAAAGCAATGTAGCACGCACACACAAGATGAAGTATAGATATTTATCAGTCCCGCTGACTTTTACCATTTCCCTCCCTTCTACTGTGAAAAACAACAGAATGAATACCCAGAAAAGTATTTGAATTTTGGTATTAAGAAATCATTTAGAAATAAAATATAGTCTAAAATACTTTTGAAGTGTCAAATAACTAGTCTGCCCAATTCCAAAGAGGGAGAATTTTGTATTTTAACCTTTAAAAAGTGAGAATAACAAGATTAAGGATTCTAGGTGGGTGTCATTTAATACTCAGCTGAGTATGTGAAACCCAAAGACTCTTTTTTTGGTTATTGCTAGGACAAGAGCCCCGCATCTGCTACATAGCTTAACTGGTAAGAGACCTCTGTGCCTGTCCAAGATCTTCTCACCATAGGAGGCATCCAGATGCCTTTTGGAACCACTGCATTTTAAAGAAAATGTACTCTGTAACAAACCTGATACTTCATATGCAGGGGAGCCTGTGTTCCCCTCACATTGTAGAAAGAAGGGCTATTGAATACACCCCCCTCCTGAATTTTTTGTCTTAAATTGGCAAGGTTTCCTTGAGTTTTTCAAGTTGTAAGGAGATGACCATAGAATGGGAACATGCATGTCATGTTATTCAGAAGCAAGAAAGCCAGAAGAGGTTGGTGCAAACAAGTTTTAGCTTATGATTTAGGAGTGGGCTCAGCAAACCTGGTTTACTTCTCCCCACTCCTGCCCTCAGATCCAAAGATATAAACCCATAGGGGGAAGGGCTTATTCAGAATGAAGAAAAGAAAGGGAAAGGGAAGGTATAGATAGGAGGTGATTTTCCTGTGATTAGGGCTTGGTGGAAGAGGATGAACTTTTTGACCAAAGTAGATTCCTAGGGGGCAAGTAGTCAATCATTGTTCAGAAAAAGGGACAAAGGGACTGCCATGGTTCAGCTCGGGTGTGGAGGGAAGGAGATACAGACAGGACACAGGAGAGGAGCAATTAGACCATCACTAGAGTCAGCCAAGGGGAGCAGTGGGGACTGAGTAGGGCAAACAACAACATGTTCAGAAATGTACTGAGGATTTCTCTGTCTGCCTCTGACACCTCAGAAAGACCCAGGTGTTTTCACTTGCTTCTGTTCTTTACCAATTAGTGTCTGCACACCAGAAAAGCGTGTATAGAGTTACTATGAGAAATATTTTACATAGCAATACTGTTTGATATTTTATCAATTAAAGGTACATCATTGTTAAGTGGAAAATGCAGAGCTTGTGTAGAGGTGACAGTAATGATTACATTAAAATGACGCCAAAACATAATTTGAAAAAAGGCATTAATAGCTTCTTTACCCATCTTCTCTGGATGGTGGAACTGTGAATTTTTTTGGTAACTCCTCAATTTTTTCCTAATTTTTCAATTATGATTATTTTTATAATTTAAAAATGTTACATAAGGAAGTAAATCAGGAAGAATTTTTTTGTGAAAGGAGGGAGATCAGTATTGGTCATTTCAGTGTTAATGGAAATAAGTTTAAAAGATGCTTGTCTCCAGGGTATCAAGTTTGGCCTTGCTAAGGGAATGCATTCCGGGTGGCTCAGATGGTAAAGAATCCACCTGTAATGCAGGAGACTTGGGTTCAATCCCTGGGTCGGGAAGATGCCTTGGAGAAGGAAATGGCTACCCACTCCATATTCTTGCCTGGGAAATCCCATGGGCAGAGGAATCTAGCAGGCCACAGTCCATTTGGTTGCAGAAGAGTTGGACACAACTTGGTGACTAAACAACAACAATGGTCTTATTGAGACACAAATGACCACCACACTCAGAAAGTGATTTTGGAATGATGGAATATTAATGCATGTATAAAGGTCAATGAAAGAAATGAAGTCACCTTCAGAATAATTTAACCCAAAACAGTTTCTTCTGTTCTGAAGATCACCCTGCGATTTTGTTTGAAATAATGGTTGTAGAAGTTTCTGGAAGATTTTGTTGGCCAACTTGGGACTCTTGTGTGATGAGCCTAGCTGTCCACCTCAGAGCTGCACAGGAGTTTTTCACTCTAGTGGACTCACCATGATCAGAGGCATGGTTAGGAGAGCGTGCACAGGTTTTACCAACGCCTCTGAGTTAATTGGACTCTGCACCACTGATCTGGGCTCTGGTTCCTTTTTAAATGAGCCTTCTCAAAATTTCTAATAAACTCTCCACACTGGCGGAGAGTGAGCTTTCTTCCCCACTTTCTGAGATGACTCACATTATCTTCTCTAGTGAAACCTCCTACCTCATACCTGCCCGTCCTGAGTTGATAACTTTGCCTCGTCCTTCGCTTGAAAACATTGAAACATTCCCTCAACACATCAAGACCCCTCTCTTCCTTGTACCCACACCCAGCCACCCATCCCAGCTTTGCTCCTTTTATTAAACTAAGAAATTGCCTTTCTTCCTATCAAAGTCCAATTATTGACATGTTCTCTTGATCTTACCCCACCTTGCTTCCTCAAGGAGTCTCCCCAATGACTTCAATGTCTCCCTGTCTGCTGGAGATTCCATCAGCCTGCAAACACAACATCTCCTGATTTTACATATGTACATATTAATATATACACACATAGCTTTATATTATACTCCTCTCCTGCTCACTCATCCATTGAACAATCTCAGAGCTCCAGTTTCCCTTCACAAGCTAACTTCTTTTTTAAGGGTTTTCCCTTTTTATTCTTCTTTTTTTAATACATTTAGATTAGTTGTATGCTTTACTTTTTTATTGGAGTATAGTTGATTTACAATGCTGTGTTAACATCTGCTATATAGCAAATTGATTCAGTTTTACATATATATGCATTTTAAGATATTCTTTTCCATTATGACTTATTATAGGATATTGAATAGAGTTCTCTGTGCTATACAGTAGGACCTTGTTATTTATGCATTCTGTATATACTAGTTTACATCTGCTAACCCCAACCTCCTGCTCAATCCCCACCCCAGGCCCCTCCCCCTTGGCAATCACAAGTCAATCCTCTATGTCTGTGAGTCTGCTTCTGTTTCTTAGATAGGTTCGTTTGTGTCATATTTCAGATTCCACATATAAGTAATATATAGTATTTGGCTTGTCTATTTGATTTTCTTCACTTAGTATGATAATCCCTAGGTACTTCCATGTTGCTACAATGGCATAGCTTTGTTCTTGTATATGGCTGACTAGTATTCCATCGTGTGTATGTATATATGTGTATATGTATATATCATATCTTCTTATCCATTCATCTGTTGATGGACATTTAGATTGTGTCCGTGTCTTGGCTACTGTGAATAGTGCTCACAAGGAAAGGCCTTGAGACAGTGGTCCACACAAGTGGTCACCCTACTATTCCTGCCTCCCTATTCACTGCCTCCGCCCTCCACCAAGGCTGCTCCCATGACGTCACCTGTAACCACCCATACTTTTCAGTTCCTTGGTTCTCTAGCTGCACACTGTGTACTTTTTCCCACTTTTTAAGTCATTTCTATCTTTTGCCAACATCTCCTCCTATACCTGACTGATAAGTATTGGAGTTTCCAGCATGACCCCAGCTTCACTTCTCATATTTCTTGAGAACTCTTTCCCCAAGAGTCTTCTCTCTTCCCATGCCGTTAACTACTATCTCTATGTTACCCACACCCGAACTTGTAACTCCAGTCAAATCTTTTTTCTTCTGGGAAGAGTACAATTGCAGTCAACTGTTTCCTTGTCATCTCAGGAGCATCTCAGATTTAACAAGATCATTCTGAATAGTCTGCCCACCTTAACTAAAAGCAATTTCCCATCCCAACACCTGTCTCTGTGAGTGGCACCATCAACCACCCTGTTACTCAAATTAAATCCTAGGCGTTATCTTTGTTGTTGCCTCCGCCTTCACTCCTCGTCTCTAATCTTTCACCCTGTAATTTCAACTTTCACAACAGATCTTAAATCGTCCTCTTTTCTCCACTCTGCCAACACCTTAATCTGAATTACCATTAAGTGTTATCTGGACTATTTCTAGAATTTACTTACTGATCTCCTGCATTCCTATGTGGCAACTTCACAGTAAGCCTCCATTTAAAACCATTATGGTCTTTACCATTGCATTTTTAATAGGACGTAAATATGTGAATCCCCTACTCCAAAACCCTGGATGACCTGACCTATGACTTGCTTCCCCCTCCTTATTCTGGCTACTCTCTCCCTTGCCCACTCTCCTCCTGCTATACTCACTTCTTTTCAAGCCTTTGAGCACATTCATGTCCTTTATGACTTAGGGCCTTTGCATACACAATTCATCTTTTCCCCACTTCTCACCTGGATGACTCCTCATCCTTCAGGTCCTCACTCAAATGCCATTTCCTCAAAGGCCTTCCAGCACTAGCTTCTAGAGAGTGGTGAACTGTGTGTCTATTACTATATCAGGTTTTATCCTTCATAAAATGCATGAACATCTCCCTGTTCATGTGCTTTTTTTCCCCTCTTTCTTCCCCAGGAGAGTGGAAACTCAAGGGAACAGAGCCCAGCCATATTTTATGGAACACCTTATATATGGGCTTCTCTGGTGGCTCAGACGGTAAAGCGTCTGCCTGCAATGCCGGAGACCTGGGTTTGATTCCTGGGTTGGGAAGATCCCCTGGAGAAGGAAATGGCAATCCACTCCAGCACTCTTGCCTGGAAAATCCCATGGACAGAGGAACCTGATAGGCTACAGTCCATGGGGTCGCAAAGAGTAGGACACGACTGAGCGACTTCACTTTCACTTTCTTTATATCTGGTGCAGAGGGAAATGCAGAGGCTTTTCGTATCTCTGTACTTTCCCTTGTGCTTTCCTTGCTGCCTTACCCAAGGCTATTAGTGACATCTCCAGCCTCCGCTGACGTTTCCCTGTGCCGAGGAGCAGGTGTGGGGAGGTTGAGTTTCCCACCACTAGCACCACTGGTTCCAAATAGGGAAAGGAGTACGTCAAGCCTGTATGTTGTCACCTTGCTTATTTAACTTATATGCAGAGTACATTATAAGAAATGCTGGGCTGGATGAAGAACAAGCTGGAATTAAGATTGCCAGGAGAAGTACCAATAACCTCAGATATGCAGATGCCACCACACTTACGGCAGAAAGTGAACAAGAACTAAAGTGCCTCTTGATGAAAGTGAAAGAGGAGAGTGAAAAAGTTGGCTTAAAGCTCAACATTCAGAAAACTAAGATCATGGCATCTGGTTCCATCACTTCATGGCAAATAGATGGGGAAACAGTGGAAACAGTGACAGACTTTATTTTCTCAGGCTCCAAAATCACTGCAGATGGTGACTGTAGCCATGAAATTACAAGATGCTTGCTCCTTGGAAGAAAAGTTATGACCAACCTAGACAGCATATTCAAAAGCAAAGACATTACTTTGCCAACAAAGGTCCATCTAGTCAAGGCTATGGTTTTTCCAGTAGTCATGTATGGATATGAGAGCTGGACTATAAAGAAAGCTAAGCTCAGAAGAATTGATGCTTTTGAACTGTGGTGTTGGAGAAGACTCTTGAGAGTCCTTTGGACTGCAAGGAGATCCAACCAGTCCATCCTAAAGGAAATCAGTCCTGAATATTCATTGGAAGGACTGATGCTGAAGCTGAAATTCCTATACTTTGGCCACCTAATGCGAACAACTGACTCATTTGAAAAGACCCTGATGCTGGGAATGATTAAATGCAGGAGGAGAAGGGGACAATAGAGTATGAGATAGTTGGATGGCATCACTGACTCAATGGACGTGAGTTTGAATAAACTCTGGGAGTTTGTGATGGACAGGGAGGCCTGGCGTGCTGCAGTCATGGAGTTGCAAAGAGTCGGACACGACTGAGTGACTTAACTGAACTGAACTGAACTGAGCAGCACAAGTGCTAGGCATGTGTGGAGAGTCCATGGGCATCGCTGACACAGCCTCCGGGTGCTAAAGCTAAACCAGGTTCTCTGGAACCATCAACATCCAGAAGCCATGTAGAGGAGGCAGACACTCCTTTCCCCTCCTGTGCCAAGATTTGTTAGCTGGATGCCAAAACAATATATCTTCTACTTTCTTGTCTCTACTGTCTTAGAACAGAGTTCTTCAAATTTGCTTCTAAGAACCCAGGAAAACACAGAGCCCCCACTGTTGCTACAGTGGTTTGTTTAGTTATGTTTGTGTGCTATTTTGTTGAACATGGGGAAAGTGAATAACATAAACATATTCTGGGTCTTCTGTATTATCCAATACTACCACATCATTTCAATGAACTCAGTCTATTTGTATTTATAACACATGAATGAAAATTGTAATTACATTATGAAATAATGTACAGAGCTTTTAGCAATTGTTTGGAAAGAAAAAATGGTTTAAAAAAAAAAATTAGGTCTTTAGTTGGTATGTGACAATCTCAGCATGCCCCAGAGCAGTGTATAAAGAATTAGCATTGCCAACCGAAGTGTTGTGTTGATCTCTTTGAACATATCAGATAGCAGCCATTGATCCCATCTACACATTTTTTAAGCGGCACTGTGGAAGCGACTTAGCAGCAGCAGCAGCAGCATACCAAAAATAGTTTGTTTTGCTAAGTTCCCAAAAGAATCCTTTAACAGTTAAAAGTGGTTGACACACTACTTAAACCAGGAAAACTATCATAAATTTTTTTTTATTTAAAATTTTTGTTTTGTTAGCAACCCCACTTGTCTGTAAGACAAAAAGAGACCCCCAGCTTAGGCAACATGATAAACCTAAGTCCCTGCCATCACAATGTATTCAGGAGCCACCACCAACAACCTCAGTTGGCTGTTTATTAGGTCAAGCTTGGCTCCTTTAAGACGAATTCCCTTCAAGAGGGATGTGTGTATGACAGTCTTTTAGCATCCACCCTTTTTGGTGAATTGATGTACCTTCTCACAGCTTAGACTCAACCTGAAATCTCCACTCTCCTGGCCTGAAGAATGAATAAATGAGTAAAGCAGTGATTGCATGAGATAAAGCATTAATTTACCTGATAGTAGAAAATCCATTGTCTGCTCACTATATGGTTTAATGAAAAGTATTCTGTCCTTCCAGGTCATAGAAGACAGATTTAAGATAGAAAAGGATAAAGTGAAAGCAAAATCTCCCAAGGAGAAGAAGTCCCCATCTGCCAAGGTTGCCAAAGGAAAGGGAAAGGACCAGCCAGAGGCAAACATCGCCGTGAAAAAGACCACCCAGTTAGTGAGGAGGGGGGAAGAGGATGACACCAAACAATACATTGGTCAGTGAGATGCTGCTTTCGCTGCTCGCCCTATGACCTGTGAACTTGAGAAATCATTCCAATCACTATGCTTAATCTTCCCCAGGCTTTCCCCTTTTTTAAAACCATAAATCCCATGCTCCCCATGACACCTTGGTAGAAAAATATTTCTACTTGCAATTCATTTATGTTTTCAGCCAATATTTCTTTAGCATGTGTCTTGCTATAGGCATATTTTCACAGTGCAAATAAAAGATGAAGTCACAACTTATTGTGCTACCAAGCAGCTTAGTGTCTGTTTGGGAACATTTTGAGAAAGTCAGAGACACTTGTAAGGCAAAGCAAAAGTAATTATTGTCACAAATGAAATACAATAACAATAAAATCAGACCAGTTAATTTGTGACTCATGTAGAGCATGTAGCTTCCCGACCTCAACTTCTCCCACTATCTGTTTGTCCTAGATAGAGCAATGAGAATTTTCTTTCATTTAGATTGTCTACATAAAAACTATTCAACTTAGACAGCTATGAGTTATTGCTCCTTTCCCGTGAATCTGAATGGAGCTACTGTTGTTATGCACATTGTATTTAAATAAGATGGCAGGTCTTCTCATTCTTTGCCAATTTGACTCCCATAATCTCTGCTCTAAACCTACTTACTTAGGAGCAATTATATTATGGATTTCATGGGCAATATCAATACTGATTTGTTTTAGTAACTGAAGAAAAATCACTACTTGAAGATCAAAAGTTTGTGCATCCGTTGCTGTATTTTTAAGTTGATCTTAGTGAACCATTGTGAGATGTAATGTTTTCATGTACCATCTAGTATTGATACCAAAGTATGACAATTTTTCTCACCCCTCAGAATCTAACATTCTAATATAAATTCATGTTCTAACACTAATAGAACAATGTAGCCAGGATTAAATCAAGGAGAAAAATTTTAGGAATGTGCACAATGTATATTTTAAAATTGAATGCAATAAATAATATTGTTGCTACATAACCCATACTCTGCATCCACACCTATTGACATAAACACACAGAATGCTTTGGTAGGGAGTATGTTCATATTCAATATTCCCCTCTCCTGTAAACACCTCTACTTATAAAATATCACGAAGCTTCAGCTACTCGTAATTCAGGAGTAAAGCCAGATGTTGCTCAAGAGATTAGAACCAAGAAAAATTACAACCTAGACTTTTTTTTTCCCCCACGAAAATCCAAACACATTTTCCATGACGACAGGCCCTCTGTATGTTTGCCTTTCTATTATGCCTTTGTCTCATTTGCAACAGTGATTTAATATTTTGTAAAATGGCCACGGCCTTCTTACTGGAAGGGCAATAATGAAAACCAGTCAACAGGACTGCATTCCAGCCAACCCCACTGCTCTTGGCAAGCCCCGGGGATGATAAACGCATGCATAATGTATGGAGCCATTGAACTGGCTGCGTGCAACCTGTTCTCTTTTAAAATGATGGCTGCTCTTCTCTATGGTATTTTTTGAACAGACGATGAGCCAGATGACGGTGCCCAGCATTACTTTATAGTTGTGGGCTTCAACAATCCTCAGCTATTAGCGATCATGACGGAGCTTGGCATTCCCATAAGCAGCGTGATTAAAATATCTTCAGAGAATTATGAACCTCTGCAGACACACCTGGCAGCAGTTAGCCAACAGCAGGAAAGTTTTCTTCAGCCAGAAGGTATGCAGTCTGCTAAGCAACTTACCGAATCCTTGAATATTACCCACTGTCCTTAAAGAACAAATACAACTTTCTGTCCAAAACATAGTCCTATGATACATATATTATTAAATCCTTTTGAGACTGATTTGCTGTTTATGCTGCTTGCACTAGCCAGGTGTTGTAAATTTTGCAAATTCAAATCATACCCTGTGTTTCTATCCCTGTTCAGCCACAGAGAACATAGAGTTGGTTATCCAACTCCATTTCTCAGGAATTTTGATATATAACTTTTACGCAAAGCATGTGCTGGGTGGATCAACTGTAAAGAATCTCTTCTGCCAGCAGCCACAGTCACCAAATGGCCCTGGGGGGTGGTCATCACTTTGGATTCTTGCTTGGCTTTGCTACTGGTGTATTGCGACAAATCAGAAGGGGCGTGTATATTCCGGGCCTTGGACCAGGAAGCTATAGGATGAAGTTCTTCCTACACTGCTCTTCAGCTATTCTGAGCCTCAGGGTCTTCCTCTAAAGGAATTGAACCAGACGCCCTCTATGGGAAGGGAACAAAACTCTACTGTGTGGGTACTAGAATTAGGATTCAGCATAAGCTTCTGTGACCTGGAAGTTCATGCTCTTTTTGCCATATGCTATTTCACTTTTATGTTATTTATTAGTAATATTTTTTGCACAGGACTTTGTAACTTACACAGCCACATCCCAATTTCTATAACACGATATTTAAAAATTTGCCATTCCAGGTTAGAAATAGCTAACCCTGATAATAATAGCTACCATTTATTGGGCATAGGCCTCGGAACTTGGCTTAATGCTGAGGGCTTTAAGTGTGTTGATTCATGTAGTTTCCATGACAACTCTCAGAAGTATGTTTTATTATTTCCATTTTACAGGAAACGACTTTCAGTCTAGGGGCAGCTATTAAGTAAAAGAGTCAGAATTCAAATCCAGCTACTCCTGTCTCAAAGGCTAGTTGTAACGTTAAATATTTATTATTGAAGCCAATGAGAAAATGCTGACTCCTCTGCCCATGGAATTCTCCAGGCAAGAATACTGCAGTGGTTAGCCATTCCCTTCTTCAGGAGATCTTCCCTACCCAGGGATCAAATCCAGGTCTCCTGCATTACAGGTAGATTCTTTACCATCTGAGCCACCAGAGAAACCCATAAGTTTCAGAGTCTTTCTATTAAAAAATATTTAATATATAAAAATAAAATCACAGAAAGAGAAACTTTAGAATAATGAGATCTTAGTAGTAGGACCTATTTAGTTATAGATGGAAAAACAAAACAAAACATGTCAGACAAATTTTCAAGTGTAACTTTATGGAAAACTGCCATTATTTTACAGTCAGAGTACAAATGCCCGGAGAAGCTAGTAGCCATTTCAATGTGGCCTAAAGTTAACTGAAGCAGAAATCATGGACCCAGTGTGTTTTTAGCCACATAGGAAGGAGAACTGGATCACCTGTAGTTATGCATCAAACAAATGCTAAAATGGTTGAAAAGTGGTTTGGCAGGAAAACTTCTCCTCTACAGATACAGTGTAGGAGTGCTAGAAATATTGGCCATAGTTAGCTCCCAACATGTGTGACCTTATTATTATCTTTCTAGGCTTCAACTATAAAATAAAGGGGTGGGGAAAGCTCATATTTAATAACAATTTCAGCAGTAAAATCCTCTGATGTTTAATTATATAGTCCAGGTCCAAACACTTCTCAAAATTTATTTGTATTTTCTGGTGCTGTACAGACACTGGGCAATGTATATGACTCACCACAAGCACTGCACGTGGGGTGAAATTCAGCACTCTCATTTTGCAGTATAAACATGTTGCTCTTATTAGAAATAGAAGCTGAAAAACTGAAGAAAGAGAATGGCATAAAAGAACTTGAAATCTTCTGGAAGTACTTGGAGCCAATCCTGAATAACCAGAAACCAGAAACAAATCTCTTTGATGTCGCTCAGCTTGAATACACGGTCAAGGCTGACAAGTTTCCTTCTGACTGGTCAGACAGCGAGATGTTGGTTAGTACATGCATTAGTGAGACTGACTAGTTTGAACATGTGACACTGTGCTTCCATTTGCCCCATCTGTTCATTCCACAGATATTTATTGATCACTGTCTATAGAGACGGTTTTGTGCTAGGCTGGTTTATCTTCAAGACAATGGGCACATTGAATGTCTGATAATGGCTATAGCCTGATACTTCGGCTTTTAGTGTATGAATTAATGTCAAAGGAATAAGATGTAGATGAAGATAAAGCATGGTAATTGTTTTATTTGGTGATGTGTGGGTTTGCTTCATACCTTAAGGCTCTAGGCAGCAGAGTCTTAATATATATAAATTATGAAAATACTAAATTTTACAGTTTGTTGAATTATATTGTCTTTCTTTTTTATGTATTAGTTCAAGACATTGTTCTTCTAGGTCTTTGCTTTTATTGCCAAAATTGTATTTTTAATTTATTTGCCTGACAAGGTTTATCTTAATAGAATGACTTGACCCCCAGCCAACAATTAGCAGGCATTTCCTGAGTGTATTTGTTGGCCCCCTGCTATTGAGGTACTTGCAGAAAGGCAAGACCAAAATCATGAAACAGAGAAGCAGTGTTCAAGATGCCACACATCTGCGTGCTCTGTTGTATGAAACACTCTGTTTCTTACTAATTCAGAAAAAGAAGAATTAGGATGCTCTGAAAAGTAATGAAATCTATCTATATGAGGGTGTTTTAAAAAAGAATGTTGAACAACTACTTATCACAGATGTTGGGGAAGATATCCATATTCAGGCATTCCTGTTATTAAAAAAGAGACCTCTCAGGTCTCTTTCTGGCTGACCACATGTCCCAACAAACAGGGAACCAGGAGTGTTGAAGCCCTTACAGGGTAATATATGTCAGTATTGAAAGGACTTGAACTGAAAGCAGAGTCCCAGAGAAGGACCACATCAAGTGTGTCCTGAAGGAAGCTGGGAGAAACAGGATGGAAGGGGAGGATGAGTGTCTGTGGACAGTATCTGTGGGTAGCTCCCAAACAAACAAAATGCAAACCTGACCATCTAAGAGGCAAAGAATGACATCAAATCCTGGAGTTTCTGAGCCAAAGGGTAGGCTGCTCATGACCATGGGTTGCCACATGGGCAGTTCGCACTATGAGAATCGCTGATTCTGTTACCTTGAGATGGATGTGCACTGGCTGAATTACGTGAAAACACTGGGGAGGGAAGCCTAGACTTGAACCTTGAAGGACAGAAAGGATTTGAATAAGTAGCGATGGATACATCAGGTTGAGTGACAAAGATTGTCAACGTAAGGTATTAGATGTTATCATGTAGAAACAGAACACTTAAGTCTCATACTATTGGCAACTATTGTTATTGTTGTTTAGTGACTAAGCTGTGTCCAACTCTTCGCAACCCCATGGACTGTAGCCTACCAGGCTCTTCTGTCCATAGGATTTCCCATGCAAAAATACTAAAGTGGGTTGCCATTTTCTTCTTCAGGGGACCTTCCTGACCCAGGGATCAAACCCGCATCTCCCATGTCGCCTGCATTGGCAGGCAGATTCCTTACCACTGAACCATCAGGGAAATCTACCTTGGCAGTAGTAAGAATAAATCCTAGCCTAGATGGGAAGATCCCCTGGAGAAGGGAACAGCTACCCACTCCAGTATTCTGGCCTGGAGAATTCCATGGACAGATGAGCCTGGCAGACGACAGTCCACGGGGTCGCAAAGAGTCAGACACAACTAAGTGACTTTCACTCTCACTAGGATCCATGGAAACAAAGCTGAACGTAGCAAATCTGTGGCTGAAGGCAAAGCTGGTTCTTGTGAAATCCCTTGCTTTGCGTCACCCCATTCCTTCATCTAGATATCTTCCTCGGTCCTGCTTTGTCTTTCAGTCAAAGAAACTGCCTCCTAAACCTGAGCTCAGAAAAGAGTCCTCCCGTCCTTCACTGCTTCATGTTAAGTAGGGCCCTGTGTCTCTATCCCAGAGACACTGGCATTCCAGGTACTGTCGTACTGTGACTACTCCATCCTACTTTCTTGGAGTTCTAGATTATTCCCAGCAAATGTGAGATGTGTTTGGGAAAGAGGCTATCGCCCTGGGATCCTGAAACACCATTTCAAAGGCAGTTATCTACTCTATCTTGATGATAAACCAGCTCTTCTTCCAAGAATTTAAAAATTTATCCTAACTTTAAAACTCACATCCACAAATTTAAGTTTTGTGGAAACGGTCCTCCTCTCATCTGGGCCAAGTTTTGGCCACATACCTTCAAAAGAACTTCTGTGCAATTTTGACTTAATAGAGCACAGGAGATCCCAGCCATATAGATCTAGAATCCTCTGTCCATGGGATATCCCAGGCAAGAATACTGCAGTGGGTTGCCATTTCCTTCTCCAGGAGATTTTTCCTGACCCAGAAGTCAAACTTGTATATCCTCTGTCTCATGCATTGCAGGCAGAATCTTTACCTGCTGAGGCATTGGGGAAGATGAATCATAATTAAGGGGAGGCAATACAAAGAGTCTTCTAAGGCAGCCTCAAACCAAGAACATTTTGCTCCTGCTCTAACTAGAGCTCCCTTTTGTGTGTCTTCTGTCCTCCCCAGACAGAGGCTGAGAGGAGCTGATGTGCATTGAACTCAGGTAGAAGACATTCCATTGCATCCTCAGTACATAGATGTGAACATCAAGACACACAGTTGCAACTCCAAAAGACCCAGCACCATTCACAGCATCCTGTTTCCTATGCCAGAAAATGCTTTCTGTTCATTAGATTTTAATGACTCTGTTTTAAAAACAGTTTTTATTATTTTTTGGCCACACCATGTGGCACGTGGAATCTTCATTCCCAAACCCAGGATCGAACTGGTATCTGCTGCAGGGAAGTGCAGAATCTTAACCATTGGACTATCAGAGAGGTCCCTAATCACTCCATTTTTTAAAGAAAGTGAATGTGGCTATATTTCCCTTTTAAAAAATATAGAGTGGAAGAGTTTAAATGGCAATTAAAGTTAAGAACTTCCATGTTGAAAAAATAATAGCAGTTTGAAATACTGTTGGGACTTTCCTGGTGGCTCAGACGGTAAACAATCTGCCTGCAATGCAGGAGACCCAAGTTCAATCCCTGGGTCAGGAAGATCCCCTGGAGAAAAGAAATGGCTACCACTCCAGTATTCTGGCCTGGAGAATTCCATGGACAGAGGAGCTTGGCAGGCTACAGTCCACAGGGTAGCAAAGAGTTGGATACGACTAAGAGACTAACACATTTACACACATATGTACCTTATGCTCATATACTCCTGACTTCAGAACTAGAAGATTAATGTCTAGAGTCTCTAGTTGGGCTATGAGGTAAATGAGGAAGGTGAATGAGGAAGGTAAACGAGGAAATGAGATCAATCAACTGTGCTGCCCGAATGGACATATCAATTCTATCAGCCACTTTGCAAGTATTTATTGAACATCAGCTTCATGCCAGAGCTGTGATCTGGGTCCAACTGCAGCAGACTTTTAGAGCCAAGGCATGCCTTTACAAGGTCCAGTTTGTGAGTGAGCAACCCAGCACAAATAATGATGGGCAAAGAAAGCCTTAAAAGCAGTTCAGTAATAGAGTTGGGTTTCAGAAGAAAAGGCCTTTGGGTTTAATACTGAAAATCAAAATTAATTGTAACCTTAGGATCACTTGAAAAATATAGAAGTAATAAACCTATTTCTAATACAAGTAGCCTACATACATACTGTAGATAGACGGTATTATACTCTCAGCTCTATCTGTAAGTTGATAATGGCCTCACATCCAAGCCAGGAGCCAGCCAAGTAGTCGTCTTTCTCTCTGGAAGAAGGAAAGCATTAGTACCTTTGGCTGCAAACAAGCAGGCTGTATTTCTGCTGAACCCAGGTAACGAAAGCTTTACATCAAATAAATGCCCATCAAGAAGTGCTAACTGCCTATGAACGACATCTGCAACATCTCAAGTTAAGCCCTGGGTTGCTGAAATAATTTTCTGGCTTTAAGCATGTGATTTGCTGTTTGATTTAAAAAGAAATTAGCTAGTTAAGCTAAGGGATAATTGACCAGAAGCTTTTACTCTATTTCTTATAAATACAAGCACACAAAAATATGTTTCTGTGCCAGAATGTGGGCAGAGAATATCAGGTTGAAGTTTCACGGAGGAATTCTCAGCCCTGGAGGGGACCCATGAAGCCCAGACTAAGAGGTGTGCTATAAGGATGTGCAAAGCTGGCTTGTCTCTGGACTCCTGCCAGGCTGAGTCACTGGCCCCGCTAGGAGCTTTCTCCCTCTACCTTAGCACTTCAACTTGGAAACAGGAGGAGCCTACCTCCTTTGCTTTCAAGCAGACTTAATGATAACTGTGCTTTTCCACTTCTGGAAATGAAAGCCAAGGTAATAGAGATATCTGATCTATGACCTGCTTGCCAGATCATAAACTTGCAGGTATCATAGTAGTGCTGGTCTATCAGGATCTCTTAGGGTTTCCTCCCTAAAGGTAGCACACGTGAGGAGAGGAAGAAATCCTGATGGCATACACACTGTAGTGTGCTTGTGTGGAGAGTGTGGGAGATTTCCACTGCAATTCTTGTGTGGCCGAGCAGGAGCTCAGCCCCAGCTTGCCTTGGGCTGAGAATGTGGAAATTACCTATCTCATGAGTTGCTTCACGAATGGAGATGCCTAGAAAATAGGCCTCTCTGCTGAAGCGAATGAATATAGCATTTTCCACCTTGTTGAAGCATTAATCAGACTCTTACAATATTAGGCAGCCAGAGGCCCTCCAAAGGGAACAGTCTGCATTGTGGTGAACAGGAAGGGCCAGAAGGGTTCAGTGGTTTGGGGACCAGCTGGGGAAGGGCTTCCCTGTGAAAATCATAGGTTTGGCTCTAAGGGAGATACAAACCATACATCTGATTCCAACAATATGAAGCTAAGAACTAACTGTTGTTAATTCTCACCCGTAGCTGGGATTGGGCACCGACATTTTTGAAAATGTTGCCTGTCTGATGTACGACACCCTGGATTGGAAAAGGCAGCACCAGCACTATTTGGAAAGCATGCGGCTTATTAACGTCCCACAGGTGGTTAGTGAGAAGCCTATCTTTGAAGTGACGTTGATTCCTGAGGTAGGCACATGCTGGAGTGTCTTCAGTGGGCCGAACGATTCATTAAACAACTTAATTTTCACATTTATAAAACACATGAAGAAAAAAATCACAAATATTGGTAGCAAGGGGACTCTGCCTGCTGCCGTTTAATGGATGAGCGTGGGATCAAGGACCCCAGGCACAGAATTAAAGGTATCCATATGGTAGGGACTTTATGAGGCTCCCCAACTACCTTCCAACTATCATTCCACAGAGGGGATGATAGAACCTACTTTTTAGCCATGGTGCAATAAATAACATTTGAAACCAGGAGGGCTATTGATAACTTAATCACCATGCTTATGTGCATGCTAAGTCACTTCAGTGGTGTCCGATTCTGAGACCCCATGGACTGTAGCCTCCCAGGCTCCTCTGCCCATGGGATTCTCCAGGCAAGATTACTGGAGTGGGTTGCCATGCCCTTCTCCAGGGGATCTCCCCAATCCAGGGGTCGAACCCGCATCTCTTAGGTCTCCTGCCTTGGCAGGCAGGTTCTTTACCACTAGCACCACCCGGGAAGCCCAACCATTGTTATTTAACATCTACTCTGTGCTGACACTGTACCAGGTGCTGGCAATACAATAATGAACAAGACCCATCCCCCGTCCTCCTCACTGAGATTAAGCTTTAAAGGGAACGGCAGTCAAGTCAAAGGTGGTTTCAATTTAGCATGATGAGTGCTGGGAGGATAGTTAGCTGAGGTTGCAGAAGAAGCTATAAATATGGCACCTAACCTGCTCCTGAGAAGAGGAGGTTAGAGAGACGGGAATCAAGAAGACCTTACCAGGCACAGTAAGTGATGGGCTGAAGACTGGGGATGAATTGCCTGGGTAAAGCCTGGTTGGGGGTAGGGACAGGGTGGTACTCTCAAGAAAGGGGCAAAGATGCTGCAAAGACAAGGAGGTCAAAACAAAGAAGTATTATGGCCAGAACCACACCACAGGGTGGGGCAGTGCTTCCAGGCCATACATACAGAGTGGAGAACAGCAACAAAAGCTGGAAAGGTGGGAGCCAGGATGTTCTTGAGTGCTGAGCTCAAGAGTTTGGGTTTTATCCTGAAATCAATGGGAACCATTCAAGGATTCTCAGAGGGAGAATGGCACAATTCTGAGTCATCCTAGGGAAGAAAATCTTCTTGACTCTTGGTGCCCCATCTTCCCATCCCTTTCCTGATAATTACTTCAGTTCAGTCTCTTAGTCATGTCCAACTCTCTGTGACCCCATGGACTGCAGCATGCCAGGCCTTCCTGTCCATCACGAACTCCCGGAGTTTACTCAAACTCACGTCCATTGAGTTGGTGATGCCATCCAACCATCTCATCCTCTGTTGTCCCCTTCTCCTTCCACTTTCAATCTTTCTTAGCATCAGAGTCTTTTCAAATGAGTCAGTTGTTCGCATCATATGGCCAAAGTACTGGAGCTTCAGCGTCAGATGTTCCAATGAATATTCAGGACTGATTTCCTTTAGGGTCGACTAGTTGGATCTCCTTGCAGTCCAAGGGACTCTCAAGAGTCATCTCTGACACCACAGTTCAAAAGCATCAATTCTTCGGCACTCAGCTTTCTTTATAGTCCAACTCGCACATCCATACATGACTATTGGAAAAACCATAGCCTTGACTAGACGGACCTGTGTTGGCAAAGTAATGTCTTTGCTTTTTAATGTACTGTCCAGGTTGGTCATAACTTTCCTTCCAAGGAGCAAGTGGCTTTTAATTTCATGGCTGCAGTCACCATCTTCAGTGATTTTGGAGTCAAAACAAAAAAAAAATAAACTCTGCCACTGTTTCCCCATCTATTTGCCATCAAGTGATAGGACAGGATGCCATGCTCTTAGTTTTCTGAATGTTGAACTTGAAGCCTCTTTAATCAAGAGGCTCTCTAGTTCTTTGCTTTCTGCCGTAAGGGTGGTGTCATCTGCATATCTCAGGTTATTGATATTTCTCCTGGCAATCTTGATTCCAGCTTGTGCTTTGTCCAGCCCAGAGTTTCTCATGATGTACTCTGCATAGAAGTTAAATAAGCAGGGTGACAATATACAGCCTTGACATACTCCTTTTCCTATTTGGAACCAGTCTGTTGTTCCATGTCCAGTTCTAACTGTTGCTTCCTGAGCGGCATACAGATTTCTCAAGAGGCAGGTCAGGTGGTCTGGTATTCCCATCTCTTTCAGAATTTTCCACAGTTTATTGTGAGCCACATAGTCAAAGGCTTTGGCATAGTCAATAAAGCAGAAATAGATGTTTTTCTGGAACTCTCTTGCTTTTTTGATGATCCAGCGGATGTTGGCAATTTGATCTCTGGTTCCTCAGCTTGAACATCAGGAAGTTCACAGTTCATGTATTGTTGAAGCCTAGCTTGGAGTATTTTGAGCATTACTTTACTAGCGTGTGAGATGAGTGCAATTGTACAGTAGTTTGAGCATTCTTTGGCATTGCCTTTCTTAGGGATTGGAATGAAAACTGACCTTTTCCAGTCCTGTGGCCACTG
Source organism: Bos indicus x Bos taurus (assembly GCF_003369695.1). NCBI lineage: Eukaryota > Metazoa > Chordata > Mammalia > Artiodactyla > Bovidae > Bos > Bos indicus x Bos taurus. The sequence continues at coordinate 25,249,661 of NC_040078.1, forward strand.
CTGAGTTTTCCAAATTTGCTGGCATGTTGAGTGTAGCACTTCCACAGCATCATCTTTCAGGATTTGAAATAGCTCAACTGGAATTCCATTGCTTAGTGGGTTCTATTAGGAAAAAAAATGAGAAATCTCCATACCCATTAACTTCTTTCCTTCTGTGGACCAAATTTGCTTATTTGACCCTCATATTAGCAAATGATTTTGTGGTGTGAACAGAATCATACAACCTCAGAGTCCCGTCGAAATCCCATCATACCAGCACTGGATGAAAGCATCTCTCAACTGGATGTTTCAAGTGTTCCTTTTTAATTGTTCTTTTAGCCCCCACCACCTGTTGTTGCAGTCCCTGGAAAGAAGAAAACACAAGCATATGAAGAGCCACAGATTCCAGCTCCTCCTCCAGCAACACTGCTACCACCACTACCAGGCATGTATGGAACAGCTGGGAATCAGTGTCAGGAGCTGGCGCTTTAGGGGATGAATGTCCTCCAGCTTGTTTTCGCATCTGTCTCCACCCCTAGCCCCTGGTTTATCAGGGCACGATCAGAGTTTGAATCTGTGGATGGAAGAAATGGAGAGCACGTTTTAACTGAACAACAATATTTTGTGTCTTTCACAGTGGCTTCCGTCATCACAAATGAAGTAGACATGAGATACTACAATGATTTGCTGAATCCAATTCCAGAAGAGTTCATTTCTGTGCCCTTGATACTGCACTGTATGCTGGAACAGGTAGGTGGGATACATCCTGGAGCTTTCTTCCCAGGTGGGTGACCTGTAGTCAGGTACTTCATCTCCCTTTCTTTTTTAAAAAACTATTTTAAAAATAGGCTCATAATACCTGCATGCATTCTCCTTTACAAAGATTAGGACATTTTAGATACAGCAAAAATTTTCTTATGAGCTTCAATCATCTTTCTTTTGCTATGCTCTAGAACCATTTATATAACATACCCTGAAGTTTTGGTAGGCATATGTTTAAATACTATCAGGCGTCATTTTAATGAAAGGGAAAGGAGTTGAGCAGGTGGACAGGGTGGCTAATGGTCTTCAACTGCATTTAAAGTTTCTTTTACTCTTGTAGATTTAATCAGACTTTTCTATTTCTGAGGCCAATTTTAGTCATTCATCTTTTTAAATAAATGTCCATTTTATTTGTGTTTTCAATAACCTAGAAGCCCTTTATTCACTAATATACATTTAAAAATTCTCTCTGTATCGGTTATGTCCCTTTCAATGACCAATGTTACTTATTAGTGCCCTCTTTTCTCGATCATGGATGTCAATGGTTTATTGATTGTTGGTCTTTTCAAAGAACCAGCATTTTTTTCATTGATCTACTCCTCCTTACTTTATTAATTTCTTCATTTATCTTTATTATTTCCTTCTTCCTACTTTCTTTGGTTTATTTAGCAATTCATTTTAATTGAAAGTTCATTTGGTTTACTATTTCACTTTACTTAAGCCTATGCATTTTGAGTATTTCTTGGACACATCATAATGCATTCAATGTACTCAGTTCTAAGTCTTTTAATTTCCACTGGTTATTGTCCATTTCTAATTTTATTTTGTTATGGTCAATAAACATGATCTGGGTGTTAAAATTTTTTTTTTAATTTCCCAGACTTCCTGTATGACCTGGTACACATGGTCAATTCTTATGAGTGCTGTATATGCAGTTGAGTGTTATTAGCTCATTTAATTCTTGGAACAACCCTAGGGAGCAGGAACCATTTTTAGTCCCATTTTGCAGATAAGGAAACGGAGGCAGAAAAAAAGTTAAGTAACTCGTCCAAGTAGTAAATGACAGAAACTGTTTTGAATCTTATCAGTCTACGTGGAAAAGTATTTTGATAGCATTGCTCTGTTGTGGTCTTCCTTCTCAAGTTGCTGATAAGAAGTCTGACATCAATTGGATACTTTTTCCTTTATTTTTGTTATTGTTCAGTTGCTAAGTCCTGTCTGATTCTTTGCAACCTCATGAACTGCACCATACCAGGCTTCTCTGTCCATCACTATCTTCCTGAGTTTGCTCAAACTCATGTCCATTGAGTCAGTGATGCCCTCCAGTCATCTCATCCTCTGTTGTCCCTTTCTCTTCCTGTCTTCCATCTTTCCCATCATCAGAGTCATTTCCAATGAGTCAGTTCTTTGCATCAGATAGCCAAAGTATTGGAGCTTCAGGTTCAGCATCAGCCCTTCCAATGAATATTTTCCTTTATAGGTAATCTATTTTTTCATTCTGGCAGCTATTAGAGTTTTCTTTTTATAATTGATAACACAAGGCTGTGTGTAGATATGGATTTATTTTATCATTGTCTTTACAATTGAAAAGATTAAAGTCTGGTTTCTGATAACATTGTGAGTAAAATCAAAATTCCTTATGCTGATCCATAAAGACCCTAAAAATATGGTTCTGGGCTGCTTCTGTCATCTCCTGCCCCCCCACGCTCACACTCATACTGTTGGTCATCTACATAGACCTTCTAGTGTTTCCTTACATACACTAATTCCACCTTAGTGTTTTCACTCTAACTTCTCTTCCTGGAAAGTTTTGCTCCCACATGTCTGCCTGTTGGATACTCCCTGTCATTCCGTCCCCAGTGAACACAGTGCTCCTGAGGTAGGCTTTCTCTGACCACTTGGTCTAAAGAAGGCCCACAACAACAAAAAGTGTTCTCTACCACTTCACCTTATTTTACTTTCTTACAACAATTGCTCTTTCAAAAATACGTTTATTTGCTTTATGTCTTCCTCCTTCTCACTAGAATGTGAGTAGGGACCTAACTTAGTTTTTTATTTTATTTGTTTTCAGCTGCGCTAAGTCTCCATTGCTCCCTGCGGGCGTTCTCTAGTTGCAGGGAGTGGGGGCTACTCTCTAGTAGCAGTGCATCACTTCTCATTGCAGGGCTTCTCTTGTTTGCAGAGCATGAGGTCTATAGTGCGCAGGAGTTATGGGCTCAGGAGTTACAGTGCATGGGCTTAGTTGTCCTAAGGCATATAGAATCCTCTCTGACCAGGGATTGAACCCATGTTCTCTGCATTGGCAGGCAGACTCACAACCACTGGACCGCCAGTGAAGTCCCTAATCTAGTCTTGTTCATTGCTCTCTGTTCAGCATGCAATAACCTAACCCATAGTAGACACAATATGTATTTGTTCAATTATGTCTTCAAATATTACTTCTGTTTGTTTATCCTAATTATTATTAGGGCTTCTCTGATGGCTCAGCAATAAAGAATCTGCCTGCAATGCAGAAGACGCGGATTTGATCCCTGGGTCAGGGAGATCTCCTGGAGGAGGAAATGGCAATCCACTCCAGTATTCTTGCCCAAAAAGTCCCAGGGACAGAGGAACCTGGCAGTCTGCAGTCCAAAGTGTTGCAAAGAGTTGGACGTGACTGAACACACACACACTTATTATTAGATGTTGGAATTTCTGTTTTTTTCCTCCATGTATTTGAAATTTTCTTGCAACTTTACCCCTTTGAGACTTTCAGCTTAAGATTTCCAACTAATTCATTTTTCCATGGAGGCCGGTCTGCTATTGAAATTTTGTTTCAACAGTAACTTTTTAAAATTATAAATTCTTTAATTTCCCGTATAACTGCCTATTGTTCTTGCTTCATGTACGTACCATATTCCTTTATCTCACTGAATATTAAAATGTGTTTAGACTCTATCATCTCTGTTACCTGCATTATATATTTTGTTTGTTGACTGCTTTAGTTTTCTAACCAATTAGGTAAACACACTTATGTTTATTTGCATTTAATTACCCCATAATGCTTTGAGGAGATCGGTATTTTATTATATCAATACATTTGTAAAAGCTCAACAGCCCTAGAGAGCTTAGAGTATCATTTTATTTATCTTAGTCTTCCTTATTTTTTTCAACTAAGGGCAACATTTATTAACCACCTACTGTTTTCCAGGTGCCAAAGGTGACAGAGGATGAGCTCAGTGCCTGACACATAGGCCCCAATAAGAGACGCATGTTGGCTGAACACATGCTTAATAATAAAGCCAGGAAGAAGTAAAATATAAGAGGAATTGGGTGGGGTATTATAAGAGGGGATATTAGAATGTTTTACATTTCAGAGGTGGAACAGTTCTGTATGGTCTTCTGTGATTGGAGTGGGTCCAAGAGATGGTAGGAAGAGAGGAAGTGGAGACAGGAGTGACTCTTTGAAAAGTAAGGTGTTGATAAACAGTAAGAGTGTAAGACTGTCTTGCTGTTGTTCTCAACAGGAGGAGTTGCCTCAAAGGGGGCATTTGGCAATGTCTGGAAATACTTTTGGTTGCCACAGTTGAAGGTGTTCTACCGGCATCAAATGGCTCGAGGCCAGGGATGCTGCTAAACATTCCATAGAGCGCACAAGACAGCCCCCATGACAAAAAGCATCTAGTCCAAATGCCTTAAGTTTCAAGGTTGAGAACTCCTGCAGAGGGGCGTGAAATCAGAGGGTGATTTCAGTATCTAAGGTGAAGAGAACAATTATAAATTAGGTGCCGATCTTGATTACATTTCAACTTTTTTGTTTACCATGTAAAATTGAACAAGATGATCAATATTTCTAGACCTCACTTTCCCCATAAAAAGCGGAATATTACCCTTAATTGATCTCACTGTCTATAACTTTTCTATCTTGGGGATTTAACCTGAACCCCCAGTTCCACCCACTAAGTAATTTTGGACTACTTTTTAGTATCCAAATTAGTTTTTGAACTACTAATTAGGGCCAGGCCCCTAATTTCACTCACCCTAGTTCCATTTATAAATAGGAAATAATACCTGCTTGGCAATATTGCTGTGAGGCTTAAATGAGATAATGTATTTGAAAGTGCCCCACACATGCTTGGCATGTGGTAGGCATTCAATAAGTATTTATTGAATCCAAAGATATGAAATCAAGGTTTTGAGTGCTTTAAGAGAAAGAATGAATCATTTAAAAATATATTAATATTGTTATTTTGATTTCTATTATGGTAAATTTTCTTTTTTAGTATTTGGATTTTGTGTTGTCTATTCTAATGTAGGCATTAAAATTATACTTCAGTACATAGGTTATAAACATGATCCCTTTTATTTTGGTAGTCACTGGTTAATTATATAGCCACTTTATATAATCACCATACTTTTGGGTAGAAACTGCCTTCTTTTTACTAAAAAAAAACAAAATACATAAATATCAATAAAGAGCTGACCATTAAAACTAATACTTCCCAACTTTTCCCTGATAGCTCACTTGGTAAAGAATCTACCTGCAATGCAGGAGACCCTGGTTGGATTCCTGGGTCAGGAAGATCCACTGGAGAAGGGATAGGCTACCCACTTCAGTGTTCTTGGGCTTCCCTTGTGGCTCAACTGGTAAAGAATCTGCTTGCAATGTGGGAGACCTGGGTTCAATCCCTGGGTTGAGAAGATCCCCTGGAGAAGGGAAAGGCTACCCACTCTGGTATTCTGGCCTGGAGAATTCCATGGACTGTACATAGTCCATGGGGTCACAAAGAGTCGGACACAACTGAATGACTTTCTTTTCTCCCAACGCTTTATATCAACAGGTTGTGGCAAGTGAAGAAGATCTTGTCCCACCAAGTCTGATAGAGCCACCTCCCAGGGCAGATGGGTTGGACTACAGAATAGCAGCTCACATTGTTTCCATCCTGCCCTCTCTCTGTCTGACAGAGAGGGAGAAAAAGGTCAGATGGTATGAGAAATCCAAAAAGTATGCATGCTTTGAAAAGTATGAATTCTCTCTTAAAATCATTATTTTAATTTGAATAGAATCTCCATGAAATATTCTTATCTGAAGAAGAAAATGAAAGCAAACCAGTGCCCACAGGCCCTCTCCTGCTTAACTATCACGATGCCCACGCCCACAAGAAGTACATGCTAAAGGTAATAATTGACCAAGTTACCCAGAGGATAATTGATGCAAGGGAGCTCATTTGCAATTATTCAGTGGTAGAAATCTTAATTGGATAGCTTTACCAATGCTAATTAAAAGTAATCTACAAAGTCGATACCTGCAAAGTAAGAGCTTGGAAACTGGACATGAATGAAGGAAAAAGTACATCAGCAAAGAAAACTGGCCCACGTATAGAGGGCCATTGAACCATTAAATTCATTGCAGCTACGCCAAATATGTATTAAAACCTTATAGTTATGTGCTTTATATATCTGCTAATATGAAAGGAAGAAAAAAACTAGTGGAGGCAAGAAAAGAGTCTAAGAAGGGAGGCAGGAATATATTTGAGACTTTGGCAGTTTGTCCCTGTGAATAAGGAATCCATCATTTCTGTGCACCAAGAATCTCTGGCAAAGTGAGAAGTAGCTTTTTTGACCTTCAGCAAAATACCAACAATTTGTCTTCCCCAATTACCACTGATTTCCCCTGTTCCCAGATAATGAGAGCAAAGGTATCATGTTTTGCCTTCTCCATATGCATAAGGCAGTTGACAGCTTATTTTAACATCTTCTGTCACATTGCTCTTTTTCATCAGGACCTAAAGAATTTTGATCCAGTTCAAATTGAACAAGAGATGCAGTCCAAGTTGCCACTGTGGGAATTTCTTAAATTCCCTCTGCCCCCGCCATGGAATAGCACGAAGCGTCTAGCTACAATTCATGAGCTCATGCACTTTTGTACAAGTGGTGAGTACATTGCTTCCTTGTAGCTTAAACCCATTCATTGATGGTCATGTGTGCCTCTAATGATTATACACCCATCTGCAAAAAGATTTTTATTCTTGTCCTTTCAGAGGCTGGGGAGTATTTTGATTGACTACAGTTTCTTTTTATTTTGAATAATGTCATTAACAGCAGGATGATAACTATAACATTCTTCAGTTTGATGCCCTGGGTTTTCATTCTGCTGTGTTTCTACGACAAGAGTAATCCCCTTCTTTCTTCCTCCTCCCCGCCTCCCAACACCCCCTCGCCCCGTCTACTTATTAACATGATTGGCGATGACATAGCAGTCCCCATTCTAGTTAAGAGGAGAGCTGAGAGCACCCCTTGTGGGTAGCATGTACGCCTTGGTGTGGTGTGTATGCACATGTGCTCAGTGGCGTCTGACTCTTTGTGACCCTTTGGACTGTGGCCTTCCAGGCTCCTCTGTGTATGGGATTTCCCAGGCAAGAATACTGGAGTGGGTCGTCATTTCCTCCTCCAAGGGATCTTCCCGACCCAGGAATTGAACCCATGTCTCCTGTGTCTCCTGCATTGCAGGTGGATTCTTTACTCGCTGAGCCATATGCTAAGTGTTAACTCCAGTTCATCTCTCACAATAGGAAGGTGTGTTGTCTGTTCTTTAAGGATAGTAGAAAGAAGGGTCATTAAAAATATCTAAAATCAGCTTCTTATTGCAGAGCTCATGGGGATTTTAAGATAAAGACAATCATTTCCTGAAACACAAATCTTATTTCCAGCTGAAGCAATAGGCAGATATATTGCTGCTTATAAGAAGAAATAGGAAATTACATAGACATCTTGATTTGATCTAGATAAAAAAAAATGTGCAGATTCTTCCTTCTCCTTTCATCTAACTCTAAGACAATTATGAAATGTTTGTACTTTGATTTCTTTTTTTCATTTTTTTAGTAGCCTTAGTAATAGTCAGATTTTTAAAAATTTTAATTCAAGAATAATTGCTTTACAATGATGTGTTGGTTTCTTCCATACAACAACATAAATCAGTCATAAGTATCGTATGTCCCCTCCCTCTTGATCCTCCCTCCCAACTCCCACCCCATCCCACCCCTCTAGGTTATCACAGAGCCCTGGATGGAGCTTCCTATGTTACATAGCAGCTTCCCACTAACTGTTTTAACACATGGTAATGCATATGTTTCCATGACATTCTCTCAGTTGGTCCCACCCTCTCCTTCTCCTGTTGTGCCCACAAGTCTGTTCTCTACATCTGCATCTCTATTCCTGCCCTGCAAATAGATTCATCAGTCCCATTTTTCTAGATTCCACATGTATTCACTAATATATGATATTTGGTCTTTTTCTGACTTACTTCACTGTGTATAACAGGCTCTAGGTTCATCCACCTCACTACAACTGATTCAAATTGGTTCCTTTTATGGCTGAGTAATATTCTCGTGTGTGTGTGTGTGTGTGTGTGTGTGTACATATATATATGTACACATACATACATATAAATATACACCACCACTTCTTTATCCATTCATCTGTTGATAGACATCTAGGACATGTCCTAGCTATTATAAATAGTGTTGCAATGAACATTGGGGTACATGTTTTTTTTATTTTATTTTTAAACTTTACAATATTGTATTGGTTTTGCCATACATCAACATGAATCCACCACAGGTATACACGTGTTCCCCATCCTGAACCCTCCTCCCTCCTCCCTCCCTGTACCATCCCTCTGGGTCATCCTAGTGCACCAGCTCCAAGCATCCAGTATCGTGCATCGAACCTGGACTGGTAACTCATTTCATATATGATATTATACATGTTTCCATGCCATTCTCCCAAATCTTCCCACCCTCTCCCTCTCCCACAGAGTCCAAAAGACTGTTCTATACATCAGTGTCTCTTTTGCTGTCTCGTATACAGGGTTATTGTTACCATCTTTCTAAATTCCATATATATGCGTTAGTATACTGTATTGGTGTTTTTCCTTCTGGCTTGCTTCACTCTGTATAATAGGCTCCAGTTTCATCCACCTCATTAGAACTGATTCAAATGTATTCTTTTTAATGGCTGAGTAATACTCCATTGTGTATATGTACCACAGCTTTCTAATCCATTCATCTGCTGATGGACATCTAGGTTGCTTCCATGTCCTGGCTATTATAAACAGTGCTGCGATGAACATTGGGGTACACGTGTCTCTTTCAATTCTGGTTTCCTCAGTGTGTATGCCCAGCAGTGGGATTGCTGGGTCATAAGGCAGTTCTATTTCCAGTTTCTTAAGGAATCTCCACACTGTTCTCCATAGTGGCTGTACTAGTTTGCATTCCCACCAACAGTGTAAGAGGGTTCCCTTTTCTCCACACCCTCTCCAGCATTTATTGCTTGTAGACAGTGTTTTTTTGAATTACGGTTTCTTCAGAGTATATGCCCAGTAGTGAGATTACTGGGTCATAATGGTAGTTTTATTCCTAGTTTAAGAAATCTCCATACTGTTCTCCATAGTGGCTGTATCAATTTATATTCCCACAAACTCTGCAAGAGAGGTTCCCTTTTCTCCACATCCCGTCCAACATTAATTGTTTGTAGATTTTTTGATGTGGGCCATTCTGACCAGTGTGAGGCAATGTCTCAGTGGTAAAGAACCTGCCTGCCAATGCAAGAAATGCGGGTTTGATCTTGGGTCAGGAAGATCCCCTGGAGAAAGAAATATCTATCCTTGCCTGGGAAATCCCATGGACAGAGGAGCCTGGTGAGCTACGGTCCATGGGGTTGCAGAAAGAGTTGGACATGATTTAGCAACTACACAGCAGCACATTCTGACCAGTGTGAGGTGATACCTCATTGTACTTTTGATTTGCATTTTGCTAATAATGAGTGCTATTGAGCATTTTTTCATGTATTTATGAATCTGTATGTCTTCTTTGGAGAAATGTCTGCTTAAGCCTTCTGCTCAGTTCTTTGATTGGGTTGTTTGCTTTTCTAATACTGAACTACATGAATTGCTTGTGTATTTTGGAGATTAATGCTTTGTCAGTTGCTTTGTTTGCGATTATTTTCTCCCATTCTGAGGGTTGTCATCTCATCTTGTTTATGGTTTCCTTTGCTGTGCAAAAGCTTTTAAGTTTAATTAGGTCCCATTTGCTTATTCTGTCTTTATTTCCATTACTCTAGGAGGTGTGTCATAGAGGATCTTGCTGCCGTTTATGTCAAAGAGTATTCTGCCTATGTTTTCCTTTAAGAGTTTTATAGTTTCTGGTCTATAATTTAGGTATTTAACCCATTTTGAGTTTATTTTTGTGTATAGTATTAGGAAGTGTTCTAATTTTATTCTTTTACACATTAGCTGTCTGGTTTTCCCAGCACCACTTACTGAAGAGACTGAAAAAAAAAGAAAATTTTTAATACGGTCTTGCTGTCACCTCATGGAAATGGGTGTTGCCTAGTGGGCCTGGGTGTGTCATCTATTTCCATAATCATCCTCTTCCTGGTGTCCTGAGAGCATCTTACCTTTCCTCTTCTCCTTCTGCCTTGTGATATGATCTCATTCTCTCTCTACTTTGCTTCTACACACAGCACAGGATTCTTTTTTTTTTTTTAATATTAAAAAGTACATGTATTGAATCATTTTTCACAGTAGCAAAATATTAGAAACAAACCATCCCATCAAAATCTCTCATTAAAATATCAGACACCTGTGTGGTACAAGATCATGTATCTTAACAACCTGGAGGGCTATCTCTATCATGATATGGAACAGCCTCCTAGATAATTTAAGTTTAAAAAGAAAAGGAAACCAAGGATAAGAAGAGGATGATTAGTATGCTAACATTTTCTTTTGTCTTTTATGGGGAAAATGTGTAACACATATTCTTTTTTATACAATTTTTCAAAGGTCACACTCCAGTTATATTTATTATAAAATATTGGCTGTATTCCCCACATTGTAAAGTACACAAGATTCTTATTTTTGTTGCCATCGCTGAAACTGCCCATATATACATCCTGCTCGTATGTCCCATCCTGAAGCCTTGTTCCTCCACCTCTCCTTCCTCTTTGATCCTTCTTCATGTTTAAGTGAAAGTTGCTCAGTCGTGTCCAACTCTTTGCGACCCCATGTACTATATAGTCCATGGAATTCTCCAGGCCAGAATACTGGAGTGGCTAGCCTTTCCCTTCTCCAGGGGATCTTCCCAACCTGGGGATTGAACCCAGGCCTTCCACATTGCAGATGGATTCTTTACCAGCTGAGCCACAAGAGAAGCCCAAGAATACTAGAGTGGGTAGCCTATCCCTTTTCCAATGGATCTTCCCAACCCCCGAATCTAACTGGGGTCTCTGGCATTGCAGGCAGATTTCTTAATGCTTAGTAGGTCCAAATTCTTAATTTCCTTGAAAATTGTTCCTTCACAGTGCTCTTTATTTCAGTAAATAGCAACTCTTTTCTACCAAAACCTTAGCGTCATCCCTGGTTCTCTTTTTATGCCCCACAACCAGCCCCACCACATCTCTCGCTACCAGCCCAGCCCAATCCGGCACCACCTCTCACTTGAACTATTTCAGTAATTTTCCAGTTGGTCTCCAAGCTTTCCCCTTTTTACCTACAGTCTTTCCTTCACATAATAGCAGGAATGACCCTTCCAAAAGGTTAGTCAGATCCCGTTCCTTCTTGGCTCAAAACCCCTCGTGATCACCCATTTCCCTCAAAGCAAAACCTAAACTTTTTAAGCCCATCCTCAGTCAAATTCTCGTTGTTCTGCTCTGCTCCATCTCACTGACCTCACTGTGCTTCCTTGGGCAAGTGCATCACACCCCTGCCTCCACCTCTGCACTAGCTATTTCCCTCCCCTGCCTCCATCACTCTACTCCCAGACAGTGCTATGACTCCCCCACTTCTTTCTTGTTTTTGCTTTACTTCTTTACAGGACTCTGCTCCGATATTTGTTGTTGTTTAGTCGCTAAGTTGTGTCCAGCTATTTTGCGACCCCACAGAATATAGCCCACGAGGCCCCTCTGTCCATGGGATTTCCCAGGCAAGAATACTGGAGTGGGTTACTATTGCCTTCTCCAGGGCATTTTTCCCTACCTAGGGACCACACCTGTGTCTCCTGCATTGCAGGCAGATTCTCTACCATCTGAGCTACCTGGGAAGCCCTTGCTCTGACTTCTTTATATAAAATATAAAGTCCCTCCCCAGTCGTTATTACTGCTTATCCCCTCATCTGGCTTTACTCTTCTTGTTGTTTCTGATAGAGTATACAATTACCTGTTTATTCTGTGTTCCCAACTGCTAAAATAGATACTCTATAAAGTTAGGAGTTCACTGATGTTTGCTTCTGTAGTCCTTTTATTAAAGTCATTGACCACTAGTAGGTGCTCAAAAAACGTTTGTGAAATGAATGAATGAACAAACTCAGTTTTGTCACCTTTGCCTCTGTCGTGTCTCTCTCCTGAATTTCCTTGTGGTTTTTTCCAAAAGTCACCTCCCCGCTACACTCTTCTCTGTTGGAGGGGAAGAAGAGAGGTGACTCTGATTCTTTGATCTGTCCCTGTCATTCACTTTCCCTCACTGAATTCCATGATTGTTTGTTAATACTACCTCCTACCTCTCTGTCTTGACCTTTTGAAGTGCTGAACCAAATCTTTTCTTTCAATGTCAGGCAAAGAAAAATAGAGCATAAAGCCTAGCACATAGAAAACAAAAATGAATGCAAGAGCGAGTGAACATACAAATTCTATAAATATTAAATACCCAAATTAATATAGCCCCTTGAAGGCTGATAACCTTTGAAATAAAATTATGAAAAGTTCTATACCAGTTTATTGGGGGGAAAGATGCCTTTTCTAAGCCTGAGTGAACAGAAAAGCCTACTAAATTAACAGCCTATATTAGACACAAATGAGTAAATTCTGTGTTAAATTACAACAGCAGCAAAAGATGCTTTTGCTTAAAATGACATTTTCTTTTTTTTTTCCCATGCCTTAAGGTAATTTATTTATTTTTTTTAATTTTATTTTATTTTTAAACTTTACATAATTGTATTAGTTTTGCCAAATATCAAAATGAATCCATCACAGGTATACATGTGCTCCCCATCCTGAACCCTCCTCCCTCCTCCCTCCCCATACCATCCCTCTGGGTCGTCCCAGTGCACTAGCCCCAAGCATCCAGTATCGTGCATTGAACCTGGACTGGCATCTCGTTTCATACATGATATTTTACATGTTTCAATGCCATTGTCCCAAATCTTCCCACCCTCTCCCTCTCCCACAGAGTCCATAAGACTGTTCCATACATCAGCGTCACTTTTGCTGTCTCGTACACAGGGTTATTGTTATCATCTTTCTAAATTCCATATATATGCGTTAGTATACTGTATTGGTGTTTTTCCTTCTGGCTTGCTTCACTCTGTATAATAGGCTCCAGTTTCATCCACCTCATTAGAACTGATTCAAATGTATTCTTTTTAATGGCTGAGTAATACTCCATTGTGTATATGTACCACTGCTTTCTTATCCATTCATCTGCTGATGGACATCTAGATTGCTTCCATGTCCTGGCTATTATAAACCATGCTGCGATGAACATTGGGGTACACGTGTCTCTTTCCCTTCTGGTTTCCTCAGTGTGTATGCCCAGCAGTGGGATTGCTGGATCATAAGGCAGTTCTATTTCCAGTTTCTTAAGGAATCTCCACACTGTTCTCCATAGTGGCTGTACTAGTTTGCATTCCCACCAACAGTGTAAGAGGGTTCCCTTTCCTCCACACCCTCTCCAACATTTATTATTTGTAGACTTTTGGATCGCAGCCATTCTGACTGGTGTGAAATGGTACCTCATAGTGGTCTTGATTTGCATTTCTCTGATAATGAGTGATGTTGAGCATCTTTTCATGTGTTTGTTAGCCAAAATGACATTTTCTTAATGTATAAATGTGTAGTTGATTTACAATCTTGTACCAATTTCTGCTATACAGAAAAAGTGACTCAGTTATATACATATATACATTCTTTTTTGCATTCTGTTCCATTTCAGAGTACTGAATACAGTTTCCTGTACTAAGCAAGATGACCTTGTTTACCCATTCTATATGTAATAGTTTGCATCTACTAACCCCAAACTCCCAAACTATCTTTCCCTCATCTTTCTCCCCTTTGGCAACCACAAGTCTATTCTCTATGAAAAAAATGACAAGTTTTAAACATATTCAGCCAATACTCTGGAAAGTCAGTGTGAATCAATCTGGACACCTCATGTTCATTCATCTATGAAGCAGTTTGTGGGCATCATCTTGATACATCTTAATTGTATAAGTTTCTTATTAGTTGCCTGTAATATTTGTTGCAGAATTGGGGTGCCCATGTGTAAAGTCAGGTCAACACGCATTCTGGCGTGACTCTTGTCTTTCTGGTGGACTGACCACCCCACCCCATTGCCCCTGTACTGTATGGTAATAAAGAGCATTTCTAAAAGCACGGGTCTGCTTTCTTACAGAAGTCTTGAGCTGGAATGAAGTAGAACGAGCCTTCAAAGTGTTTACATTTGAGAGCCTGAAACTCTCTGAGGTTGATGAAGATGGGAATCTAAAGCATTCTAAGATGATGTATGGGACAGATTCTGAGATGTTCAACATACCATGGGACAACCCTGCCAGATTTGCTAAACAGATAAGGCAACAATACATCATGAAAATGAATACCCAAGAAGCCAAACAGCAAACAGGTACACTGCCTGGAGGGAGCAAAAGGCATTCTTGCATTGTATGATTGTCGATTTGTCTAGTATTATATCTTACGGATCCTCTTTACTCTGCCTAGATGATGGAGCCAAAGACAGAATTTTATTTCTGAATCAGAATTGGTCAACACCTATGCCAGATGATGCGCTCAACAAAGAACCATCAGATTGTCGTCAGCCTGGTAGTAACAAGAAATCCTTAGACTCTGATAATAGAGAACCAACAGAGCAGGAGAGAAACTTGAAGTCTCAGCTCCAACCTGAGACTCTGGGTGAGCAAATATGTGTGTGTGTGTGTGTGTGTGTGTGTGTGTGTGTGTGTGTGTAGATACTGATATAGAATGTATAAACCAAAAACATTCAAGATACAGTATTTAAATGCCTCCCTATTTCAGTTGAAAAACTGGTTCATATTGTTTTATTAATTAAACTTTGTTACTGAGTGTTATTCAGTAACTACTCATTTAAAAAAAATTTATTGAAGTAGAATTGATTTACAGTGCTTTTATTATACAGCAGATTGATTCAGTCATATATTTTTTTCATATTTTTTTGCATTATAGGTTATTACAAGACACTGAATATTGTTCCCTGTGCTATATAGTAGGTCCTTGTCATTTATCTATTTTATATGTGGTAGTGTGTATCTGTTGATCCCAAACTCTGAATTTATCCTCCTCTCCCCAAGTTTTTTTTTCTATATTGGAAATCTATTTCTATTTTGTAAATAAATTCATCTGCATCATTTTTTGGATTCCACATATAAGTTACATTATATATTTGTTTTTCTCTGTCTGACTTATTTCACTTAATGTGATAATCTAGGTTCATCAATGTTACTGCAAATGACATTATTTCATACTTTTTATGGTTGAGTAATATTCCATGGTGTATATTATATATATGCATATATGTGTGTTTTGTTTATCCATTTATCTGCTGATGGACATTTAGGTTGCTTCCATGTCTTGGCTATTGTGAACAGTGCTGCTATGAACATAGGGATGATGCATCTCTTGAATTATAGTTTTGCCTAGATAGTATGCCTAGGAGTGGGATTGCTGGATCATATGGTAACTATTCTTAGTTTTATAAGGAACCTCCATACTATTCTCCATAGTGGGTTTATTTACCAATTTCCATTCTCATCGATAGTTTAGGAAGGTTCTCTTTTCTCCACACCCTCTCTCGCATTTATTATCTGTAGAGTAAGTCCTCATTATTTCAACCCTTGTTTTTCAATGTATCATAAGGCCTCTTAAGTGACTCGTACTACCTTTGTAAATATAGTACAGTGACCAGAATTAAAACTTTTATCATTAGTGTTTCATAGGGTTATTGTGATTATATGCAAAAAAAATTATCCAAAATTACCCCCAATAGCAATGAACTGTGTAGTACAGAGCTTGGTACAAAATCAATACTCGATGAACATCAGTTTACCTGAACACTCTCCTGCTCAGGTAATTATTCTCATTGTAGAATAAATCATAATAAATATTGTGACATTAAGAGATATATAAGCATAGAAGAATATCAGGCTAAATTTTTATTGAGCTGTTTTACACACAGCTCTCAGATTACTTACTTAAAATATGGTTCTGCTATTACCCTGCTTATAACCTTCAATGACTCCCTCGTTGTTGTTGCTAAGTCAAGTCTGACTCTTTTTGCGACCCCATGGACTGTAGTCTGGCCAGGCTCCTCTCTGTCCATGGGATTTCTTAGGCAAGAATACTGGAGTGTGTTCCAGGAGTGGGTTACCATTTACTTGTCCAAGGGATCTTCCCAATCCAGGGATCAAAACTGTGTCTCCTGCATTGGTAGGCAGATTCTTTACCATTCAGCTATCAGTGGCTTCCTACTACCTACAAATAGAACCCAACTTCTTGGCTTGCTTTATACACTTCTTCAGCAGTACCAAATTATTTTCCCAAACCCTTTCCACTTTTTCACTTTTGTTCTCTTATCACATGCTGTAGTCAATATAATTAGACCCTATTTCCTCTAGGCAGCCTGCTCTTTTCTATCTCTAACTTTTCCCCACAATAACCTCCCACTAGAGTTGTCTTTTTGATTATACTGAGGTTCACATGACATGCCCATGAAGCTTTGTTAGATGTGTTTATCTGGAACTGCCTTTCTTACCATTCCCATGCTCATAACTAATATATGCTTCCTTTATAGCATCAGTTATTTCCTACTCTGCTGTGCTGTGCTGTGCTTTGCTTAGTCATTCAGTCATGTCTGACTCTTTGCAACCCCATGGACTGTAGCCCACCAGGCTCCTCTGTCCATGAGGATTCTCCAGGCAAGAATACGAGAGTAGGTTGCTGTGCCTCCCTCCAGGGGATCTTCCCAACCTAGGGGTCGAACCCAGGTCTCCCACATTGAAGGCTGATTCTTTACCATTTGAGCCACCAGAAAAGCCCAAGAATACTGGAGTGGGTAGCCTATCCCTTCTCCAGGAGATCTTCCCAAACCAGGAATGCAACTGGGGTCGCCTGCATTGCAGGAGGATTCTTCACCAGCTGAGCTCCCAGGGATTTCCTACTACTTATAATGGTTATTCATATGCCTATATTAAGGCCTCCTTAATACTGTAGCTTCTTAGAGATCATAAGTACATATGTTTATATTAAAAACCTTAACTGTATACTACATCATAAAATAAATTTTCACAGATCAAAACTACAGAGTATGTTCTTGAACCACAAAGAAATTATGGAAAATATAGATGCAATAGGAAGAACAAATAAAATGAAAATTTTGGCCCTTTGAAAGATTTTTAAAATTGAAAATTTTTTAGTAAATGACTGATCACAAAAAGAAACATGAATTACTGTATTAGAAATAAAATTGTTTCAGGAATAAAAATCATTGGGGAAATAAAGAATCAGATTTCCCTTTGGTGCTATAGAAATTTAAAAGAGTAAAAGGATATAAGGGGCTTCCCTGATAGATCAGTTGGTAAAGAATCTGCAACTTTATTTGAGTATGTCCAAAGATGATGCTATGAAAGTGCTGCACTCAATATGCCAGCAAATTTGGAAAACTCAGCAGTGGCCACAGGACTGGAAAAGGTCAGTTTTCATTCCAATCCCAAAGAAAGGCAATGCCAAAGAATGCTCAAACTACTGCACAATTGCACTCATCTCACACGCTAGTAAAGTAATGCTCAAAATTCTCCAAGCCAGGCTTCAGCAGTACGTGAACTGTGAACTTCCAGATGTTCAAGCTGGTTTTAGAAAAGGCAGAGGAACCAGAGGTCAAATTGCCAACATCCACTGGATCATCAAAAAAGCAAGAGAGTTCCAGAAAAACATCTATTTCTGCTTTATTGACTGTGCCAAAACCTTTGACTGTGGATCACAATAAACTGTGGAAAATTCTGAAAGAGATGGGAATACCAGACCACCTGACCTGCCTCTTAAGAAACCTATATGCAGGTCAGGAAGCAACAGTTAGAACTGGACATGGAACCACAGACTGGTTCCAAATAGGAAAAGGAGTATGTCAAGGCTGTATATTGTCACCCTGCTTATTTAACTTCTATGCAGAGTACATCATGAGAAACACTGGGCTGGAAGAAGCACAAGCTGGAATCAAGATTGCCAGGAGAAATATCAACCTCAGATATGCAGATGACACCACCCTTATGGCAGAAAGTGAAGAGGAACTAAAAAGCCTGTTGATGAAAGTGAAAGAGAGGAGTGAAAAGGTTGGCTTAAAGCTCAACATTCAGAAAACAAAGATCATGGCATCTGGTCCCATCACTTCATGGGAAATAGATGGGGAAATAGTGGAAACAGTGTCAGACTGTATTTTGGGGAGCTCCAAAATCACAGCAGATGGTGACTGCAGCCATGAAATTAAAAGACGCTTACTCCTTGGAAGGAAAGTTATGACCAACCTAGATAGCATATTCAAAAGCAGAGACATTACTTTGCCAACAAAGGTCCGTCTAGTCAAGGCTATGGTTTTTCCTGTGGTCATGTATGGATGTGAGAGTTGGACTGTGAAGAAAGCTGAGTGCTGAAGAATTGATGCTTTTGAACTGTGGTGTTGGAGAAGAGTCTTGAGAGTCCCTTGGACTGGAAGGAGATCCAACCAGTCCATTTTAAAGGAGATCAGTCCTGGGTTTTCTTTGGAAGGAATGATGCTAAAGCTGAAACTCCAGTACATTGGCCACCTCATGCGAAGAGTTGACTCATTGGAAAAGATTCTGATGCTGGGAGGGATTGGGGGCAGGAGGAAAAGGGGATGACAGAGGATGAGATGGCTGGATGGCATCACCAACTCAATGGACGTGAGTTTGAGTGAACTCCAGGAGTTGGTGATGGACAGGGAGGCCTGGCGTGCTGCGATTCATGGGGTTGCAAAGAGTCGGACACGACTAAATAACTGAACTGAACTGAAAAATGAAATGAGTAAATTACTAGAAAAGTATTCACTCAAGAAGAAATATAAAACCTGAGTATCTTATAATTATTTAAATAAATTAAGTCAATTTAAAAACTCCCCAAAGAAGACATGCCAAATTCAAATAATCTCATTGACTAGTGATATTAAACACTCAAAAAATAATAGTTCTAAACACTCAAAATATAGTTCCAATCTTAGCAAAAATTAATTCCAGGAAATATAGAAGGATTATTCTCTTCTCATTTTATGAAACTAGCATCAGCCTTATAATAAAACTGTCAAGGATAGTACAACAACAACAACAAAAATTAAAACTCAGTTATTCGTGAACATATATGCCAAAATCCTGAATAAAACATAGGCAAACTGATCTAGCAATATACAAAATCATAATAGTCAAGACAAGTTTTTGTAAGAAGGAAATGCATACATTGTAAAATCAATATAATTTATCAGTGAACACACTAAGAAAAATGTAATCTCAGTGGATGGAGAAAAAATATAGCAATTTATGAAAAACAAACTAGCAATGGAGAGAAAACTTCTCTACCTTATAAAGTGTGTTTTAAAACTTACTATAAGAAACATTATCTATCAAGATGAAAAGTTGAAAGGTTTCCCTTGATCAGAAGGTTATCCACTGTAAACTCTCCTATTTAGGATCACTTTGGAGATGCTAGCCAACTCAGTAAGGTAAGAAAAAGAGATAAAGCTATAAATGTTGAAAAGAAGCAAAACTGTTATTATTTGTAAATTGTGTGTAAAAAAACCCAGAACAATCCAAAAAAAAAGTCAGAAATTATATGAAGGCTTAATAAAGAAATGTGATTGCGAAATAACATGAGTAAGTTGTCTGAAGTGCTAGGACTTTTCTTTATCATTATTCATTATAGCAAGCATTTAAGTTCTTTGTACTTTTCTGTATTATTTCAAAATTCTAAAAAATGGTCACTGCTATAAAAGAATAGATGTTAAGTGAGTATGAGCATAGCCTAATCCTGAAGATGAGGAAACAACGACTCAGAGGGGTTAAGTAACTTGTTCAACCACATATGAGCAGGAAGTCAGGATTCCAAAGAGGGATCCAAAGCAGTGCTTCCTCCACTGTGTCTTGTGGCTTCCTCAGTTCTAAGAAATGCCTTGGGATGCATCTGATGGTTTAACCATATTCATATTCTCTTCTTCATCGTTATACATACCCAATTTTGTTGCCTTTGGGACTTCCTAGGGCTGGTTGCTTACCTTCAGGGCAGGTGCCTTACCTTTAGGGTTGGTTCTCTATCTCCCTGTTCTATATACCCTTACCTATTAGCCTAACTCGCAAAAAATTAACTTGAGATATTATGGCATTAGTGAGTCCTATTGGAATATAAATGTATGACAAAGAAGTCATTTTGAGTTAATATAGAGCCAGAATAAGCCAGGAGAGAGATAAGGCCTGAGGGGTTTTTTGTTTGTTTGTTTTATTTTGCCTTTTTTTTTTTTTAAAAGAGCAGTTGGTACATAGCTTTCCTTAGGCAACTTTTGCCACCTGGTGGTCAAACCACATAAATTTGTGTTCTGAGTCCTGGTGCAAAGTAAATGTTTATAGCAATTCCCTAAATCATTATGGCTAAAAATGCTATAATGGATGGTGTATCCTAGTGGCCAAGCAATCTTGAGAGCTGAACCCATGGCCTGTGAGGGATTCTACCTGATGTAGGCTGGCCTATGTCAAGGAATTGTTACATTTGGATGGAGATGGGTAGATGAACCTTGGTGCCTCACTGAGGCTATTAACATGTAAGGGAAATTTTTGTTGTTGCTAATCTTTTGTTTGTCTTTGCATTTTTCCCCTAACTGAGTCACATTTCTGAAGCAGCCACTTTAAATCTCTAAACAAAGCAGAAATTGTTCATGTATTTCCTGCACAACCATCTTAGCATCAAATACATAGAAAAGCCTGTTCCTGGACTTGAAGGGCTAAATACTTGTGCTTTTCTCAACCAAACAGATTTCCATCTGAGACTGGTTTTGAACTTGACGGGGCCTATTGGATATTTATGAAAAACCTGAGAGTTGATAACCATGAGGCTATAGGTTTAGATGTGCCCTTTATGCTTGTTGAGTGTTTTTTTAATAAAGTAACTGCTTTGCAGAGGGATCTTGTTATCTCTAAAGTAAAACAGATTAGGAAAGCTGTTTTTCAAAGAGATGAGAATGCATCCATTTCCAGATGTGTCAAAAACTACTGAATCACACTGTCAAAGGATTATGTGGTTGAAGGAAGAAATCAGGAAGAAAAAGAATGACTTTTACTCTACTATTAAATAGAGTTCAGATTAGTCTTAGAATGTTCTTCCCTTTGACAAAATATCTGATGCACAGTTTTTTAAAACATATTTTCTAAACTGGAGACTTTTTTTTCTATTGGATCCTTAGACACAGGAGGGAATATCAAGTCTCCCGGAAATCTGGCAGCCCATAGAATAGAATAATTTTTATTCCACAGATTGCATATCAATTGCTTCAAGGACACATGGGACATAATGGTCTATTTAGAGTTATAGTTGGCCTGAGTTTTCTCTTGAGTGTCTGTGTTATATAAATATTAAACTGAATTGAATTTATAGTTTTCTTATAAATCAAAATGGAACATTCATGCTGTCACCCTCACCAGCCCAAGGTGAGATGGAACTAGTAGCAAAAATATAAGTAGCTATGCTCCTAAAGACAAGTAAAATATTTGGCCTATCTTGCTTAGATGTAATTAGCTAGTCCCTCTAGAAGCCCAGATGTGGTTCTCTTTGCCACACAATGAAAATTTAGATCTTGTGAAAGTGAAAGTTGCTCAGTCGTGTCTGACTCTTCGCGAATCCATGGAATTCTCCAGGCCAGAATACTGGAGTGGGTCGCCTTTCCCTTCTCCAGGGGATCTTCCCAACCCAGGGATCTAACCCAGGTCTCCCACATTGCAGGCAGATTCTTTACCAGCTGAGCTTATGCTTACCCCACAAATAAGCTTTTGTTGTAGGATTTCTTCCACATTTCTGCACTCTCTATTTGGCTCAATATTTATTTCCAGTTTTAATACATGATGTAGATTTCTCTCATTCAATCAAAAAAATATATGTATTTACCGATTTCCTACCATGTGTTGCGTGCAAAGAGTAAGGTTAGGGAAAATAGAAGTTCTTATTCTCCAGGAATTCACATTTGAGATGGAGAGACAGACAAATATTATTAAGCATGGATAAATGCCATGATCAAAAATCAAGCAGGATAAGAAGCAGAAGACTCTTGAGGAGGTGACAGTTGAACAGCAATATGAATGAAGGGTTTGAAACAGATGACTCTCTAAAAGCAAAGCATGCTAGACAGAAAATCAAGTTCAAAAACTTCAAGATACAACAAGCAAGCCAGTGAGTCTGGAGTGGAATGAGCCAGGGAGAGTAGAAGGAGGTGTGGCTGGAGAGTCAAGCTGGAGCCATTTTTATATGACTTCCTCGGGATTAATCTGCTATTATTCAGAGGGTGATAAAAAGTCAGACTGGCTGTCTTTGAGCAGTAAGACAGATATGTTACAAGATTTAATGTGCCGCCCCCCCTCAACTTTATTACTTTGATCAGATTTGGAATATGCTATGTCCTTGATTTCTTTCTTTCTTAGAGATTCACAGTCACAAGAGCATATTACAAATTCTGAAACTTTCACAGTAAAGTGTCTATTTATCCATGTGAAACTCATATACCATGGAATTCCTCTACATAACACATTTGTTAACTTTAAGATTTACTGAAACAGGATGATTCAGAAATCAACACCATCAGTCTGTTTCTTCCCTCTCCATTTATGGCTGTGTGCTTAGTACTCAAGGAGGTTATCACAGTCCCAGTTATCATATAAGTATACTCTTTGGTCACAGCGAGAGCTAGTGTGTCCATGATAAGGGGCCCCGTGGAACCCAGCTCCCTATTCATTTTATTCATTTAACTAACTTTTAAAAATTCTGTAAATCTGAAGATGCCCATTAAATGGGTTTTAAATTAATACATTGTTAATGAATGGGGGAAGAGCTTAACAGGATAGAGTGTGGTATTGCTTCTTCTAGTAGGAGGTGCTTTTGTCAGGGGGTTCTTCTTTCCATACATCCCTGCCCCTGTCCTAGTCTGTCACTCACAAGATACAAGTTTGAAAAGGCTTTGTGATAGTACCAGCATCATAACAGACAACTGTGTGGTGAGCAGCTGACATAGTTTAATCAGTAAATATTTGCAGCTTGTAAGATGAAAGTACATTGTCAGAAGCGAGCCATACAGTCTGAAGGCAGAATATCTAATATATGATTTAGGAATGTATTATATAGGGAGCTGGGTTCTTTTCAAAGGACTTAGTATAACTTTTCTAGGTAGACACTAATTTAGAATTATTGACAAAAACACCTTTTTGGAGGCATGAAACATGCCTTTCAGGAATTACCTTTTCAGCACAGAAACATAGATCACATGGTAACAAAAAGGCACAGCATTGACCAAAGAGAGAACAAAGCCCAAACACAACTGGATGTTGATGTCTTTGATTTACAGAGCAGACCATGAACAATGAGATCAAAGATGAAGCGGTCACAAATGCTGATCTTCTTGAAAAGGTAGGGAATTATTGCCCTGAAAGTGTAGATGCCAGTAAGATCTGAGAAAACCGTAACTAAAAAAAGAAACTTAGCAGGAAGGGGCTGGTACTAGAGGAGAAGGGTTTATTCAGACACCCCGCCTCCCCAGCTCAGTTCCAACTGGAGAGAAAGGAGTTAATTTCACCAGCCGCTCAAGCAAAACTTCCAGGCTCCATGCTTCTCTCTAGACAGTGTGGCTTGGCAACGTCACGAACACCTGCTGACCATACAGCTATGTAGAACTAATGCTGTCTTGAAGTGAGTTCAGAAAACCTGCCTATAATTGCTAACAGGACTCAGAAGAGTATAACCTAACAATAAAAATATTTAGATTATGTTGCCCATAAAAAAAAAAAAGTCAAAGGCATACTTTTTCTGGCAGCAGTTCTCTTAAAATGTTGCCATATGGATTTATACATATGCAGATTTCCCCCAATTAGATGGAGTGCATGCTGGTTAGTTGATGGAGTCCAAGAGGGCTTCATTTGGACTTAAACAAATTAAAGCTGAAATTGTATTCCTCTGATTTTTTTTTTAAGAAACCAAAGAAGATGACTGTAGAAGCCGAGTTAGAGGACATAAAGAAAACCCAGCAACGCAATCTAATGGACTGGAGTTTTACTGAACATTTTAAACCAAAAGTTCTGCTTCAGGTATTAATGGGCTATGAGTCTCATCAGATTGGTCTGGGGAGGCTCAGTGTGATTTCGAACAGTTCACTTCTAGGTCACTCTCAGATCTATTTCAGATCAATATTCCCATTTACTTCAGCTATAAAGTGAGTTTATTCCCAGACTGTGTGCTATGCATGCCCAAAATAGTTTAAAATATACTTTCTTAAAGGATGTTTTTTTAATGAAGTCTCTTAAGAAAAGAAAGAAGATATGTGCATGACTGCTGCACATGTTTAAAAAAAAAACATAGTAATAAAAGTAAGATGTTATTGGGAAGCAACCTTATATTTCCCCATATTGCCTGTTAGCTCTCTTCAGTTTTCACATTTCTAAATATTTTCTGATGCAATTAACAATTCAATGTAAACTGTGATGGCTAACATTTATTGAGCACTTACCATATGCTGCTGCTGCTAGTCAATGTATTACTAGGTTATTTAATCTCTTCAGTAATCTTATGAAGTAGAAACTATTTAAATAGTAGAAAACTGAGGCACCTTAACCACTAGTAACTTTTGTCCAAGGTCACACTGGAAAGGGTCTCACTGGTTGATGAGTGAGAGAAGCAAGATCCGAACAAACCCAAGAAATCAGACCCAGAACTTGTGCTCTTAACCACTACGCAAAATAATGAGTAATACTAAGGCAAGCTCTTTTTGTCAATTTTACATTTTACACAAAAACTTTTACTCTTTTTTCTTTTATCCTTTTAATTTAAATTAAATTTAATTTAATTTAAAATTTAAATTAAAATTTTACATCCACTTATTTTTTAAAGCCAAAACATTGTGTAAAGAGTCTTGTGAAAAATACAAGGTCCCTCCCATGCCCATGGAGCTTTCCAGGTGGTTCAGTGGTAATGAATTTGCCTGCCAATGCAGGAGCCAAATCCCTGGGTCAGGAAGATCCCCTGGAGGAAAGAAATGATAACCTACTCTAGTATTCTTGCCTGGAGAATTCCATGGACAGAGAAGCCTGGCAGGTTAGTCAGTGGGGTCACAAAGAGTCAGACATGACTGAGCATGCACACTCCCTTGCCATGACACAATTCCCAGAGGTAAAAATCTTCAACGTATTTACCTGTTTCTTTTGTTACTTAACTCAGTTATCTCTAAATAACAAGATATTTAGTTACCATCATCAACTGACTCCCTCTTGAAAAAACAGCTTGCCCAACCCCATATAACACACACTGAGACATGCACATACACTCACTCATTACTCCTATACATACATATACACACTCATAAACTCAAACCTTGTCATTCTCTGAAACTTTTAGCCATATCATAATTTTTATTAGATTTCAAGATTTATCATATTTCAATTATATAAGTGCTATTCACAGCTCAAACAGTATGAAAAAGCAAAAAGATAGGACACTGAAAGATGGACTCCCCAGGTCAGTAGGTGCCCAATATGCTACTGGTGATCAGTGGAGAAATAACTCCAGAAAGAATGAAGGGATGGAGCCAAAGCAAAAACAACACCCAGTTGTGGATGTGACTGCTGATGGAAGCAAGGTCCGATGCTGTAAAGAGCAATATTGCATAGGAACCTGGAATGTCAGGTCCATGAATCCAGGCAAATTGGAAGTGGTCAAATAGGAGATGGCAAGAGTGAACATCGACATTTTAGGAATCAGCGAACCAATATGGACTGGAATGGGTGGATTTAACTCAGCTGACCCTTCTATCTACTACTGTGGGCAAGAATCCCTTAGAAGGAATGGGGTAGTCATCATAGTCAACAAAAGAGTCCAAAATGCAGTACTTGGATGCAATCTCAAAAACAACAGAATGATCTCTGTTCATTTCCAAAGCAAACCATTCAATATCACAGTAATCCAACTCTATGCCCTGACCAATAATGCTGAAGAAGCTGAAGTTGAATGGTTCTATGAAGTTCTACAAGACCTTCTTGAACTAACACCCAATAAAAGATGTTTTCATTATAAGGGACTGGAATGCAAAAGTAGAAAGTCAAGAAACATCTGGAATAACAGGTAAATTTGGCCTTGGAATACAGAATGAAGCAGGGCAAAGGCTAATAGAGTTTTGCCAAGAGAATGCACTGGTCACAGGAAACACCCTCTTCCAACAACACAAGAGAAGACTCTACACATGGACATCACCAGATGGTCAACACCAAAATCAGATTGATTATATTCTTTGCAACCAAAGATGGAGAAGCTCTATCAGTTAGCAAAAACAAGACTGGGAGCTGACTGTGGCTCAGATCATGAACTCCTTATTGCCAAAGTCAGACTTAAATTGAGGCAAATAGGGAAAACCACTAGACCATTCAGTTATGACCTAAATCAAATCCCTTACAATTATACAGTGGAAGTGACAACTAGATTCAAGGCATTAAATCTGATACACAGAGTGCCTGAAGAACTATGGACGGAGGTTGGTGACATTGTACAGGAGGCTGTGATCAAGGCCATCCCTGAGAAAAAGAAATGCAAAGGAGGAAAGGAAAGATATACCCATTTGAATGCAGAGTTCCAAAGAATAGCAAGGAGAGATAAGAAAGCCTTCCTCAGTGATCAGTGCAAAGAAATAGAGGAAAATAACAGAATGGGAAAGACTAGAGATCTCTTCAAGAAAATTAGAGATACCAAGGTAGCATTTCATTCAAAGATGGGCACAATAAAGGACAGAAATGGTATGGACCTAACAGAAGCAGAAGATATTAAGAAGAGGTGGCAAGAATACACAGAAGAACTATACAAAAAGATCTTCATTACCCAGATTATCACGATGGTGTGATCACTCATCTAGAGCCAGACATCCTAGAATGCAAAGAAAGTCAAGTGAGCCTTAGGAAGCATCACTATGAACAAAGCTAGTGGAGGTAATGGAATTCCACTTGAGCTATTTCAAATCCTAGAAGATGATGTTGTGAAAGTGCTGCACTCAATTTGTCAGCATATTTGGAAAACTCACCAGTGGCCACAGGATTGGACAAGGTCGGTTTTCATTCCAATCCCAAAGGAAGGCTGTGCCAAAGAATGCTCAAACTACTGCACAATTACACTCATCTCACACGCTAGCAAAATGATCCTCAAAATTCTCCAAGCCAGGCTTCATCAGTACGTGAACCGTGAACTTCCACATGTTCAAGCTGGATTTAGAAAAGGCAGAGGAACCATAGATCTAATTGCCAACATCCAATGGATCACAGAAAAAGTGACACAGTTCCAGAAAAACATCTACTTCTGCTTTATTGACTATGCCAAACCTTTGACTGTGTGATCACAACAAGCTGTGGAAAATTCTTAAAAGAGATGGGAATACCAGACCACCTGACCTGCCTCCTGAGAAATCTGTATGCAGGTCAAGAAGCAACAGTTAGAACAGAATATGAACAACAGACTGGTTCCAAATAGGGAAAGGAATACATCAAGGCTGAATATTGTCACCCTGTTTATTTAACTTATATGCAGAATACATCATGCAAAATGCCAGGCTGTAGGAAGCACAAGCTGGAATCAAGACTGCCAGGGGAAATATCAATAACCTCATATATGTAGATGACACCACACTTATGGCAGAAAGCGCAGAAGAACTAAAGAACCATTTGATGAAAGTGGAAGAAAAGAATGAAAAAGTTGGCTTAAAACTCAACATTCAGAAAACTAAGATTATGGCATCTGGTCCCATCACTTCATGGCAAATAGATGGGGAAACAATTGAAACAGTGAGAGACTTTATCTTTTTGGGCTCCAAAATAACTGCAGATGGTGACTGCAGCCATAAAATTAAAAGCCACTTGCTCCTTGGAAGAAAAGTTTTGACCAACCTAGACAGCATATTAAAAGGCAAAAGCATTACTTTGCCAATGAAGGTCCAGCTATGGTTTTTCTAGTAGTCATGTATGGATGTGGGAGTTGAACTATAAAGAAAGCTGAGCACCAAAGAATTGATGCTTTTGAACTGTGGTGTTGGAGAAGACTCTTGAGAGTCCCTTGGTCTGCAAGGAGATCCAACCAGTCAATCCTAAAGGAAATCAGTCCTGAATATTCATTGGAAGGACTGATGCTGAAGCTGAAACTCCATTACTTTGGCCATCTGATGCGAAGAACTGACTCACTGGAAAAGACCCTGATGCTGGGAAAGATTGAGGGCAGGATGAGAAGGGGACAACAGAGGATGAGATGGTTGGATGGCATCACTGACTCAATGGACATGAGTTTGAGTAGGCTCTGGGAGTTGGTGACGGACAGGAAAGCCTGGTGTGCTGCCGTCCACGGGGTCACAGAGAGTCAGACACGACTGAGTGACTGAACTGAACTGATTCATAGCTGCACTGTGTAATATCCTGGATACATTTCCTTTTTATTTGTTTAGTTTGATAAACATTTGTCATTACTCTCCCCCAAATTCTCTACTTAAGAGTAAATCTCTGCTCAGTACATTCAAACCTAACAGATATTCCATCAGTTGTGTTTTGTAAGCAATATCTTTCCTGTGTGTTCTGAACCTCTGCTTGCCCTCTACTTGTTTTCTGGGTTCACAGGGTCACAGGTGAGCAGGCATTTTGCCCAAGGATGGACCAGAAACTGAGTCACACCCATAACTGACTTAGAAGATATTCAGATAACATTTGAGCCTTAGAGTTGATGCTGGAAAGGGTTGAAACTTTGAAGGATGTTGGGTGGGTGAATGTATTTTATACATGGGAAAGATATGAATTTGAGAGGCTACAAGATAAACTGTAGGCTTCTCTGGTAGCTCAGCTGGTAAAGAATCCGCAATGCAGGAGACCTGGGTTTGATTCCAAGGTTGGGAAGATCCCCTGGAGAAGGAAAGGGCAACCCACTCCATTATTCTGGCCTGGAAAATTCCATGGACTGTATAGTCCCTAGAGTCGCAAAGAGTCAGACTGACTGAGCAACTTTCACTTTCAGTCTGAACTGTTTTATGTTGAACAGTGTCCCTCAAAAGATTTTTTAGAATCTTTACACCTAGTACCTGAAAGTGGATTATTTGGAATTAGGGTGTCTAAATGATGTAATCAAGTTAAGATGAGGTCATTATAGTAGGCTCCAACCAAATGTGATTTATGTCCTTGTAAGAAGAAGAAAATACCAACTAAAGACACACAGGGAGAATATTTTGTAACCAGAGAGGTGGAGATTAGAATGATGCAGATCCAAGCTAAAATTCACCAAGGATGGATGACCACTGTCAGAAGCTACTATACAAAGCAGCAAAGGAAATCCTACCAGTTCTCAGAGAGAGCACTCTACACAGCGACGGTCCTCCCATCCCCTTTGCGGCCATCCTGGCCGTGTCCTTTGCCTCTATTTCCAGTTAGATACTGTCTTCTGCATCCCATGTTGCCCTCTCTCTTGGGTTACTTTCTTTTTGTAGGGGACTGTCTTTTCAAGTTGCCTCCTGAGTTAACATAAATGGCAGGGAAATTTTTGATGTGATGGATGTTTGAAAATGACTTAATTCTATACTTTTAACTGCCAGTTTGGCTTTATATAAGATGCTAAGTTAAAAAGTATTTTCCTTCAACATTTTGAAGCCATTCCTCAATAGTCTTCTAGCTTTCCAGATTGTCCTTGAGAAAGAAAAAAACAATGAAATTCTGATTCCTGGTCAGTCGAGTCTGTGTTTTTTCTTCTCTCTGTAAGGTCTTTAAGATTTTCTTTTTGTTCCAGTGTTCTGGATTTCCTGTTGATATTCCTTGATGTGTGATTCTATTCCTAATACTGCACCGGGGAGCCCAGTATAATCCAGAAACTCTGAGCTTTACATTCTGGGAAATATTATACAATCCTCACTCTAATAATCCCCTCCCCTCCCTTTTCTTTAGTCTTTCTTCCTGAAACTCCTGTTGTTCTGGTATTGGACTCCTAGACTGAACTTCCAATTTCCTTATCCTTTCCTTCCAAGTTTTCAACAGCTTTTCTTCTTATTCTGGAAATATGTCTGTGCTTTCATTGAATTTTTCTATCGAGTCTTCTGTATCTGTTGTTATAATATTAATATCATAAGGTTATATTTATAGTTACAAATTACATTTATAAAACATACTCTTCACATTCCCTGGTACCGTATCTTCCCTTATGTCTATGAGGATATACTAAAGTCCTTTGAAGTCTTCTCTCTGAAAACTCCTTTCCCCAGGTTTTAACTACTTTTTTGTGGAGGAGGTGTCTTCATTTTTCACATTGAAGAATAGCATCTAGTGATATTTGCCTCTTTGTTTATATTCATAATGAGACACTACAAAAATATGATAGGAAGTGCTACATAAAGTCAAAGTGGGGGAAAGCTGTCAATACCCTGACCTTGTTGTTGGGTGATTTGGCTGCGGGGAGGTGGGGGGTCTTGAAAGACCCGTGAATGTTGATGTATTAATTCTATACTCTTGAGCCATTTAGAGTCTCTAGGGAAAAAAGTCTGATCTCTTCTCTTCCGAGACATAACTTGTCAGGGTTTTAGGAGCTGAATGATGGGGGAAAGGAATTTCAGATTTCTTACCACCCAGTGTCTAGATCTGCACTGTCCAATGTGTCCAATGGTAGCCACTAGTCACATGTAGCTTCTGAGTACTTAGCAATTTTTATATTGATTACATATTGAAATGATAATATATTTTGACATATTAGGTTAAATAAAATGTATAGTTTGATTTTACCTTAACCTTTAAAATATGACTACTATAAATTTTAAAATTATGCACATGGCTCACATTTGTGGCTTCCCTTATATTTCTATTAGACCATGCCAATTCAAGTTTTACATAATTCTCTTTTTTCTGTGGTATAGCTCTCCCTCAGTGGTGCCCAGGGTCCCTCCTCTTAAAAACCCACAGGGTCAGCTTCTATAGTAATAACCCTGCTTTCTTCTGCTGATGAGAGAGATGGGCAGTACCCTGGCTGCTCAGAATGGTTGAGGCTTCTTAAAAGACATTAATCTTCCTATTTTCATTGCCCCTTTCATTCCACTTTCAGAGGTACCTAACTCTGCCATTTCCAGAGCCTTTCTGTGTTTCTGCTCATAATGTTCCTTCTGGTCTCTCTTAAAACTAATCTTGGAATTTGATTTTCCATGTTCTGCTAAATCAGTTACCATTTATTCTCCTGCTTTCTAGCCTCCACGATGTTTCTTTTGTCTCATCTCCCTTGGGCTTCAACTTTGTGATATTAAAACTCGAATTTGACTATTCCTTTAGTGAGGGGTTAGGAAGTGCATGTGTTTAATCTTTCATTTTTTAACTGGAAGTTCATTTCAGATTTTACTTTGTTTTAGCCTCTCCTCCTCACTCCATAGAAGCTTAACTTTTATTTCTTTTAAAAAATATATGTATTTATTTATTTATTTGGCTGCTCCAGGTCTTGGTTGCATCATGTGAACTCTCAGTTGCAGCAGGTGGAATCTAATTCCCTGACTAGGGATTGAACCCAGGCCCCCTGCATTGGGAGCCTGGAGTCTTAGCCACTGAACCACCAGGGATGTCCTGAAGCTTCACTTTTCAAGGTCACATGTAATTGTCCTGCCAAACCTAATGAACATTTCTTTGTATATCTTCCTTGACCTTTTCCTCACAAAGCTGATCACTTCCCCACAAAACACTGTTCACTCCCAGTTTCCAAAGCACCATACCGAATTTCTCCTCAGTGTGCCATCTGGAATTTTGTTGAGTACTTCTCCTCTACCTACCATTTAAATATTGAAGTGCCTCAAGCCTCAGTCTCGAATTGTCTTCTCTCCTCTGTAAACATTCTTTTAATGATTTCATCTACTACATATGTCTAATCCTGATGACTCATAAAAGTTTATCTTCCAAATTATCTCCATCTTGAGTTCCACATTAGTGAATTTCTGATAGACACCTTAAATATTTTGTGTCCCACATGAAGCAAATAATTTTCCCACCTAAGCATGCTTCTCCCCTCATCCATCTCAGAAAACGTCAGTGTCAAGCCAAAAGGCTGAGAGTCATTCCTTACTTCAGCTTTTCCTTTGTCGCACACATCTGGTCCATCATCGAGTTTTGAGGGTATACCTCAAAATACCTCTTGAGGCTCTTCATCTCCACTGCTGCTACTTTAATCCAAGTTCCATCCTCCCCATCTACTGTAATATCATCGGCCTATTTCACTCTCTCTCCACTCTAATCCCTTCTCTCCGTATCAGGTGTTCCATCAATTGCTTCTTAAACACACATCTCTGAACTCCAGAATCCTCTGTAAAAATTGTAATCATATTTTAAAGAAAAGTCTTAGCTATCTTGTTCGTTTTGTTTTTCTATGAATGTGGTAGGTCTCCATTTTTAATGAAAAGCTTAATTAATGAGAAAAATATCAATACATGATAATAGGTAAAAGCCAAGTTTTTTTAATGTTTTGAAGTATAGTTGATTTGCAGTGTTGTGGCCAAATTTTTAAAAAGGAAAAGAAATGTATGAAACTTTATCAAATATTGATTGAGAACACCTACACGTTCATCAAAAATAGAAGTTTGGTTGGTTGGTTGTTTTTCTAATTTAAAATCTGAAAGGAATTTGCCCCAAAAAGTAATGGATAGGACCCCCACAGAGCAAAATGTTTTAAATGCAAAAATATTTACCATGTCAGGACTTCCCTGGCAGTACAGTGGTTAAGACTCCATCCTTCTACTGCAGGGGAGCATGGGTTTGAGCCCTGGTCAGGGAACTAAGATCCCCACAGCTGCACTGTGCAGCCTAGAAAAAGAGAGAAAGAAAACAAATTTACCACATATGTGTTTCTTGTATTGGCTCTCAGGGAGCAGTTGTAAAAATTCAAATGCCGCTTCATAAAGGCATATAGGGGATTAGATTGGGGAGTAAATGTATTATTTTAGTTACACTACCAGTGTGCAATTGACAGCAAAAGTAAAATAGTCCTTTCCTGACATAATATGCAATTCCATGCCTTTAGATCATCCAGACAGTGAAGAACAGAAAGCTGCCTCCACCAAATTGATATGGACAAGAAAAAAAACAAAACAAAACAAAACCCCGCAAGTGTCTAATTTCTTTCCCTATGGACATATTTCTTTATGTTGATTGGCATAAGGAAAAGGCAGCTGCCCACAGGCCCCCTCTGTTTGTGGCTGCAGTTACAGTGCTGAGGATAAAATGTTTTGGAAAGGATCAGGGATAGAAGTTGTGTAGAAACAGTATGTATCAAGAAGACCACTCACAGTATGTCTCTGTACCACACCGTGGTGTAGTGGAGAGCTCTGTGTGGAGTGTGAAATGTGACATTTAGAGTCAAAAGACTGGTATAAGCCCTTGTACCAGAACTTAGGAACTCCATACTCTTAGACAAGTCTCTTATTCTCTCTTGGCCACAACCAATACTGAAAAATGCAGCTTTTAATATTTTGAAATGGGAAAAATAATCATACCAATGTATCTGAGGTTTTTATGATAAAATGAGATGATTTATCTGAAGGCGTGTGTGTGTGTGTGCATGTTAAGTCGCTTCAGTCGTGTCCGACTCTTTGCAATCCTATAGACTGTAGCCCACCAGGCTCCTCTTTTCATGGAATTCTCCAGGTAAAAATACTGGAGTGGATTGCCATACCCTCCTCCAGGTGATCTTCCCAACCCAGGGATCAAACCCAGGTCTCCCATACTGCAGGCAGATTCTTTACCATCAGGAAAGCCCAAGAATACTGGAGAGGATAGCCTATCCCTTTTCCAGGGGATCTTCCTGACCCAGGAATCGAAGCAGGGTCTCCTGCATTGCAGGTGGATTCTTTACCAGCTGAGCTACCAGAGAAGCTTAAAAAGAAGGCATGGAACGTGCTAAATAACTCCTAGACTTTATTATCTCCCAGCATTAATGAAAAACACTTGAGCAAATACCTCTATGCTTGGAGCCTAGGATTTGTTTTTCTTATAAGAGTTACTAAAATGCTCCTGAAAATATCTGCCATCCCTGCTCTCACCTTGACCAGCATCATGGAGATAAGGGAAGAAAAGGGAGGAAGCAGAGAAAGGCCCTAGCAGGAGACCCTTCTCTCGGGGAAAAAAAGACAAAACAATGCATTCATTTTGATTTTCAGGTTCTTCAAGAAGCTAATCAGCAATACAGGTGTATTGATTCGTATTACCATACACAAGACAACTCTTTACTGTTGGTCTTTCATAATCCGATGAATTTACAACGTCTGCGTCATGAATATTGGAAAGTTGGCCTTCACTCTAACGTTGGATTCAGGTAACCAACTTAGATGGTTTAGTTAGTTATCTTAGTTAGCTTGTTACTTGGTTTTTAATTCCTTAGCCTAAGCTGAGTGGTTCAACCCAATAAAAACATTTGTGCAGTACCGTAGATTCAGTGAAGTTCCGTAGATTCAGTGAAGTTCACCAAATTGAATGCTGTGTGCCAGGCACTGTGATAGGTGTTGAAACTATACACTGAAGAAGGCAGACATCATTCCTGGCCCCATTGAATCTAGTGGGGATATTATTAAATTATACTTGATTCATTTAGACTCCAATATAACAGCCTCTGAAAGGTTTAAAGTAGGAACTACAAAACATGGCATTCCATCTGCTGGTTTTGGGTAACTCCACTTGATCTAGGGAAGACTCAGACGTAGGGTAACTGAATGACACATGCACTCAGCTTCCCAGCAAACTGAGACCTCTAGGAATCAGTAATTTGTTTCTCCTCCCCAGCTCCTTAATTATTTCATTGCTATCTTAAAAATTTTCTCTCCTTTCTCATTAATGATGAGAACTTTTCATTATTTTTCTGTACTGGTTAATATATATTCAGTATTTGTTATTTATATAGAATTTAGTCCTAAGGGATACAGAGAGGATGAACATGGACCTACAGAAAACTGGAGAAATGGATTGTGTGCATACATATACACAGAATCACACACTTTAAAGTCATAAAATGATTTTTGTTAATTAGGATACACAATAGGTATACCAAGCTAATATAACTGTGCTTTCCTTTGTTCTGTTTTTCATTGCCAGTAATTATGCTTTTCATGTCTTTGTTGACTAGGACTTCAGTACAACTTTGAGAACATTATTGTCTTATTCTAGCTTTTGAATATTCATCTATTAAGTATTTTTTCAGTTTTTTGCCATAGGTAAATGCTCCTTATTAGGTTAGAAAATTTTCTTACGTTGCTAGTTTGCTCTAGGTTCTTAATTATAAATGACTATTAAATAATATCAAATGATTTTCCTGCATCAATTTGGGTGTTCTCTCTTTTCCTTTAATCTATTAAAGTGTGAAATTTTATTAATAGATATTCTAATGTTTGAACTTACATTCCCATGAAAATCCAATTTGTCCATTATGTTCTCTTGTTTATAAATTGCTGCATCTGGCTTGCTAATATCTTCTTTAGAATATGTCCAATCTGTATTCATGGGTAAGATTCAGCTATAATTTTTCCCATCTTTAAATGTTCTTTTCTGGCTTGAGATTGAGATTTTTATTAGCCTCATAAATTAATGGGTGGGTATTCTCCCTTTTTAATCTCTATTTTTTTATTTTCTGAAAGAATTTATGTAAGACTAAGATGTATATTCCTTTGGCATTTGGTAAAACTTGAAAATAAGACCATCTGGACCTGGGAAGATGGTTAATTACTGATTTAACCTCTGTCATGATTATTAGAAACTTTGGGTTTACTATGTATTTTTGAACTACATTTGATAATATGTATTTCTCTAGGAATTTGACCATTTTGCCTGTTTTCAAAATTATTGCATAAAGTGGATTACAATATGCTCTTGCCTTTTTGTGTTACACATATCTGTTTTAATTCTTAATGCTTTTAATCTGTGATTTCTCTGTTTTTCTGAACCAGTCTTGCCAAAGGTTTGCCAATTTTGTTAATTTTTTGTAAAAGCAACTATTGCATTTGATCCTTTCTCCTTTTTATTTTTTAAAAATATGCCCTCATCTTTATTATTTTTTATTTTCTCTCAATTTCTCTGGATTATTCCAGTGTCCTTTAACTTTGCAAATTAGAATTTTATCTCAGGATTTTGAGTTATTTTTGTTGCTTTACAAGTATTTAAGGCAAAAATTTCTTTTTAAATACCACCTTAGCACTACAAAATATCTGACTGATGGAATTTTATTGTTGTTCATTTTTTTGAACACATAATTCTTTTTTATTGAATTATAGCTGATTTACTATTATATTAGTTTCAGGTGTACAACATTGTGATTCAATATTTTTATAGATTATACTCCATTTAAAGTATTATAAATTATTGCCTACGTTTCCCAGTGCTATGCAATGTATCCCTTTAGTTTATTTTATACCTAGTAGTTTGTGCCTCTTTACCCCTATTCTTATCTTGCCTCTTTCCTCTTCTCTCTCCTTACTGGTAACCACTAGTGTGTTCTCTGTGTCTGCGAGTCTGTTTTGGTTTTGTTATATTCATTCATTTGCTTTATTTTTTAAATTCCACATATAGGTGATAACAAACAGTATTTGTCTTTCTCTGTATGATCTATTTGACTAAACGTAGTCGGTCCATCCATGTTGCTGCAAATGGCATAATTCCATTCTCTTTTATAGCTGAATAGGAATTGCCTGGAAAATCCCATGGACGGAGGGCCTGGTGGGCTGCAGTCCATGGGGTCGCGAAGAGTTGGACATGACTGAGCGACTTCACTTTCACTTTTCACTTTCATGCATTGGAGAAGGAAATGGCAACCCACTCCAGTGTTCTTGCCTGGAGAATCCCAGGGACTGGGAGCCTGGTGGGCTGCCGTCTCTGGGGTCGCACAGAGTCGGACACGACTGAAGCGACTTAGCAGCAGCAGCAGCAGTGTTCCATTATGTATATGTAGCACATCTTTATCTATTCATCTGTTGATAGACATTTAGGTTGCTTTCATATCTTGGCTATTTTGAACAATGCTGCTATATCATTCATTTCTCATTTCCATCATTCTTATTTGACCCATGGATTGCATAGAAATGTGAGTTTTTATTTTAAACATTTGGCTGAGTTACATTTTTATTATAGTTTATAATTTCAAAAGTAGTAGTCAGACAACATGTTCTATAGAATACTGATGCTGTGAAATTTGTTGATCAACTTTGTTGCTTAATATGTGGTCAGTTGTTATAAATACTCCAAGTTTGTGTGTTAAGGAAGTTTATTCTTTGGTTTTTGAATACAGGTTTGTATTTCTTAATCTTCACTATTCTTTCTGATTTTTAAAAACTTGGTCAATCAACTAATGAGAAATGATTTTTAAAAAACTCAATGTGTGATGGAACCTGGTAGATTTATTCCTATAAATTTGTCAGTTTTTGACTTCATGCATGTTAAGATTGACACCACCCTTATGATGATACCAGCCTTATGGCAGAAAGTGAAGAAGAACTAAAGATCCTCTTGATGAAAGTAAAAGAGGACAATGAAAAGGTTGGCTTAAAACTTAACATTCAAAGAACTAAGATCATGGCATCCAGTCCTACCTGCCACTTCATGGCACATAGATGGGGAAACAAGGGAAATGGTGACAAACTTTATTTTCTTGGGCTCCAAAATCACTGCAGATGGTGACTACAGCCATGAAATTAAAAGACACTTGCTCCTTGGAAGAAAAGCTGTGACTAACCTAGACAGCATATTAAAGAGCAGAGACATTACTTTGCTGACAAAGGTCCATCTAGTCAAACTATGGTTTTTCCAGTCGTCATGTATGGATGTGAGAGTTGGACTATAACAAACACTGAGTTCAAGGAACTGATGCTTTTGAACTGTGGTGTTGGAGAAGACTCTTGAGAGTCCTGTGGACTGAAAGGAGATCTAACCAGTCAAACCTAAAGGAAATCTGTCCTGAATATTCATTGGAAGGACAGATGCTGAAGCTGAAACGCCAGTACTTTGGCCATCTGATGCGAAGAACTAACTCTTTAGAAAAGACCCTGATGCTGGGAGAGATTGAAGGCAGGAGGAGAAGGGGACGACAAAAGGAGATGGTTGGATGGCATCACCAACTTGTACATGAGTTTGAGCAAGCTCCGGGAGTTGGTGATGGACAGGGAAGCCTGGGGTCGCAAAGACAGACATGACTAACTGACTGAAATGATGTTAAGATTATGTTAATAAGCAAAACAAGAATTGAGTTGTTTCCCTGATTAAGCTTTTATCAATATGCAATGTCTTTATCTCTAGGATTGCTCTTTGCTTTCAAGGTTATATTGACCAATATTGATATATCTGAACAGACTTTATCATATGTATCTTATCTGATAGTGATAAACTTTACAAGCCTCTTTTATATTTTATCTTGTATATCCTTTTCTATCCATTTACCTCTTGCAAAATATATATATAGCCAAATTTTAAAAATTCATCTGACAATATTTACCTCTTGAGAACCTAGTTCATATATTTGGATTAATTTCAACCATTTAATTTTGTCCTTTTATTTGCTCTTTTTTTTCATTTTCTTTATTTCTCCTTATTTGGTTTGAATTAATTTCATTTTTATTACTACTACCAGAATGACAGTTATACACTATATCTCAACTCATTCTTCAGAAACTGTGATATTCACTTGAAAATTGACAAAGTCATCAGCACCTTTGTTACGCTATTCAGTCACTCAGTCACGTCCGACTCTGTGATCCCATGGATCGCAGCACGCTAAGCTTCTCTGTCCTTCAGTGTCTCCTGGAGTTTGCTCAAATTCATATCCATTGAGTCAGTGATGCTATCTAACCATCTCATCCTCTGCTGCCCCCTTCTCCTTTTGTCTTCGATCTTTCCCAGCATCGGGGTCTTTTCCAATGAGTCGGGTCTTCACATCAAGTGGCCAAGTATTGGAGTTTCAACATCAGTCCTTGAAATGAATATTCAGGATTGATTTCCTTTAGGATCGACTGCTTTCATCTCCTGCAGAAGACCCTGCCTTTACCTTCCTACCAAATAATATAAGCACAATAGAGTGTTTTAACTTCTTATCACCAGTCCACATTTTCTATTATTGCAGAACACTTTAATTCTATCTTAATGTTTTTACCCCACAATATAATAACATTATTGTTTTCATATCCAGTGTTTGTAAATTAATATATGCTTACTATTTTATTTTCCCTTCTTCCTAAGATAAGAGCTTTAAAAGTTCATATAGTGAGGATCTTTGGTAGTAAAATCATTTTGTTTATTGCAAATATCTTCATTTTAGCCTTGTTCATGAAAGATAATTTTGCTTAGGATATAGTTCTTGATTGACATGTAAATTCTCAGCACTTTGAAGAAAATTATCCCATTGTCTTCTGAATGCCTTTGAAGTTATTAAGATGTAAACATCATTCTTAATAAAAAATGTTACAAGCATCTTTATAAAATTAGAAACAAAATAGAGGTAACTACCATGACCAATTCTAAGCAACATTTAATGAAGATCTAAATCAGAAAAATTACTAAAAGTATCTTTAAATTATAGGAGTCCAAAAGGAAACTGCCATTATTAGCAGCTGAGGTTATTAGCGACACAGGAAAATCCGAAACAATCTATCTAAAAATGTGAATTAATGGGAGAAATTACCTGAAGATCAGCCCTGAATATTCATTCAGCAACCCTGATGCTGAAGCTCCAACACTTTTGTCTCCTGATGCAAACAGCCGATTCCTTAGAAAAGACCCTGATACTGGGAAAGATTGAAGGCAAAGGAGAAGGGAGCAGCAGAGGATGTGATGGTTGGATGGCATTACGGACTCAATGGACATGAATTTGAGCAAACTCCAGGAGATAGTGGAGGACAGAGGAACCTGGCATGCTGTGGCATGATCCCATGCCAGTCCATGGGGTCACAAAGAGTTGGACACAACTTAGCAACTGGATAACAACAGCAGCATATCCTCTAACTGCATTTTTTTGCACTACAAGAAATTGTTAGAAAATGTGATGTTTAAAAAAGGAAAAAACACCATTGACAACAGAAACAAAAACTAGAATACCCAAAAAAGGCAAACCTAGGGCTTGTTTACACCCACACTTTGACCAAAGAAAATCATTCTTTTTCCATTCCCCTCCCAAGTGAAAATGTTAGATATACTTGGCTTCAGATATTACAAATTAAATAATAAAACCCAACATATTGATCTTTACATACATTTTATAACTTAATAAAATAGATACATTTTTCTCTTTCAGTAACCTATTTTATGACATGTTCTGTAATTTACTTCTCCAGTGATGTTTATATTATTCTCCCAAGTGTGTAAAATATATCACTTAGAGATGTATTGGTGTTACACTAACCTTATGGATAACACTGACAATTATGTGTATTTTTTATGACCTGATTCTCCAAGATAATTGTGGATTCAAGTTAACAACCAGAATCACATGGTAAGTAGAATTTAATCCAATTCTGTGCTTACTTAGCTTTCTGCAAGAACCCAGTGCAGGAGATCCAGCATGACCCCATCTTCATCCCATCAGGGGGCTCAGCAGCTGCCCCAGGGCACCACTTCTTTTGCTTCCCTCCCCACACTGGTTGTGCGTACCTGCTGAAATGGGCATCAAGGTGCCGTGTTCCCCCCTTCACCTAAGAAGCCACAGCCTGCAGTCCACTCCCATTTGTCTCGTTAAGGTGTGAGCCCACAGCTCTGAGGATTCACAGCACATAAGGCAGTCAAAATATTCCACCTTTTAACTCTGTAGAAAAAACAATACTGTTAGAAGTTAGACTACAAAGTCATTTTCCAAGACCCTTTGCTTACACATACAGGAGCTTCCACAGTATGTACCTGACTTTGTGGAGAGTAAGAATACTTCACATGGAAAACCATTTAGAGTTAGTGGATTCCAAGGGGCTGGGTAGCAGGGCCCAATGGGAGAGAGAGTAGGTCAGAGGATGAAGAATAGATTAATCTACAACCTTGTCAGTCCTTCTGAAGTTAATTCTCTATTCAGCTTTTCTATTTCTTCTTCAATTACTTTTGGAAATTTTTACTTTCTTAAGGAATCATGCATGACATCTAGATTTTCCAGTCTATTAAAATAAAATTAATCAGTATTCCCCAAATAAACATCCATTTCTGAGAGAGAGAGATTAATGTCTGTCTTTATGATTATAGCTCTGTTTCTTCTTCCTGTTCTGCATGTGTACTGTATGTGTATATGCATAATGTTATTTTTTAATTTCTATTTTTATATACATCCTTCTTAAAGGATTGTAACTTATCAACATGATAACACGTCTATCTTCCTTTTAATGCTTTTCACCTTGAATTTAACCATATTTGATATTAATATTATTGGAAATTCTTTTATATTAATAATTTACTGATGTAATGTTCTCAGTCATTTTGCATGTCAACTAGGAATGATGTTTCACTATATTCATGGAAAACTGGTTATAATGGTTAAACTAGTAAGAGAATTATTTTTCTCCTGTAGCAAAAAAAAATCTGTAGTTGGGCATTGTGTCAGGGATAGTGCTGCTGCTCACAAAAATTGAGGACCTAGACTTCTGCCATTTTTATATTCTTCTGCTTGAATTTGACTTTTAGATATATCTCTCTTTTTAAAATTTAAACTTTTTATTTTCTCCTGGGATATAGCCACTTAACAATGTTGTGATAGTTTCAGATGAACAGTGAAGTGACTAAGCCATACGTATACATGTATCCATTCTCCCTCTCAGAGAAGGCGATGGCACCCCACTCCAGTACTCTTGCCTGGAAAATCCCATGGATGGAGGAGCCTGGTGGGCTGCAGTCCATGGGGTCGCTAAGAGTTGGACACGACTGAGCAACTTCCCTCTCACTTTTCACTTTCATGCATTGGAGAAGGAAATGGCAACCCACTCCAGTGTTCTTGCCTGGAGAATCCCAGGGACGGGGGAGCCTGGTGGGCTGCCGTCTCTGGGGTCACACAGAGTCGGACACGACTGAAGCGATTTAGCAGCAGCAGCAGCAGCAGCAGCATTCTCCCTCTAGCTCTCCTCCCATTCAGGCTGCCACATAACACGGAGCATTGTTCTATGTGCTATACCATAGGTCCTTGTTGGTTATCCATTTTATTTTTTATTTTATTTTTTTTAATGGACATACTATGGTCTCTTTATTTAATTTATACACTTATACAGGTCAGCCATTCTATTTCAATGCTTTATTTACACAAATCTGTTGTCATTGTTTAGCTATACAAAGGATTGTGAAAACTATTTTAGATTCTACAAACATGAATAGGCCTTTGTTCTTGAGCTCAGTTTAGTCATAATTCATAAATATTTAAGTAGTTTGGAAAGTATGAATAATATTTTTAAAACTATATTAAAGAACTGATGGAAAATTGTACATATCATTACTAAACTATGAGTTTCATGAGAAATGGTGAATAATTGTGTTTACAGCATTCTCAATTGATACTTTTGAGAAAATATTTATGTTGATAAATTTTAGGCATTACTATTTATACAGCATTCTGAACACCATACAATATAACAAATATTTTAAAAATCATCTTTATATTAGAAAGCTTACAACCTATTTAAGAATTCTATTTTACTGTCATTAATAATAGTGAAGCTTCTACTTATTGATGCTTATGATGTGTCAGACTTGTGTTCAACGCTTTCCATATATCATCTCACTTTGTTATCACAACATTATACAAATGAAGAAGTTGAGGATTATTTGTAAGTAAGTGGCAGATCTAGGATTTGAACCTGAGCCTTCCAATATCAAAGCGGACCTGAATTTTCTATTATTACTGCAATAAAGTATATACTGCTGATACTACTACTTACATTTTTCTGTAGGATTGATGTTTATCTCTTTTATTATTTATCTTTGTACATTTTTACATTTACAAAGATTTTAGATTATATACTTCTTGAAGGATAAAAACATTTTATCATTTTATATTATCTATGAACATAGCAGGTAAATATAGCAGTGTGTACAAGTCCATCTCAAAATCCCTAACTGTCCCTTCCCCCCATCTTTCCCCCAGGCAACCATAAATTCATTCTCTAAGTCTTTTGACTTTGTTTCTGTTTTAGATACACCTCTTTTAAATATCAACTTGAGTTTTTTAGCCACTCTGAGATCTCCTGTCTTTTAAAATATTCTAATAATAATAACAATGTTAATTTTCTTACATCTAAAATAACTTAATATATTCACTTTTACTTTATTTGTTAATATGTTTGGCCTCATTCTTACCATTAAATTTATACAACCCATATTTTTACTTCAAGATTAATCCCTTTCTTCCTTTGTTAGACTCAATTCATTCTTAGCATGTGATTTTTTAAAAGTCATAAATTCTACTTATATTTTTGTAGAAGTTACACTTATCCTTTTAAATCACATTTAAATACTTTTATATAATAGATAGGGTTGCTGCTGCTGCTGCTGCTAAGTCGCTTCAGTCGTGTCCAACTCTGTGTGACCCCATTGACAGCAGCCCACGAGGCACCCCCATCCCTGGGATTCTCCAGGCAAGAACACTGGATGGGTTGCCATTTCCTTCTCCAATGCAGTGAATATTAGTACCATTTCCCAGGAAATGTTAAAATGTTTAACATATTTTCACATGCTCCCAGTGCATCTCCTACCTCCCGTTTAGAAATTGTCTATAAATTTTGTTTCTAATCGTAAAGTAATATTTTTGATAACAAGTAATAGAACTGAATATAAATAATTACTTACATTTAACTATTAATTTTATTCTTTCTCAACTCTTACTTATATCCCATGTTGTCTTTCTTCAACTTTTCTTTTAAGCTCTGGAATACATTTTTGAGTAATTATTTCAGGAAGTATCCCTGGGTGGCAAACTTCCTGAATCACTTTGTGCTGAAATGCTTCTTATTTTGTCATTTCATTTGAAATATACATATCTGTGTTCCGTTATCACAGATCAATTGTAAGCATTCTGGGTTTTGTTTAAAACTATTAAAAGTTTCTAAGAATAAGAGAGTATAATCTGATTTAAGGATTAAAAGGATCTTTATAGTTGCTCTGTTAGGAATAGACTACAGGGACTCGAAGGTAAGAACAAGGAAACTTGTTGGAAGACTATGGCAACAATCCTAGCAAAAGATGATAGTGACTTAGACCAGGATTCGGCAGTAAGCAGAGTGAGACGTGATACGATTTTGAATATATTTAAATATGTTTTAAAAAATCATTTGGATTTCCTGACAGTTGGAAGAAGAACTTGAGAAACAAGAGTAGTCAAGATGACTTCAGGGTATTTGACCTGTTCAACTCAACATGTTAACAAGTGTAGACTTACCACCAACTAACAGGCCAAGCAGGAATTAGTAGTAGTAACAGGCAAGTTTGGCCTTGGAGTACAAAATGAAGC
The DNA here is from genome assembly GCF_003369695.1 of Bos indicus x Bos taurus. NCBI lineage: Eukaryota > Metazoa > Chordata > Mammalia > Artiodactyla > Bovidae > Bos > Bos indicus x Bos taurus. The sequence continues at coordinate 25,294,148 of NC_040078.1, forward strand.
AGGGCGAAGGCTAATAGAGTTTTACCAAGAGAATGCACTGGTCATAGCAAATACCCTCTTCTAACATCACAAGAGATGACGCTCTACATGGACATCACCAGATGGTCAATTACCGAAATCAGATGGACTATATTTTTTTACAGCCAAAGATAGAGAAGCTCTATACAGTCAGCAAAAACAAGACTGGGAGCTGACTGTGGCTCAGATCATGAACTCTTTATTGCCAAATTCAGACTTACATTGAAAAATGTAGGGAAAACCACTAGATCTTTCAGGAATGACCTAAATCAAATCCCTTATGATTATACAGTAGAAGTGACATGTAGATTTGAGGAATTAAATCTGACAGTGTGTCTGAAGAGCTATGGATGGAGGTTTGTGACATTGTAGAGGAGGTGGTGATCAAAAACCATCCACAAGAAAAAGAAAGGCAAAATGGTTGTCTGAGGAGCCCTTACAAATAGCTGAGAAAAGAGAATCAGAAGGCAAAGGAGAAAACGAAAGATATACTCACTTGAATGCAGAGTTCCAAAGAATAGCGAGGAGAGACAAGAAAGCCTTCTTCAGCGATCAATGCAAAGAAATAGAGGAAAATAATAGAATGGGAAAGACTAGCGATCTCCTCAAGAAAATTAGAGATACCAAGGGAGCATTTAATTCAAAGATGGGCATGATAAAAGGACAGAAACGGTATGGACCTAACAGAAGCAGAGGATATTAAGAAGAGGTGGCAAGAATACACAGAAGAACTATACAAAAAAGATGACCCAGATAACCACGATGGGATGATCACTCACCTAAAGCCAGACATCCTGGAATGTGAAGTCAAGTGGGCCTTAAGAAGCATCACTACTTGGACAAAGCTAGCGGAGGTGACGAAATTCCAGATTAACTATTTCAAATCAGAAAAGATGATGCTGTTTAAGTGCTGCACTCATTATGCCTGCAAATTTGGACAACTCCACAGTGGCCACAGGAGTGGAAAAGGTCTGTTTTCATTCCACTCCCAAAGGTAATGCCAAAGAATGTTCAAACTACCACACAATTTGACTCATCTCACACACTACCAAAGTAATGCTCAAAATTCTCCAAGTGAGGATTCAACAGTATGTGAACTGAGAACTTCCAGATGTTCAAGCTGGATTTAGAAAAGGCAAAGGAACCAGAAATCAAATTGCCAACATCTATTGGATCATAGAAAAAGCAAGAGAATTACAGCAAAACATTTACTTCTGCTTTATTGACTATGCCAAACCTTTGACTGTGTGGATCACAACAAACTGTGGAAAATTCTTAAAGAGATGGGAATACCAGACCACCTGACCTGCCTCCTGAGAAATCTGTATGCAAGTCAAGAAGCAACAGTTAAAACAGAACATGGAACAACAGACTGGTTCCGAATTGGGAAAGGAGTACATCCAGGCTGTATATTGCCATCCTGCTTATTTAACTTATATGCAGAGTACATCATATGAAATGCCAGGCTGGATGAAGCACAAGCTGGAATCAAGATTGCCAGGAGAAATATAAATAACCTCACATATGCATATGACACCACCCTTATGGCAGAAACTGAAGAGGCACTGAAGAGCCTCTTGATGAAAGTGAAAGAGGAGAGTGAAAAAAAAAAAAAAAAAAGCTTGTTTAAAACTCAGCATTCAAAAAACTAAGATCATGGCATCCAGTCCCATCACTTCATGGCATATCGATGGGGAAACAGTGGAAACAGTGACAGACTTTATTTTCTTGGGCTCCAAAGTCACTGCAGATGGTGACTGCAGCCATGAAATTAAAAGATGCTTGCCTCTTGGAAGAAAGTGAAATGAAATGAAGTTGCTCAGTTGTGTCTGACTCTTTGCAACCCTGTGCACTGTAGCCTACCAGGCTCCTCCATCCATGGGACTTTCCAGGCAAGAGTACTGGAGTGGGTTGCCATTTTCCTTCTCCAGTGGATCTTCCCAACCCAGGGATCAAACCTGGGTCTCCCACATTGTAGGCAGACACTTTACCATCTGAGCCACCAGGGAAGTCTATGACCAACCTAGACTGCATATTAAAAAGCAAAGACATTACTTTGCTGACAAAAGTACATATAGTCAAAGCTATGGTTTTTTCCAGTAGTCATGTATGGATGGAGAGTTGGACTATAAATAAAGCTGAGTGCCGAAGAATTGATGCTCTTGAACTGTGGTGTTGGAGAGGACTCTTGAGAGTCCCTTGAACTGCAAGATTAAGCCAGTCAGTCCTAAAGGAAATCAGTCCCGAATATTCACTGGAAGGACTGATGCTGAAGCTGAAATTCTAATACTTTGGCCACCTGATGTGAAGAACTGACTCATTAGAAAAGACCTGATGCTGGCAAAGATTGAAGGCGGGAGGAGAAGGGGACACAGAAGACGAGATGGTTGGATGGCATCACCAACTCAGTGGACTTGAGTTTGAGCAAACTCTGGAAGATAGTGAGGACAGGGAGACCTGGCATGCTGCAGTCCTTGGGGTTGCAAAGATTTGGACATGACTGAGCAACTGAAGAACAATAACATTACTAAATCCCAGTAAGCAGTAAGACACTGTGAATTCAGTTCAGTTCAGTTCAGTCACTCAGTCGTGTCCAACTCTTTGCAACCCCATGGAATGCAGCATGCCAGGCTTCCCTGTCCATCACCAACTCCCGGAGTTTACTCAAACTTATGTACATTGAGTCGGTGATGCCATCCAACCATCTCATCCTCTGCCGTCCCCTTCTCCTCCCACCTTCAATCTTTCTTAGCATCAGGTCTTTTCAAATGAGTCAGTTCTTCACATGAGGTGGCCAAAGTATTGGAGTTTCAGCTTCAGCATCTGTCTTTCCAATGAATATTCAGGACTAATTTCCTTTAGGATGGACTGGTTAGATATCCTTGCAGTCCACGGGACTCTCAAGAGCCTTCTCCAACACCACAGTTCAGAAACATCAGTTCTTCGGCGCTCAGATTTCTTTATAGTCCAACTCTCACATCCATAGATGATGACTGGAAAAACCATAGCTTTGACTAGATGGACCTTTGTTGGTGAAGTAATGTCTCTGCTTTTTAATATGCTGCCTAGGTTGGTCGTAACTTTTCTTCCAAGGAGAAAGCATCTTTTAATTTCATGGCTGCAGTCAGCATCTGCAGTGATTTTGGAGCCCAAAAAGATTAAGTCTGTCACTGGTTCCATTGTTTCTCCATCTATTTGCCATTAAATGATGGGACCAGATGCCTTGATCATAGGTTTCTGAATGTTGAATTTTAAGCCAACTTTTTCACTCTCCCCTTTCACTTTCTTTCTGCCACAAGTGTGGTGTCATCTGCATATCTGAGGTTATTAATATTTCTCCTGGCAGTCTTGATTCCAGCTTGTGCTTCATCCAGCCTGGCATTTTGTATGATGTACTCTGCATATAAGTTAAATAAGCCGGGTGACAATATACAACCTTGACATACTCCTTTCCTGATTTGGAACCAGTCTGTTGTTCCATGTTCTGTTTTAACTGTTGTTTCTTGACCTGCGTATAGATTTCTCAGGAGGCAGGTCAGGTGGTCTGGTATTCCCATCTCTTTAAGAATTTTCCACAGTTTGCTGTGATCCACACAGTCAAAGGTTTTGGCATAGTTCATAAAGCAGAAGTAGATGTTTTTCTGGAACTCTCTTGCTTTTTCGATGATCCAGCAGATGCTGGCAATTTGATCTCTGGTTCCTCTGCCTTTTCTAAAACCAGCTTGAACATCTGGAAGTTCACAGTTCACATACTGATGAAGCCTCGCTTGGAGAATTTTGAGCATTACTTTACTAGTGTGTGAGATGAGTGTAATTGTGCAGTAGTTTGAGCATTCTTTGGCATTGCCTTTCTTTGGTATTGGAATGAAAACTGACCTCTTCCAGGTCAGTAAGATGCTGACATATACATAAATGCACAAGCAGCTTAGGTTGTAGTATTTAGGATGAGGGTATTCACAAGCCTGATAAGTTTATAGCAAGACTACAATGTTTCAACTAATCCAGTGAGTCAGTTAGTTGGTGGTCAATTCAGATGGTACCTATTGTGCTATAAAATTGCCCTATAAAGACATTTTACCATATTACTCTGCAATTAACAGTGCTAAGAATGACTGTTTCTCCAAACTGTCATCAACTTTTGGTATTATCAAGCATTAATCTTTGATTTGGAGGGAAATATCTAATTTTTAATTTTGTAGGTCTTTAATCATGAAGGAAGTTGAAGATTTTTCATATCTTCATTGAATATTTATAAATGACTACTTTGTACAAAATATATTATAGCATATATCTCTATATTATGTTTGTTACATGGGCAGTTTCTGTTCAGTTCAGTTCAGTCACTAAGTCGTGTCCGACTCTTTGCAACCCCATGAATCGCAGCACACCAGGCCTCCCTGTCCATCACCAACTCCCAGAGTTCACTGAGACTCACGTCCATCGAGTCAGTGATGCCATCCAGCCATCTCATCCTCTGTTGTCCCCTTCTCCTCCTGCCCCCAATCCCTCCCAGCATCAGTCTTTTCCAGTGAGTCAACTCTTCTCATGAGGTGGCCAATGTACTGGAGTTTCAGCTTTAGCATCATTCCTTCCAATGAACACCCAGGACTGATCTCCTTTCCAATAGACTGGTTGGATCTCCTTGCAGTCCAAGGGACTCTCAAGAGTCTTCTCCAACACCACAGTTCAAAAGCATCAGTTCTTCAGCACTCAGCTTTCTTCACAGTCCAAGTCTCATATCCATGCATGACCACTGGAAAAACCATAGCCTTGACTAGAGGGACCTTTGTTGGCAAAGTAATGTCTCTTCTTTTTAATATGCTGCCTAGGTTGGTCATAACTTTCCTTCCAAGGAGTAAGCATCTTTTAATTTCATGGCTGCAGTCACCATCTGCAGTGATTTTGGAGCCCCAAAAAGTAAAGTCTGACATTGTTTCCACTGTTTCCCCATCTATTTCCCATGAAGTGGCAGTTTAGAATCAGTTAATTTTTGAAAAGTTCATTTGCACAGTCAGTATCTTATGCACTTGTTGACTTTGAAGTGAAGTGTCAGTTGCTCAGTCATGTCAGACTCTTTGTGACCCAGTGGACTGTAGCCCACCAGGCTTCTCTGTCAGTGGGATTCTCCAGGAAAGAATACGGGCGTGGATCACCATTCCCTTTTCCAGACTCAGGGATTGAAGCCGGGTCTCCTGAATTGCAGGCAAATTGTTTACCATGTGAGCTGCCTATTAACTCAGGTGTCACCTGCTGATCTTTTCCTTTTTTAGAAATTATTTGGAACTTGTTGCAAAATCCATTCAAGATTGGATCATAAAAGAAGAAGCTATATATCAGGAAACTAAAATGTCTGATGAAATCAATAAAGCCAAGTATGAGCTGGAAATAAAATCTTCTGTTGCTACCAAAGTTTCCTCTACTAGCAAAATTTACTCTATTAAAAAATCTAAAAGTAAGTAACCAATTTAACTTATATATAAAATCCCAAGACATTCTGCTGTTTACTAATTATATCAAGTCTGTAACTATTTCAGGATTAAAGAGTTGTCCACAACATTTCTGTGACTCTTCACTTTCCCTATAAAATAGAATAGCTGCTTCCTAAATATGATGAGAATATTTGTATTATATTGATTTGATACTTGTCTTATATTGACCCCACTTCCTGCCAGATTTGAAAGAGTCAATCTGTTGAGATTAAATGTGATGTTAGGGAAATGCCACATGTCTTTATTTTGGTGGGCTTGATAGGTTCGCCTATCTACGTTTTGTTGGCAATATATGAAGTAAATTCAGAGACAGTATGTCTCTGTAAGAATAATTATGGCTTCCAAAGTGAGAATAAAACAAGACCTTCCTTATAAGAGTAAACAGAAGAGTCCCGAGACTAGCTGGGTGGGTTAGAATAACAAATGAAGGGAAAATGAATTTTTGGGGGCCTGTGACATGGATTAGATGGGATGTTGCATCAATATACAGTTGTGTTTTTGTTATTTTCATGGTGTTGATGCTGTCAAGCAGAGAGAAGGTGACGAAAAGAAAAAGGACACTTGATCAATGAATGAAATGTTGATGTAATTCATCTGGAAAATAAAGATATTTTACTGGGTTCAGACAAAGGGAATGAACTCTGTGTAATTACTATTCATTATTTCTGGTAACTAAGTTGAGAGTGATTTCCTATAAAGAAGCAAAACTATATAATTTCCTAAGTTTTTGCAACCTCTATAAAGTACCAGAGGAATTTGTGCTTGGCTTGATTCTAAGATAAAACTTGGCAAACCAAGTCAACGATTCACCTTTCACCAAAATGGTTCCATAATCTGTCCATCAGTTCGGCCTTCCTCCAGGCGGGGCAACACAGGACAGCACCAAGTAATTCGAATACTCGATGGGACTATATAAGACAGGTAGGGCTGCCCTTACAGTTGTATCCAGGTCACGCTTATCTGCTAGTACCAAGGACTGTGGGTTGACTGCCTTTTCTTTATTCTGCTTCTGAGCAGAACCGAAAGCTCAACAATTATCTGGGTGTCTGTGGACCAAATTCAGAAAACGGTCGATTTGAAATCAGAGTTGGAATGCACCTGGTAGGTATTACATTCTGTTTGAGGCCTCTCAAGTCAGGACAGATGTAAATCTTCACCACAAAATAACTGTATTGGCAAAAGGAGGTCTTCAGTATGGAAGGAAAAGATAAATTTGTCCTGTGTGGTTTTAAGGGGTTAAATTAGGATTAATTAGATTAAAACTCTAGTGAAAGTCCAGCTCAATAAGAGCTTCAGAATCTCAACACATTGAGAATGGAATGTACTGCCTCCGCTGATGGCGAGTCGTTCATCCCTAAGAGAGTTCATTTCTACTTCAGATGTCCACTCTAGAGATGACAAAAAAAAAAAAAAAAAAAGAATTCAGATATGAGTGAATAGGGCTCTCCTACAACTCAGATGTTTGGTCCTTCTATGAAAATTAGAGAGTTTTACCAAGAAGTTTAATTTTCTCTGGTTATAGGTAACAAAGGAATGAGCAAGACAGAAATATCAGATCAAGAAAAAGACAAAGAAAAAGAGAAGGAAAAGATTAATTTTATTTTAGAAGGCTCTCTCAAGGTAATCCAAAGAAAGACAAATGACACTGACAAATTACAGGTTCAAAATTATTTTGTTCTAGAGCATTTGTGTAAGTATCACAGGAAATGATCTTTTTGCTAAACTCTCAGATAATTGAATCTTCAAGGAAATAACAGTCTCTCCACCAAGCTCACTCCTCCACCAGATGATAAACCTTTAGGGAACTCCGCCAAAATCCAGGGCAGTGCCCCTTGTTCATAGTTGGTATACTTGCTGCTTCTGCGGCAGTGGTTTGTTTTTGTTTGCTTTATATTGGGATTTTTAATCACAAAAGTAATACATGCTTTTACAAGAAATCTTAACCTGGCTGGCCTAAGCTCCTGAAATCAGAAATAGTAAAAGTTTGGTTTGTTCTATGCTCATACAAGCATGCATGCACAAATGTAAAGAAAGTTTTCATGTTTGGTTTTGGTTTAGGTTTGATATATATATATTTTTTTTAACTCTGCCACATACTTTTTTCTCTTATCAATACATCCTGAATATCACTTCCAGACAGTATCGAGAGATCTAACTTATCTTCATAGCATTATATTAGTGTATGATTTGGATGTACCTTAATTTATAAAACAATTTCCATATTAATAAATGCCAATTTTTTATATACAGAAACACTCAACTTTTATCTGGTCAAATCAATCATTTTTGGCCAAAATTTAGGAGACACTGCCAGATTTTGGCAAGGATGTGAAGTAAAGCAAACTCTCCTATACTGCTGAAGTATAAGTTGGTACTTTCACTTTGGAAAATTGGGCATAACTACTAAAGTTAGGCATACGATTTCTCTTTAACCTAATAATTTCACCCCTAAGTACATACCTGATATACTTATGCATGCACGGGTGCACCAAGACATATGGACACAATTGTTCTTGCAGTGTTGTTTTTAACTCTCCCAAACTGGAAACAATTCAAATACCCATCAATAGAAAGTCTAGAATGGTTTACTCATGTGATGAAATACTATGCAGCTCTGGAAATGGCCTATAGCTTACAGAAGTATGTATGAATCTCACAAACATCATAGTAAGAAAAAGAAGAGAAAGTTAAAAGACTATATATTGATACATTATATAAGATTTCACTTATAGAAAATTTTAAATGGCAAAGCTTAAAGCTAATGTATTAAAAACTAGGATGATGGTTGCCTTTGGGGCAGTCCAAGTGGGTAGTAGTTGAGGAGAATGAAGGGGGCTTCTGGGGAGCTAGAGATCATCTATTGCTTGACCTGGTGGTACTTTTACAGGAGTGCTTACATACATGCATCAGGCGCTCTGTCATGTCTGACTCTTTGTGACCCCATGGACTGTAGCCTGCCAGGCTCCTCTGTCCATGGAATTTTTCAGGCAAGAATACTGGAGTGGGTTGCCATTTTCATCCTCCAGGGGATCTTTCTGACCCAGGGATCAAAACTGCATCTTCTCCTGCATTGCAGGCAGATTCTTTACCTGCTAAGCCATCAGGGAAGCCCACAGTAGTGCTTCAGTTCAGTTCAGTTCAGTCGCTCAGTCGTGTCTGCCTCTTTGCGACCCCGTGAATCGCAGCACGCCAGGCCTCCCTGTCCATCACCAACTCCCGGAGTTCATTCAAACTCACGTCCATCGAGTCAGTGATGTCACCAAGCCATCTCATCCTCTGGCATCCCCTTCTCCTCCTGCCCCCAATCCCTCCCAGCATCAGAATCTTTTCCAATGAGTCAACTCTTCGTATGAGGTGGCCAAAGTACTGGAGTTTCAGCTTTAGCATCATTCCTTCTTGGTGGTAATTCATTCAGATGATCACTTAGGATTTGTGCTCTTTTTGAATGTATGGTGCTGCTGCTGCTGTGTCACTTCAATGTATGCTATAGCTTATCAAAAAAAAAGTTTTTTAAATATCTGTCATTTTTAAAAATGTTTTTAGGACTTCTATGCTTTTGATTCCATCAGGTTGATTCTACCCTGAGTTTATGTTAATTTTCATGCACTCCCTTAGAATATTTTCATAGATATGCTTTTCATATTCAGAGATCATTAGAAATGATCTGAAATACATTTTTGTAGTGTTTTAAGTGTTTTAATTTTTCTTTGCCCAGATGGACTGTCATTTCACTAGTACCATTTGATTAAATGTAATATTAATGCCCACCTCTTAAACTAAATTGGAATGTTGATATGTCACATATTAGGTACCCATTTTTAAATCTATTTTTAAAAATCCCTATAAAATGATAAAAGACATATTCTAAGCTCTTCTGAACACTGGAGTGTTTAGTGTTTGTGTCCTTTGAAATTCATATGCTGAAAATCTAATCACAATGTGAAGGTATTTTTATCCATTTTTGAATGCTGAATCCTGTTTCAGTCACCCACTTATTTATTCCTATACAAGTACCATACTATTTTAATTACATTAGCTTTGTGGTAAGCTTATACATGGGGTAGGCAGGAATTGATTTCCCCATCTCCATCAGTGTGCAGTTACCCTCAAAATGTTGTTGGTTAATATTGGAGAGCCTCCCTGGCTTCTTGGTATTAATGGTAAAGATAAATTACATGGCAAAATATATGTTTGCTGCTTATACTAAATTTTAAAGTACCTGTTGGTACCTGTTGGGGCTTTTTCCTTTATTTAGGAGATACATTGAATTATGGGGATTGATTTAACAGTATGAATAACCTTTGCATTTCTAAAACAAACTTCCCTGCAGCTTTTCCTAAAGTTTAGTCCTTATCCTACAAAACCACATATGCCATAATTGCTTAAATATCTCTGGAAGAGGAGAGAGTTAAAATATGTATGTTTTTGTTCCATCCTAACTGATCTTTGGCAGTAGAACCTAGGAATTTTAATTTTTAGTAAGCTCCTGGGTCCATCTTTATGTACATTATTGATGAAAATTATAACACCAGCTTTTCATGGCATATTATTATTTTAATAAATAACTAGATTTGACCTGATAGTATTTTATCTAAAATTTTTGTGTCTAAGATGATTGAAATTATAAGCTTTTATATTGTTTTTAGCACGCATCACTATTAAGGTTATGTTGGCTTTTTAAATTTAGTTGATACACAGTATTATATGTTATATTACAATGATGATTTAATACCTTATCATTTTTGAAATACATTATGTTAGGAATGTTTCTTTGAACATCTAGTCTATCATATTGCCGGTTATTTAGAACCTAAATTGGGGATTTGACTCATGTGGAAAATATAGGAGGCAGGGAAACCAGCTAAGAGGCTGATGCAGTAGTTCAGGTTAAAGATAAAAAGAAACCTGAAGTTAAAGAAAAAACTGCAACAGAGGTGAGTGAAGAAGCTGCAGTGAGAGAATCAAGGATTGTATGACAGTCTCTAGTTCAGTATTTTGATCCATCAGAGACATAGCTTATAAAAATTCACGTAAAATGGTCTCCAAAGTGAACCTGAATGGGATCAAATTTGTTTCAAAATCCTGTTAAATGTTTTAAATGTGTTTACAGGCCTGGAAAGAAGAACAAGATCGGTTAGCTGAAGAGGAACGCTTAAAGGAAGAAAAAAAAGCAGAAAAGAAGAGTAAGGAGGCTGTTAAAAAGAAAGGCAAGGAAAAAGTAGAAAAAGAAGATAGTAAGATTTTCAAGAAAAAATCTTTTATAAAGGAGAAATTGAAAGAAGAGCAAATGAAGATCCCGGAAGTAACAGAGGAGCCCCTCCAGGAACCAGAACCTGAGAGAGTTTACCCGGTAGAATCAATTTTCTAAAAAGCCCCTTTGGGTTATTCCTAATTGTTTGGGGGAAAACTCGGCTTCTGTGGAAACAAGGTTTTCAGTCTTCACTGCCGTCAGAGAGGCCCTGGGGTTCCTGCCAGTTTGGGTGATCTCACACCTGCAATCCACCCTCTGATACCTGGAACCTTCCTTGCAGCCAACTGGCAAGACAGCAACACCCTCAGGCCAGTTTTTCTTGAGTGCCATGAAGCTAGTTTTCTAGATGGAATTTTGGCACAAAAGCATTCATTTAGGTGTATGTAAATAAGCAACTGTGATAGGTCAAATGTTACCAAACCGAACTTGGGTCCACTTACCCACACACAGTAAAGCCAAGCTACTGACAGAGGGTTGTTGTGAAGGAAAGTGCAGCATTTATCGCAGGGTGCCAAGCAGAGAGTCCTGGACTCAAAGTAGCTGACTCCCCAGTGGGTTTCAGGAAAGCAGATATAAAGGCCAAGTGAGGGAGGGGAGTCCCAGGCTACATGATCAGCTGTGCACAATTCTCTAGTTGATGGCGAGGTAATAGGTCTTAGGGGTAACAGAGTCACAGGGATTAACATTATCAATCCTTAGATGTCAATAGGTCTGGGGGCTACTGTGCTTATTGTCATCAAGTCGTTAATTTCTTCCATTTAGTGGGAGTTTTAGCATCTATAAAACAACTCAGGAAATGTGCATGAGATACTATTATCTAGGTACTAAGAGGAGCTAAAGCAGAGGATTTGAGGGAGGCAGTCTCTCCTGCGAAGGCCTCATAGGGTCCTGAGCACACAGAGGTTGGTTTTATCTGACTTAGATGACTGGACTTGCTGGGGGCATTGGGTTGTCTCTCTGTAGGCACCCACATTTCTTGCCTATAGCTTTTACCTTTCCCAGTCTCTCCCTCAAGCAGTTTTATGAGAAAAACATAATGGGCAAAAATGAGGGGAAAAATAATAGTCCTCATCCTTTCTAGTTACTACTCTGAGCCAGTTGTTCTCAAGCTTTAGTATGTAATCAGTGTCACTTGGAGCTATATTAGCCACAAAGTTGGAAAAGTCTTTAACACATGACCTTCTAAAGTGTAAAGTTAAAAAAAAAAGTGTAAAGTTATTAATATTCCTCAATATATCAGTTCACATTAAACAGAAAGTTAATAGCCAATGAAAGAAATTGGTTTCTCTTCCTATGGTATTATGAAGATAACCCAATGAACAGAGTTTAAAATCATGAGATAAAGAGGCCAAAGATAAGATGGACACTGGCCTCTGAGTCTAAAAAGTAATAGACAAATCCTTTAGCAAAAATAAGGCTTATGGCAACTTGAAGTGGCTCACACAGATGACCTAATCTTTGTCAATGGCCATTCCACATTCAAAGCATGATGTTTTCTCTTCTAGTTTCATGGATACAACATGGGAGAAATACCCGTGCAAATCTCAGGAACAAATTATTATCTGTATCCTTCTGATGGAGGGCAAATTGAAGTAGAAAAGACAACATTTGAAAAAGGTACCATTTGACAGCAGCTGGTTAATGGCTTGGAAGATATTAGCCCATTTCAGATCACCGTGGGGGCTTGTCCTCCTGACTGTTATGGGTGAGAGTAGTGATGTGCCCCCAGTAGCTCATATACGCACCACGTTTGCCATCTTCAGACTTCACTCTTTTCTGTTATAATAGCCTCTGCAAGGCACAGGCCGCCTCGAGGTTAGCTGGACATACTAAGACAAATGTTCCATGATATGAAAATATTGCTATAGGATTGGAAAATAATAGTAACTGCAATAAACTAATCATTACTTAATAATGTTAATTAGAACAGACAGTGTTATCTCAGAAACCAAGCACATACTGTAAATTTAGAGCCAATTCCTGGTTTGGTCTTCTGGAGCACAGAGCTTGGGGCCCTGCCTCTGATCCAGTTATTTTAGATATAGAGTAATTGCCTCTGGATTCAGAAGTCATTAGGTGAGAGGGGATCTTGCAGAATGAATTGAGGCAGACCTAGGCATGTCCTAGGAAAAGGACATACATTGTTCCCCGCAAGGGAAGAGCAGATCTGGGCTCTAGGAAACTTATCAAGGATATCTCGTAGAGCTTCTCTTTTTACTGTGCTTTAAAGATTTCTTAGGGTGGGTTTGAGGACCTGGGCTTTATTTAAACAACTTATCATCTTGTAGGGAGCAATGGTTGCTGAGAGCTGGGAAGACTCAGTGGGAGGGAATGTGAGAAGGATCCTGTTTAATGTCCACAAGATTATGCAACCCAACAAGGGCCACCAAGGCTGCTCCCACCTACGCTCTGCCTATGACACCAGCCACCCCTTCTCACCTCCTACCCTTCCTCCACCTGCCATCCCTCTCTTAGTTTTCCTTCCTCCCTCCCTTCCTTGTCATCAAATGACCATAATTTAATGAGGAAATTATTGCAAGAGTGAGAATGCTATTCCCTATGTGGAATCATGGCTCAAGCATCATTAGGTAGTAATTGCCACATCAAACAAAAGATCATACTAATGATTTTTTTTTAATTTTATTTTTAAACGTTACATAATTGTATTAGTTTTGCCAAATATCAAAATGAATCCATCACAGGTATACATGTGCTCCCCATCCTGTACGATTTTTAAAATAAAAAGGCCTGCAAGTTATTCAAATTATTTAAAGAATGGTTTTGATACAACTTCTATCAAATGCCAGACTTTTTACTATATAAAATTTGTTTATTTAAAACATGAAAGGGATTTTTATTATAGATGTTGTTTAGTTGCTAAGTCATTTCCAACTCTTGCGACCCCATGGGTTGTAGCCGACCAGGCTCCTCATTTCCCAAGCAAGAATACTAGAACGGGTTGCTATTTCCTTATCTCATTAATAGATTGATATACATATGTATTTATATTACCATATGTTTCAGTATTTAGTATTTTGAATATCATCCCTAGGTGTAGAGTATAGTGATAAAGATGAAACTCAGAATCACATAACTGAGAAGAGCACTAGACTAGTTTTATAATGTTATGTTCTGTTTTCAGTAACTGTTCTTCACTCATCAATATTTTCATATGCATATAATGTATGGAGAAATGTGAAAGTGGGCTTCCCTGACAGCTCAGTTAGTAAAGAATCCTTCTGCAATGCAGGAGACCCTGGTTCAATTCCTGGGTTGGGAAGATCTGCTGGAGAAGGGATAGGCTACCCACTCCAGTATTCTTGGGCTTCCCTTGTGGCTCAGCTGGTAAAGAATCTGCCTGCAATGCGGGAGACCTGAGTTCAATCCCTGGGAGAAGGGATAGGCTATCCTTTCCAGTATTCTGTCCTGGAGAATTCCATGGACTGTTTAATGTATATAAGTTTCAGATAGTTCATATGCTATCTGAAAGTATACTATTTTCATCTTCATCCTATCAACTTTGAAAGATGATCATTCAATGAAAGTTGAAAAGCCTTGAAAAGCCTGGGTGAAAAAAAAAGAAAAAAGCTGAAAGAGGAAAGAAAGAATGAGTCAAGACACTGGAAGAAAGAATATGTTTGGGAAATTCTTCAGAGGGTAAAGCGTCTGCCTGCAATGCAGGTAGACCTGGGTTTGATCCCTGGGTCAGGAAGATCCTCTGAAGAAGGAAATGGCAACCCACTCTAGTACCTTTGCCTGGAAAATCCCGTGGACAGAGGAGCCCTGTAGGCTACAGTCCATGGGGTCTCAAAGAGTCGGACACAACTGAATGATTTCACTTTCACTATGTGATCTTAATAACAACTACTGTAACTAACATTCATGCAGTTCTTTGTAAACTGCAAAATCTTTTCACATTAACCCTGGCATGTGATTGATCATAAAGTTGAGTATAGATGAGGAGCCTGGCGGGCTACAGTCCATAGGGTTGCAAAGAGTCAGACATGACTGAAGAGTGACTTAGCACACACATAACCTTAGCTCAGCCAATGTATTCTCCCTTCTGTAATTTGATTTTAGGTGTGAGCAGAAAATCTGAAAACATTTCCCTGATCCACCTGCTATTTCTTCCTGGAATCCTACCATTACTTTATTCCTTTAGGTATCTTTTTATAAAAATGGCGACATCCCTAGGTATTTCCAGCCCTGGCTTACATTCTATTATGTAAATTGGCTGCATTATTTTGAAGTTTTATTACAGAGTTTAATGGGGCATCACCATCAGCCCACTTTCTATCCCATGATTCTTCCCCAGGTCCAACATTTATCAAAGTGAAAGTGAAAAAGGACAAGCACAATTTTTTAATTCACTTAAGAGACCCTAGGAAAATTGTGGAAAAGGAGGAAAAAGAAGGGGATTATCTTTCAGAAGATGAGAAAGAAGAGAGAGAAAGAGAGCAAAACTTTGAAGCAGGTAAACAGCTTCGTCTTTGTGGCAGTGTATCAGTACTTCAATAGGTCAACCGCATCCATCTAGCAGAAACACAGGTATCCCCAGCAGGTAGCATGTGTGATTTTTCTAGATGATAACTGAAGTGTTTTGCTATCTTCTGTATATACATTTTCCATAATATAATGTGTATATATAACACATTGTATACATAACTGATCTATCGTGGGCTGCTTCCTTGGTTTTGCCTCCTCTGGGAACCCAGCTTTTGATTCCAGCTGACATGCAGGCTACCTCGCCTGGCTATGTTTATGCAGTAACACTGAGTTTGCAGTATCCATCCTGGCCTGAATTTTATTTTATGCACTATACCATGTGCAGTCTCTAGGAGTCAGGTCCTCATTAATCAACTCCTACTTGAAGGTTTGGCTTCTCTTCAATGTTGATTGCAAATGATGGAGTTTTTATCTGTGCTCTTATCACTTCATTCTCCCTGTAGTCTCAGGTTTCTCAAGTTGCAAGGACAAGAAAAAAATCCTAAATTTGAACATGAGCATCTCTACCTGCTTGTAGGTGAGAGTTCCAAATGGATGTCCATTAATCATACACCATGAAACTTCCTAATTACACCATTTAACGTCTCCAGGCACCTTTGACTGGAGAAATCAATTGCTTCTCACCCAGTGTGGGTTATACCTGCAAACGAAAATGAGTTAATTAATAAAATGCTTTAAACACAAGTTAATAATAAGTAATAAGATCAGTAACTAAATCTTGCTAACAAATTTAGTTACGGTCTCAGTACTTTCTAAATTCAAGGTAAGAATACAGTGTTTGACAAGTATGAATGTACCCAAGAACATTTTAGTTTTAAAAATAAAGAAATTTTAATGGCTTTCCTGTGTTTTGCCAGATATAAAAATACATGGTTTAGTATAAAAATTAGGAAATATAGGAATATTTTTAAAAGATGACAGTTGCCCATAAGTCTACCACCCTAGAAGTAACCACTATTCACAGTATGTTTCTTTCTTTCTTTATCATGATGTGAAAGTGAAAGTTGCTCAGTCGTGTCCGACTCTTTGCGACTCCATGGACTCTACAATCTGTGGAATTCTCCAGGCCAGAATACTGGAATGGGTAGCCTTTCCCTTCTCCAAGGAATAATGAGCAGTTTCCTATTCATTAAATATCCTCTACAAACAATTTTTCAATGATTTCATAATAATTCATTGGTGTATATTTATATATATAATTTACTTAATCATATCCTTGTTTTAAACATATTTAGATGATTTCCACTTCTCACTGAATTTTGCTTACTTTTTTTTTTGATAAAACAGAAATGTCCTTGATTCAATTTTATCTTTTAGAAGGATCAAATGCAGAGAATAAAGCTGTCAGCAAGTTTGGATCTTTTTCTGCCACCTTGGAAAATGGAATCTGCCTTTCAATAAGTTACTATGGATCAAGTGGATCAGCACCAGGTGAATTAAACACAACAGAAAGGATAAATGTCCCGTGACCAAGGGCAGCTGCCCATCCTCCATCTGCTCACTTGTTGATAAACATGGTCTGATTTAATGCCCCTCATTTCCTGAGCAGTGGGAGTATTTGTGTGTGTACATATATATGTGTATGTACACATGTCTGTACACATATAATCTTTCACACATAGAAAATAACAGTGGTTTGGCATTTTAAACAGCATTGATCATACGTATAATCTCCCATATAACCACATATACATACATATAAGTTATCTTTGTGAACTAGCCCATGAAAATCAGTCTGTTAGGTGGTGACAAAACCAGCATGATTGGCTGAGGAATCCTCTTGATTTTCTTCAGAATAATATTTCTCTGAATCCTGTGTTTGTGGAACTTCTCACTGTGCCTCAGAACATTAGTCTTAAAGGAGCCATTCACTAAACATCTTGAAGGATTTATTTACCCTTCTCTCAATAAACAAATTCTCCAACTGGAAGCTAGTTCCTTACAAACCACAAAATAACCTGTCACTTTACCAAGAACCAATTAGGAGAACTTGTGGGTTCTCAGGCATTTTATAGGGATCTATCCACAAGATGTTAAAAAAAAAAAGCTTTATAAAATGAAAAGGTAATCCTGATGCTGTGCTTCCTTACACTATGTGGGAATCTCTGTGATCAATTATCTGCCTGACCATGTAGATCCATTTCTCTAGAGACAGGATTCCTATGGATCATTAATCCACGTTTCTTACCTTTAGTCCCTTAGTGAACTAAATTTGTTAGTATTTTTGCTTTTGTTTGGGTTTTGACCTTGAACTTTGCATTTTGATTTATTTTTAATCCATTTGGAGAAGTCATTTGGTGCCTAGCAAATTATGTATTAAAATCCATGATCACATACAATCACTAATCACACCCCTTCTGAACAAGGTTATCAATTTTTTACATTAAGATATTTACATTCTACTCTCTATCAACTATACTGCTGCTATTTCTTAAGTTATTTCCTTATTCTCAATGAATCCTTAAATTCATATGTAATCTTTCGGTTTAATACAGATGTTCCTCATTTTAGGTTATAGATATTGCATTTGAAAATGTTTATAGAGTAGATAAGAAGTATTGTTTTAGTTTCTGTATATTTTTAAAAAGTTGAAGGCATGGGTCTTTGTAAAAAAACATTATAAATTCCTTAAGGATGTATACAATATTAATATTTAAGAACATTTATCTACTAATGGCTAAACAAATTTTCAACTCAAGTCTCCCATCTTAATTCAATATACACAGCTCTCTGGAGCTTATTCATTTTGCTTAAATGAAATTTTATGCCCACTGATGATGATACTACTTTATGCTTCCAATTCCCTTCTCTCCCCAGGCCCTGGCAACCACCATTCTACTCTTCAATTCTGTGAATTCAGCTATTTTAGATACTCACATAAATGAAATCAGGCAGTGTTTGTCTTTTTGTGACTGGCTAGGGCTTCCCTGATAGCTCAGTTGGTAAAGAATCCACCTGCAATGCAGGAGACCCTGGTTGATTCCTGGGTTCGGAAGATCCCCTAGAGAAGGGATAGGTTACCCACTCCAGTATTCCTGGACTTCCCTTGTGGCTAAGCTGGAAAAAAAAAAATCAACCCACAATTCAGGAAACCTGGGTTTGATCCCTGGGTTGGGAAGATCCCCTGGAGATGGGAAAGGCTACCCACTCCAGTATTCTGGCCTAGAGAATTCCATGGACTGTATAGTCCATGGGGTCGCAAAGAGTCAGACACGACTGAGCGACTTTCACTTTATGTCACTTAGCATAATGTGCTCAAGGATCATCCACAGTGTTGCACGTTACCGAATGTCCTTCTTTTTAAAGACTGAATGGTGTTCCACTGTAAGTACACATCACACTCGAACCATTCATCTGTCAATGGGCCTTTTGTATTATCTCCACAACTGGGCTCCCCTATGCTTTTTGTGCCTTTCAGTTCCTTGATGATCCATGTTATCTCTTATTGCCCATGCTGTGCCCCTTGCTCAGAACTCTTCCTCTTGCCATATATACCACCACTTTCAACAGTGAACTTCCTCCCATGCTTCAGGACTCAGTTTACAGGTTACTTGCTCTAAGAAATGCTTCACTCATGTGAACTGAGTCTTTGGAGGTGAGTGGAACTTGCTTAGGCAAAGAATCAAAGGAAGGGAATTCTATACCAGGAGCAGCATATGCAAAATCTTAGTAATATAAAAGTGTGGCACATTTGTAGAAAAACAATTGCACAGTATAGTCAGGCCTCCATATCCCATATCCATGGGTTCTGTATTCATAGATTTGACCAACCTCAGGTTTAAAATATTCTTTAAAAAAATTCAAGAAAATTTCAAAGAGCAAAACTTTGCTCCCAAATTGGCCATATGCCAAGCACTGTGCTGAAGTCAGGTGAATGATGGGATGTGTAGGCCCTCCCTACTGTGACCTCCAGCCATATCACAGATCCACAGTCTCTCCAGTGCTCATTATATGAGCATTGTTCTTCTGGCATTTTGCTTGTTTGCTACACATGTTATGTGTGTATGCTTGGTTTCTGTGACAAATAGTTCCCAGTAGCAATTAAGTGGTCAAAGCAATCCCACAAAGGCCAAGAGGGGGCACAAAATGCTATCTCTCAACAATAAAATATAAACCTTTAGATTTTTTTTTCTTTAATTTTATTTTATTTTTAAACTTTACAATATTGTATTAGTTTTGCCAAACATCAAAATGAATCCGCCACAGGTATACCCGTGCTCCCCATCCTGAACCCTCCTCCCTCCTCCCTCCCCATACCCTCCCTCTGGGTCGTCCCAGTGCACCAGCCCCAAGCATCCAGTATCGTGCATCAAACTGGACTGGCAACTCGTTTCATACATGATACTCTACATGTTTCAATGCCATTCTCCCAAATCTCCCCACCCTCTCCCTCTCCCTCTTCGACAGAGTCCATAAGACTGTTCTATACATCAGTGTCTCTTTTGCTGTCTCGTACACAGGGTTATTGTTACCATCTTTCTAAATTCCATATATATGTGTTAGTATACTGTATTGGTGTTTTTCCTTCTGGCTTACTTCACTCTGTATAATAGGCTCCAGTTTCATCCACCTCATTAGAACTGATTCAAATGTATTCTTTTTAATGGCTGAGTAATACTCCATTGTGTATATGTACCATAGCTTTCTTATCCATTCATCTGCTGATGGGCATCTAGGTTGCTTCCATGTCCTGGCTATTATAAACAGGGCTGCGATGAACATTGGGGTACATGTGTCTCTTTCCCTTCTGGTTTCCTCAGTGTGTATGCCCATCAGTGGGATTGCTGGATCATAAGGCAGTTCTATTTCCAGTTTTTTAAGGAATTTCCACACTGTTCTCCATAGTGGCTGTACTAGTTTGCATTCCCACCAACAGTGTAAGAGGGTTCCCTTTTCTCCACACCCTCTCCAGCATCTATTGCTTGTAGACTTTTGGATCGCAGCCATTCTGACTGGCGTGAAATGGTACCTCATTGTGGTTTTGATTTGCATTTCTCTGATAATGAGTGATGTTGAGCATCTTTTCATGTGTTTGTTAGCCATCTGTATGTCTTCTTTGGAGAAATGTCTATTTAGTTCTTTGGTCCATTTTTTGATTGGGTCATTTATTTTTCTGGAGTTGAGCTGTAGGAGTTGCTTGTATATTTTTGAGATTAGTTGTTTGTCAGTTGCTTCATTTGCTATTATTTTCTCCCATTCTGAAGGCTGCCTTTTCACCTTGCTAATAGTTTCCTTTGTTGTGCAGAAGCTTTTAAGTTTAATTAGGTCCCATTTGTTTATTTTTGCTTTTATTTCCAATATTCTGGGAGGTGGGTCATAGAGGATCCTGCTGTGATGTATGTCGGAGAGTGTTTTGCCTATGTTCTCCTCTAGGAGTTTTATAGTTTCTGGTCTTACATTTAGATCTTTAATCCATTTTGAGTTTATTTTTGTGTATGGTGTTAGAAAGTGTTCTAGTTTCATTGTTTTACAAGTGGTTGACCAGTTTTCCCAGCACCACTTGTTAAAGAGATTGTCTTTAATCCATTGTATATTCCTGCCTCCTTTGTCAAAAATAAGGTGTCCATATGTGCATGGATTTATGTCTGGGCTTTCTATTTTGTTCCATTGATCTATATTTCTGTCTTTGTGCCAGTACCATACTGTCTTGATAACTGTGGTTCTGTAATAGAGCCTGAAGTCAGGTGGGTTGATTCCTCCAGTTCCCTTCTTCTTTTTCAAGATGGATATTTTAAAAAGTGACAAGTGCCTTGCTGAAGTGGGCTGTAAGGTCACTAAGAACAAATGCAACATTCTCACAGTAATGCAGAAAGAAGCTGAAATTCATAGAAGTGTTAGATCTGCCCCTACAATGGCAAAAATGGTCTCTCTGGTTCATGCCAAAGTGCTTGCAAAGACAGAAAGCATTTTGTGTGTAGCTAAGGGCCATGGCGTGAAGCATGTCCCTGGGGGTAGCGAAATTATGGATGAAAGAGCACATAGCCTCTGTGAGCAGTGCTGTGGGGAGGTGAGGAGATCAAGAGGAAGGGGCTTAAGGGTCTTAAGAGATGGCTGCTTAGGTAGTAGAGTGTTAAAGGTCCCTCAAAAAACTTAAAGGTCATGGAACAATCAACATTAGCCGATGCCAAAGCAGCATTGGTGTTTCCAGAAGACCTCGAGAAACTCACAGAAGAGAAAGTTCACTTTCCAGAGCAAGCCTTCAGTTGTGACAAAACAGGCTTATTCTGGAAGAAGATGCCCAATCGTATCTACATCTGTAACAGTGCCAGGTAAACCCTGGGGTTCAAGGCCTAGAAAGTTCACCTTACTCTGGGGCTATGCGGCCATACAGCAGGTAACATGATCAAGCCTAGTCCATAAGCAAACAACTCCTGGGCCAGAAGAACAAGAACAAAAATTATCTGCCTGTGCTCTGGCCGCACAACAGGAAAGTTTGGGGGACAGAAGTCTTGTTCTTGGAGTGGTCCCTCCAAGGCTTCATTCTTGAAGCGAAGAAATACCTCGAAGAGAAGGGGCTGCCATTCAAGGGGTTCCTCTTAATTGGCAATGCTCCCAACCAACTGAATTTCTCTGCCTCATTGACAAGAAAGTGGAAGTGATGTTCCTGCCTCCTAGTGCTGCATCACTGCTGAAAGAAAGTGTGAAAGTGAAGTTGCTCAGTCATGTCCAACTCTTTGTGACCCCATGGACTGTAGCCTACCAGGCTCCTCCATCCATGGGATTTTCCAGGCAAGAGTACTGGAGTGGTTGCCATTACAGCCACTCAATCAAGGCATCATCAAGGACATTAAGACAACTTACATCCACCTTACCTTGGGGGAGATTCATGCTGTCCTTGGTGCTAACCTGGACTGCAGCATCATGGATTTACGGAAGAGCTCCACAGTTGCGGTTTGAACTGTGTTTATTGCAGAGTCTGTAGGTACCCTGAAGCCTGAGACAATCAGTGCATGTTTGAAGCCATTATGGAATGAGGTGGTTGATGGTCTCAACAACTCCCCCACTATTGATGTAGAAATCATCAAATATCTCAAATATCTGAATATCTCAAATGTTGAAGGGAAGATGGGGGGGGGGGTGCCTCCTCTGACATGGTCTAGAATGATGTCGAAGAACATATAGAAGAAGATAAAAGAATCCTTAGCAACAAGGAACTCAAAGATCTGCTGAAGTCTTCTGCAGATCTGTGATGATGCAGAAAATTTAGAGGAAGCAGAGCCATCAATTTGAACACTTGAAAAAATGGCATTGACTTTTCAATAGGTGCAAGTGTTAAAGGATGTGATCCACAAATACAATCCTTTTTTGGACTGAAGCCTCTGTGTCACCCAAGGTATAACAGCATACCTACAACCACTGCAAGACTTGTTTGATGATACATAGAGAAGGAATAAACAGCTTCCTCTAGCAATGATTCTAACTAAAGCATCTGCAGTTGTGAAGCCTAGACCTTCAACACTTGAAGATCCTCAGCCTTCAACCTCCAGAGATCCTGACATTAGTGTTACTGAGCCTCCTCCAAAGTGTCAGTGTCTGCAACTGGAACTCAGTTATCTGGACTGAATACCTTCTGACATCCTGTCATAAGGCTTAACTCAGCCTGATGCCTCACCACTTACCAACAGGGCCACACACCTCATCAACTCACCACATTGGTACCGAAGACACGATATAGCGATCATCATCATAGTCATCATCATCATCCAAGGGAATCGAGAGAAGAACCAGGGTTATGGGGAGTGTTAGCACCGTGTGTATGTGTGTGTGAGAGAGAGAGGAAGAGAGAGAATGAATAAATAGTTTCTCTATAATTATATTTTCTATATATACTTGTATTTTAATATTTTTTGCATCATTAAATAAAAGCAATCTGTAACTGTTGAAAGAAAAGGTTACATTGTTGATGTGTACCATACAGTTAAGCCTATGATGGTTGCATAGTTGTGACTATACTGAACATAAACGTACTTTTTTCCCTTGTCATTTTTCTCTAAATGATACAGTATAATAATTTTGTACACAGCATTTACATTGTATTAAGTATTGTAAGTAATCTTTAAATGATTTAAAGTATATGGGAAAATATCCACGTGCTTAGTCACTCAGTTGTGTCTGACTCTTTGCAACCCCCATGGACAATAGTCTGCCAGACTCCTCTGTCCGTGGGATTCTCCAGGCAAGAATACTGGAGTGGATTGCCATGCCCTCCCCCAGGGGATCTTCCCTACCCAGGGATCAAACCCAGGTCTCCCGCATGGCAGGCAGATTCTTTACTGTCTGAGCCATCAGGGAAACCCAAAGGTTAGGAATATTCTGGATGGGATGTATCCAGTACGTTTTTATATTGTTATTAGCCCAAGAATACTGGAGTGGGTAGCCTATCCCTTCTCCAGGGGATCTTCCCAACCCGTGGATCAAATCAGGGTCCCCTGCATTGCAGGTGGATTCTTTACCAGCTGAGCTACCAGGGAAACCCCAAAATGGCCTTAAACACTGCCAAATGTAGATGATTTTTCAATTAAAGGGAAAGAATATCAACACTTCAACAGCCTGTGCTCAGGCTCACAGGCAGCAGATTCCTTCACATACCAAGAGGATTGGGTGTTGAAATGGACAGTGTGAAAGACCCCAGCCTCCTGCTCTTACACCTCTCTATGCAAATAAATACTATACCATTTTATATGGGACTTGAGCATCCACGGAATTTTGGCAACCCATGAGGGTGTCCTGGAACCAACCCCTGTGGAGTTGAAGGATGACCATATAAAGTACAGCTTGTATGAAATGTTTAGTATCAAATGCCCTTCTTCTAGGTTCCCACAGTGCTCTGTGCTTTTGCTAACACAGGCTTAACATGCAACAGTGAACACCTGAGGCTCTCTTGATCTGAATTGCCATTTCAAGTTCCTGTTGTGTCTTTCATCACTGGTTACCCAATTCGTGGTGCATAGTAATAGGTACTCAGCAAATATTTGCTGATTGAGTAAAAGGATGGGGATGAGAGGGAGGAGTTTCCAGCTGCGTCCAACTAGGTGCCATTCACTGCTGATATTCCATACTTCCTATGAGTCAGGCATCTGGTTACATCTACTCAGAGAACTTGTTGTCTAATGGGAAGAGAAACCATAAATACTTAGATAACTGCATAAGTGCTAAAAATTATATATAAACCTAGTACTGGGGACAACCAAAAAATACTTGAGAGAGAAGGTATATAGCACCTGACATAGGACTTTATAGCTGAGTAGGAACTATCCAAAGGAACAAGGAAGGGAAATTCTGGACAGTAAGAACCATTGGTATAAATATACAGCTGTGTAAAAGCATGGCCTCTTTATAGAAAGATGAGAAGTTGAGTGTGACTAGAATGGAAATGGATGAGCATTGGGTGTCCTTTAAGATTAGTGAGCACTGGAGGTTATTAAGTAAGAAAAGGAAAATGATATGAAAGATTTTATTTTAGGAACATAATTATAGTGATAGTTTGGAAATACACCGAGGCAGTGGTATTAGGAAACTGCTACCAAAAAAAGCAAGAGAATAAGAATTTGAATTAAGGTGGTAGGAATGGATATGAGAGGCATGATATGAGAGCAATATCTGAGGGCTCTGTGAACGGCTGGATGTGTGGGTGAGTCAAAAAGAGAAAATGCAAATGATCTCAATGTCTAACTTGAGAAACAAAGTA
The DNA here is from genome assembly GCF_003369695.1 of Bos indicus x Bos taurus. Lineage (NCBI taxonomy): Eukaryota > Metazoa > Chordata > Mammalia > Artiodactyla > Bovidae > Bos > Bos indicus x Bos taurus. The sequence goes on from NC_040078.1 coordinate 25,319,100, forward strand.
CATAATTGATCATGACATTGACTGAGGTTGAGAACATAGGAAGGAGGGTTATCTGCTTGGAAGAATAGAGGCTTATTGATTTTGAAATATCTCCAGTACCACAAGCAGAGGGGTGATATCTAAAAGCAGTTGGAAATACAGATCTGGAGCTAGATATGTAAACTTTGGAGGTATTAGCATGTAGATGACAGCTGGAGCCCCAGTAGTGAGCAAGATACTCAGCTCTAATACAGATAATAAAGGTTGTCAGCCCTGACTTATCACCATCACATGTGGTGTTTCACAACTATAAATGCCTGGGCCTCCTCCCCAGAGAGTCTAACTCAGTAGGTCAAGGTGGGAGTCTGAGAATTTTTTTTAAATTCTGTAAATAATTATTATGGGCAACCAGGATTGAGAATATCTGTTGTGTGATGAGAAGAGGAGTGAAAACCTGGGACTACCAACTTTCAACAATTGGAAGAGTTAGTAAAGGAGACTGAGGAAAAATGACCAGAGAGATAAGATGATATCCAGGTGGGGGTGTTACTCAGGAACCCAGGAAATATAACTCAAGACGTAAGGGAGGCTCAGAAGTTTCTGACATAATTCCTCCATGGATTGCCTCTCCTTTCACAATTCTGCATTAAAATCCAGAATAAAATCAGTCTTCTGCAAGAAAACTTATTTTATCATGTCAGCTAGAAATTATTCTTTTCTAAATTTCCTTGTTTGTATCACTTATTATGTTCCTAAGGTCTGTCTTTCCCTTTATTGTTCACTGCTCCACACGTTTACATATAAGAATCTATCAATAAATATTTCTCAAATAAATGAAGAGATGGTTACTGCCCCCTATCATTAGGAGTTTACAATCTAGATGGGGATGGAAGAACGTGTGAAATAATGACTCAATCAAATGTGTCAAAGTATTAAGGGCCTCAAATTTTTAAACTACGATTTTGATCTTCAAATCAACTACATTACCCCCTGAAACCTATACAATTGATAAATGCTACCAGCAAGGTAAAAATTGTCAAATTGTATAAATATTTGAGATGTAAATTTTATTTAACAAATATATCAAATACAAATGTCTAATTTGCTTGCTTTTTTCCTCTTTCTCTTATTATAGAGGATAAGGATCCTAACTTGGAATCTATGTTGAATATCCCATCAGTACATACTCCAACAGTAATTCCTGTTATAGTGAGTATTCCTCAAGGCAAAGGAAAAGGGAAAACAAAAGGCAAAGAAAAACCCAAAGAATCTCTTAAAGAAGAGGAGCACCCAAAAGAAGAAGAGAAAAAGGTAAGTGGACCTTGCCATGGATTCCCAGATTCTGCTTCTGACTCAGTGTTAACTTTTTTAAGATCATGATTTATGCCAATAGTGTTCTTACAGTGCATATATTTCACTGTTCAGATTAACACTCCTTGTACTTTCTATTTTAAATGGACAAAAGAGGCCTGCACACAGGAGTTGAATTCCCACACTGGGAGACATGTTGTCAGTCATCTACAAACCATTTCCCCACATTGGATCTTGGAGGTTCTTTGCTTTAGGATTATAAAGTTCCTACCATTCCTTATTTTTAATACTTCATTTAGTTCCATTGAGATAAACAACAATTGGAAGAGGAGGATCTTTAACTAAATAGTGGAAACACTTCTATTTGGTAGATTTGGACTTAGATATTGATGAGCTTTAGCTTACCAGGTGGCGCTAGTGGTAAAGAACCTGCCTGCCAATGCGGGAGGTGCAAGAGACATGGGATCGATCCCTGGGTCAGGAAGATCCCCTGGAGAAGGGAATGGCAACCCACTCAAGTACTCTTGCCTGGAAAATCCCATGGACAGAGAAGCCTGGCGGGCTACAGTCCATGGGACCGCAAAGAGTTGGACATGACTGAGCAACTGGGCAATTGATGTGTTTGGAATTCAGCAAGACTAAAGGACAATCCACTTCAAGTTAAAGAGGGATGGTACAGGGAGGGAGGAGGAAGGAGGGTTCAGGATGGGGAACACTTGTACACCTGTGGCAGATTCATGCTGATATATGACAAAATCAATAAAATATTGTAAAGTTAAAAAAAAAAAAAGAATAGAGAGCCCAGAAATAAGCTCACACACCTGTGGTCAATTCATCTTTAACAAAGGAGGCCAGAATATACAGTGGGAAAATGACAGTCTCTTCAACAAGTGATGCTGGGCGAGTGGGACAGCCACATGTAAATCAATGAAGCTAGAACACACGTTCTCCCCATACAGAAAAATAAACTCGAAATGGCTTAAAGACTTAAACATAAAACAAGATAGCATAAAACTCTTAGAAGTAAACATAGGCAAAACATTCTCTGATGTAAATCATATCAATGTTTTCTTAGGTCAGTCTCCCACGACAATAGAAATAAAAAATGAAAGCAAATAGGACCTGATCAAACTTAAAAGCTTTTTCACAGCAAAGGAAACCATAAACAAAATGAAAAGACTACTTAGAGAAAATATTTGCAAGTGATGCAACTGACAAGGGCTTAATTTCCAAAACACACAAAGAGCTCCTACAACTCGACAAGAAAAAGCAAGCAATCTAATTGAAAAATGGGCAGGAGACCTAAAGAGACATTTCTCCAAAGAAGAAACACAGATGGCCAATAGGCACATGAAAAGACAGTCAGCATCACTAATTATTAGTGAAATGCAAATCAAAACTACAATGAGGTTACCACCTCTCCGTAGTCAGAACAGCCATCAAAAAAAAGTCTATAAATAACAAATACTGACGAGGGTGTGGATACCTCTACACTATTGGTGGGAATGTAAATTAGTGCAGTCACTATGGAGAACACTGTGGAGGTTTCTCAAAAAACTAAAACTAGAACTAGCAGATGACCCAACAATCTCTCCTGGGCATATATCCAGACAAAACTATAATTCAAAAACACATGCACTCCTGTGTTTATAGCAGCACTATTCACAATAGCTAAGACTTGGAAACACTCTAAATGTCCATTGACAGATGAATGAATAAAGAAGATGTGTGTGTGTATAGTGAAATATTACTATACTACTATATATATCACATCTACATGTGTATATATTTATATGTATGAAAGTGAAAGTGAAGTTGCTCAGTCATTAACTCTTTGCAATTCCATGGACTGTAGCCTACCAGGCTCCTCCATCCATGGAATTTTCCAGGCAAGAGTACTGGAGTGAGGTGCCATGCCCTCATCCAGGGGATCTTCCTGACCCAGGGATCAAACCCAGGTTTCCTGCATTGCAGGCAGACGCTTTACCATCTGAGCCACTATATATATATATATATATATATATATATATATATACACATACACACCTACAGTGAAATAATACTCAGCCAAAAAAAAAAAAGAACAAAATAATGCCATTTGCAGCAATGTGAATGCAACTAAGGATTATCATGGTAAGTGAAGTCAGAAAGAGAAAGACAAATATCATATGATATCACTTATATGTGGAACACAAATGAACCTATGTATTAAACAGAAATTGAATCAGGAATGTTGAGAATAAGCTTGTGGTTGCCAAGGGAGAGTGGGTGGGAGAGGGTTGGATTGGGAGTTTGGAATTATCAGATGCAAACTAGTATATATAGAATGGGTAAATAACAAGGCCCTACTGTGTAGCACAGGGAACTATATTCCACATACTGTGATATATCATAATAGAAAACAATGTGAGAAAAGAATATATATGTGTGTAACTCAATCACTTTGCTATATAACATAATATTGTAACATAACACTGCAACACAGCTGTAAGTCAATAAAAATGAATAAATAAAAGTTGAAAGTTATGGGGTTTGAATGTTACTGAGCCTCTACACCATATTTACACAGCTTTACTGGATGAGTTTTCTCAAGCTCAGATGCTCCTCGTTAAGTGAAAATGTTGAAGTGTTGGAAATAGTCCCAGGTAATTCATCAACTTAGCTGAAAGCAATTTGGTGGCCAACCAATTGGTCTACCCAACATTTTTTTTTTTTAATTAACTATAATGAAGGAATAGGGGATAATGGTTCTGAATGTAATGACAGATTTGTCATGGCGTGTTTGTGTCTTTGAACAATACTGTTCATTTTACAGAAGTTCATAAGCGTTTTCCTCTTAATTTTGCTGTGTTTGTTATTAATTGATTTTTAGTTGACAATTCAGATTTTATTCTCTGCTAGTAACAAAGGCAGAACCACCTAAATGATCAGTAATAGAAGACCACAGAGAGTAAATTAAAGATTCAATCCTGGGGGATCCGTTGGAATGATTTTGGTGGTAAGCCACTAAGAAAGTCAATTGGAAAAACTGAAATGATTATTGTTGGAGATAACAAATAACTTTTATCCTAGAGTACACATAACCAAACAAGGAATTCAGGCACAGTTGGCATAAAATCATTTACAATTTGTTAAGTAGACACACCCAAGCCCTCATTAAAACTTATAGTCCTTTTTATTGTCTTTATTTTCTTTTATTGTTTTTACTTACTACAAAAGCAATGCATGCTCACTATAGGAAAAAAAAAAAAAAAAGATGTATATCCTAATAGCTCTAGCTATGATGTCTCTAGCATCCAAACTGTGAGAATCAAACAGAAGGTGCTGGGGATCTTGGTCAGCCCTTACACCTATATGCCTATATGAGGCATCTTTAAAGGCCTAGTTCAAGTCCCAACTTCTTTATCATCCTTTCCTAATCAGTCTTATTAACTTTGATATCTCCCTTTTCTGAGGAAAGATGCCAACCATTTGGTACTAGTATTTAGCTGTTTCACATGTCTGTGTGTTATGCTACAAGAAAAATATCAGTTGCACAGTAGAGAGACATCCTTATTAGGCTCCCTTGCAGGGCCCTATAGTCCTGTGAAAGTCATATTCTAAGTATTCAGCAAGTCCTTGTTTAGTCATAATAAATCAATAACTCATTTAGAAAATGATAGGAAATTATTCACATGTTGAATGATTTACAGGAAGCAGAAGAACCAGAGCCTGTTTTACAAGAGAGTCCTCGTGCTCCCATCTTCCAAAACCTGAATGTGTCTTGCCCCAATGGGCTCCAAGTGACCTTCACTGGGCAAGAGTCCCCAGGTGAGTGCTGGCTAGGGGGATGAGGAGGCAGGGGAGGAGGGAAGTTACATAGAAAACACTTGAATCACCATTGCAACTGTGTACTTTCCTGCCAGTTAGATATGTTTGTTGATAATGAATAATGGGCTAATAGTAACCACCATTTGTGAGCACTTACTCTGGGCCAGACACTATCTAAGTACTTAACATACATGACAGAATACAACTACTGTACTCTAAGTCCTAATAGTTTCACTTCACAAAATAAATGGAGACAGCAGAAGATTCGGTGTCTTTCCCCGTGTCACTCAGTTCCTAAGTGGCAGAGATAAAATGCCATTCCTGGTCCAGTGCTGGCAAAGCTAATGCTCTTCATAACTACAGTGTGTCTCTGTGCTCCTGCCTCTACAAAGGGCCACATATACAGAACGTTGCTGATCTAATCAAAGCAAAGGACAGTGAGCACAGAGTAGACAGAGATAAGTGCAGGTTAAATAGATGAGGAAAACCGGTCTTGCTTCCAGGGAGCAGCATATACTTTTAGAGGGCGTGTGCACGCTAAGTTGCTTCAGTCGTGTCTGACCTCTTGCGACCCCAAGGACTGCGGCCCGCCAAGCTTCTCTGCCCATGGGATTCTCCAGGCAAGAACTCTGGAGTGGGTTTCTGTACCCTCCTCCAGGGGTTCTTCCCAACTCAGGGATCGATCCTGTGTCTCTTGCATCTCCTGCATTGGCAGGTGGGTTCTTTATCACTAGCGCCGCCTGGGAAGCCCATACTTTTTATCGAGTTTATGGCACCTTATTAAGATGAATAAGTACAATAGGACTTCTTTAACTAATCCAATGCAGGGAGGACATCCATAGTGGTGATTTGATTTGAATATCATTTAAATGGAGACCCACTATTGCAGTAGAATTAGGAGAGGCAACAAAGCAAGCTGCTGAGCTGGGATTCGGGTTCTAATTACTTGTATAGCCCTTATAAGAGCTTACCGCCTCAGGGCCATAGTTCCCCACTTGATGAATGTTACAATGTATCAGTGAATCACATTTTTTTCACAACCAAATACCTTCTTTATTATAATTCATGTGTGTGTGTGTATGTGTGCATGCACTCAGTCACTCAGTCAAGTCCAACTCTTTGCATCCCCATGAACTGTAGCCCACCAGGCTCCTCTGTCCATGGGGTTCTCCAGGTAAGAATTCTGGAGCGGGTTGCTATTTTCTACTGTAGGGGATCTTTCCGACCTAGAGATGAAACTTGTGTCTCCTGCATTGGCATGAGGATTCTTCACCACTGAACCACTGAACCACCATTACAGGGAAGCACCCCCCTGTAATTCCCTTATGTATTCCATATTTGAAAAGTGTATTCATCAAAGATAAAGAGTATGCTAATTGAAAAACAATTCAATGGTATATTCACTTGCCAGCCAAATGAGAAGAAACAATATTGTAGCTATTATGTCTCGGCTTTACTTTTCATTAGGCTTTCTGAATTATTAAAAATAGACTCTGGACCTTTGTTTCTATTTCTGAGAATTCCTAGTGGTCCGTGTTTTCCATGATGGGATCGACTGTGTGTGTTACTAAGACTGAAGGTCCTGGAGGGTCTTCCAAAGTCAAACATGCTATGAATGTACTGAGGGATATTGTTTTCAAGTTCAGAGACATAATTGTTTGCTGCTTGTTTTCTTGATTCTGTTATCAAACCACAGCTTAATACTTGTTTTACCTGTCTTTTCTGTTAGTTTCATTTCCTAGTCTGATGTTTTCATCTTTGTGTTAGAGTGAACAATGTAATTAATAATAACTCTGCCTGGCACACATAATCTTTCTAAAATGTTCCATGTATTGCGTGCTAAGTCACTTCAGTCGAGTCTGACTCTTTGTTACCCTATGGACTGTAGCCCTCCAGGTTCCTCTGTCCATAGAATTCTCCAAGCAAGAATTCTAGAGTGGGTGGCCATGCCCTCCACTAGGGGATCTTCCTGGCCCAGGGACTGAACCCACATCGCTTGCATCTCCTGCATTGGCAAGCAGGTTCTTTACCACTAGTGCCACCTGGGAAGCCCATGTATTATGTATATTCTAATTCAAGTCTGAACATAATGACAACATAAACATCAAAGTGGCACTGTCTTCATAGGATCAGCCTAGGGCAAGGGAATGGAGAAGGCAATGGCACCCCACTCCAGTACTCTTGCCTGGAAAATCCCATGGACAGAGGAGCCTGGTAGGCATGGGGTCGCAAAGAGTCAGACACAACTGAGTGACTTCACTTTCACTTTCCACTTTCATGCATTGGAGAAGGAAATGGCAACCCACTCGAGTGTTCTTGCCTGGAGAATCCCAGGGGCAGGGAGCCTGGTGGGCTGCCATCTATGGGGTCGCACAGAGTCGGACACGACTGAAGTGAATAGTAGCAGTAGGGCAAGGGAAAGAAGGTGACATAGTGTAAGAAGAAAGAGCCTAGAAACTCGAGTTCTTTCCAGGGTGACCTTGAACAAGTTATAACCCGCCACCCTGAATTTCTTCATCTATAAAATAACATTATCTACTAAACAAGATTGTTATAAATATTAAATGATAAAATACTTTCTGATCTGGAGACTATTACTGCAGTGTTAGGTTTTCGTTTGCTTGATTTTAGTTGTGGTAGCAGTGGCTGTTTTGCAGTATAAAGGAAAGGCTGAGCACAGAGACTTTCTTTCAGATCTTAGCTCTTACTAGCTGTGACCTTAAAGAAGTTTCCCTCCATTAATTCATCTGAAAACTCTGGAAAATGAAAGTGTCTGCCTTAAAGCATTGTTGAGATAGGCTGAACAAAATACATATCAAAACATTTAACATGTAGAAATATATGAACAGATGTTTATTAGTTTTTTATTATTCCTTCTTTGACTTGAAGGGTACCATGAAGGATGCTCCTTCAAAAATATTTTCCCACTAGCCCTACATAGTCCTTGAAATGCCATCATTTCGTATTAGTAAACCACTTTATTTTTCCTCCAGAACCAATAGCATTTTATTTTAATACAGAAAAATATAACAGATAATATAACATACTCATGTGACAGCCAGACAAAATAAAGATTGTTTTCTGTGATACTTTAATCAAAATATTTTTTAAAATTGCATAGTTGTAACCCCAAATTTCCCACTATGTTCTATTCCTTTTCTTTCTCCTATAGTAAATAAGATTTAGATTTTTGTGCAAGTAGGTTTGTACAAATATGCTATATTTATGCCTTTATAATAATAAATAATGTGAGTGATGCAAAATTTACACAAATTATATTGTAAATATTTTTCTGCAAATAGCCTTTTTATTCAATCTCTATTTTGGATATCCAAGATGATACACATGTATCAAATAGCTTTATTTTAAAATGTAGATAACATGTAATCAAATGAAGAGACTGTGATTTTTTAATGTACTCCATCACTGATAGACATTGGATTTCATGTTAGTAAATGACTTTCTAAATGGAGAAGAGGAAATTATTCAATTAGCAAAACCTGAGTAGGTGCTGTGTGCCAGAAATTCTCAATAATAGTACTTTCCTTTGGAGGAATTGATTAGGTGCTTTTCTCCTTGATTGCCAGTTAAGAGTAGAACCATGAGAAAAATCTGGACTTGGTTAGAGATGAGAGGATTGTGTTAATTTTGAAAGATGGTAAGTGATTTAAAAAAAACGGGCCTGAGTGAATGATTTCTCCTGGGGCTCCAGGCGACTTGGGGAACTGCCAGGGAGCATTGTGCATCCCTGGAAGAGAGAGAAAAGAAGAGGATGAGAGGAAAATACCAACAGGAAGAAAAGGCAATATCTAAAACAACATACCTGCTCCCTTCCTAATTTTGTCCTAAAATGTCCTGAACATCAGTAGAGAGAATGGCTAGCACATGAAGAAAGTACCTATTAAGTAAATGGCCTTATTTACTACATATGACAGTAAGAAAGGCAGCAAAAAGGGACTTCTCTGGTGGTCCAGTCGCTAAGAATCTGCCTGCCAGTGCAGAGGACGCAGGTTCCTGGTCTGAGAAAACCAGGATGCCATGGAGCAGCTAACCCTGTGCATCACACTACCAAGCCTGCACACCTAGAGCCCGCGCGGTCTGCCGCAAGAGAGGCCACTGCACCAAGAAGCCCGCGGACCTCAGCTGGAGAAAGCCAAAGCTGCAAAGAAGGCCAGCACAGCCATAAGAAAATAGTTTTTTTAAAGGCAGCAAATAACCCGTATTTGGGCCATCTGTCATGACCTGAAAACTGTCCTAAGTATCCAGATAGAAACAAAATAATGAAAAACATTCAGAAGATGAAATTCCAGCCACACAGCATTGCCCAGTTCACAGTAAGCCCTTTTTCTTCTCTTTTTAAGATCAGTGTATTGTGGATGAGGAACCCACTTGGGATATCATGGTCCGACAGACCTACCCCCAGAAGGTGAAGCACTGTGAGTTCTATAAAACGGTGATGCCGCCGCTGGGGCAGGAAGCATCGAGAGTTATCACCAGTCAAGGCACTGTTGTCAAATACATGCTGGATGGATCCACACAGGTAAAGGAATATATTAAATTTCTCTTTCTTGCTGCAAAGTAAAATACAAACAAGCTGGAGGTGGGTCATAGTGCCATGACAGGGGAGAGAAACAACTCATTTGAAAAATGAATGATGCTTTAAAAATGACAACGAATGTTATCATGGGAAGAAAAACACTACCTTAGATGGTATACCTACTAGACAGATATTGACAGAAACTAAGCGTATGAATGTGATGAAGTTTTAAATGTAGTCATTAGAAAAATTGAAATAGGGTGAATCATTTCCCAGTTACAGAGAGGAAGGGTGGAGAATGGAAAATCGTAAAGTCAAACTGATGAAATACATGAAATGAAAATAAAACAGAAAGTAAATGGAAAACAAAGTAATATCATTGTTTTGTATTATAGTGTTATTGGTTCTGTGGTCTCTGAGCTCCAGATCTCTAAATCATAACATGCTTTATACTACTGGATCTGCAAGTCAGCAAGTTGCACGTCACTGAGTTATTTTTAACCTGTTGCAGTTTGACACACACTGCTGTTAACCAGGCTCTTCCTCGTTTCTTAGAATGCTCCCCTTTGGCTTTTTCTTCAGATTCTCTTTGCAGATGGGACTGTGAGCAGTAGTCCCAGTTCAGGGCCTGTCAGTCTTCCTACTGACATGCCCGCCAGTGCTCACAGTGCTGACTTGATGGACACGATTTCCCAGCAGAAATTGGAAACAGCACCATCGGAGACTGTCATCACCAAGAAAGGTAGTAACTGAAGCCTCTCAGTTTATAATGGATTTAATCAATCCAATAGCTTAATAAATGCTTGGTATTATCATTACTATTATTATGCTTATCTTTTTGTTGAATAAATGCATCAACAGGAATCACAGCACTACACATTTCTTGATCACTTTGATCTTTTTGTAATAAATAGCAAACATTTTCCTATGTCATTATGTACTCTGAAATGGTGGTGGTGGTGTTTTAGTCACTAAGTCATGTCCAATTCTTGCAACCCTAGGACTGTAGCCTGCCAGTCTTCTCTGTCCATGAAATTTTCCAGGCAAGAATACTAGAATGAGTTGCCATTTCCTTCTCCAAGGGATCTTCCTGACTCAGGGCTTGAACCTGGGTCTCCCACACTGTCGGCAGATTTTTACCAACTGAGCCACCAGGGATGATGTTAGCTCTAACACCTGGGCTACTGTTTTAGGGTTAGATGAACAATCAGTAATATCAAGGTTCTGGGTAGGCTTCTCTGTCCTCTTTTCCTCAGAATAGCAAGAAGACGACGTCAGCTCCAGGTGTGAGGTCCTCATGTCGTAACTTCCAAAGCAGAAAGGAAAGAGGGCGAAGAATGCCTATAATGTGTGTAACTGAGTTGCTGTGCTGTATGACAGAGATTGGCACAACATTGTAAATCAATTATACTTCAATTTAAAAAAGTAAATTTTAAAATGAAAGGGAAGAGGGTGAACATAAGAGTTTTCACATGTCTTTTTTTCCTCTTTCTTTTTTACTTTTTAAATTATGAAAGTATGATAGCACATTTACAGGAAACTTGGAAAATACAGAACAAATTTACATACAGTTCCACTATATATTGCAATTATTTTTAAGTAGATAAATTAAGATTTTTAGTATAATTTGTATCCCACTATTGTGTGAAAATTGTTTAAATCTTGATTATGTTGAATTGGTTCATGGTGCTTTTCAGATCTACCAAATCCTTCTACATTTCTGTATATTCATTCTATTAATTTCTGAGAGTTTGATGCTGAAAGTTCACATGTCTTTCTTTATCAGGGAGAAAAATACCTCCAGAGTCCACCAGCAGCTCCCCCTCCCTGCCCAGGTCTCCTCCTATATCTCATTGACTAGACCTGGATGGGGACCTAGGCTGGGGAAACAGCATCCGGCAGTTTTGGCTTTTCTCTCAGGAGATGAGCACTGCTAGTAGGGAGAAAGGAAGGTGGAGAAGAGCTGGGTAAGCAATCAACAGTGTCTGTCATGATCTAAATTACTTGCTCTCCTCCGAGACAATTGCAGTGCATACCCCTACCTCCAGCACAGTATGAAGATGTCTACTTCCTCACACCTTTGCCAAAGCTATGGTCAGTCTTCTCATCTCGCTCAGTGTGAAAGGGAATTAATGCATCTTATTATATTATTTTGCCTTTCTTTGATTACTGGTGAGATTAAACATTTAAAGATGCTTATTGCTTTTTTTTATTTTTGTGAATTCTCTATTCACATCTTTCCTTGGTTTACTGTTGAGATGCTCATCATTTTCATTTTAAGAAATCCTTATATATAGGAGATGTGTGCTTATGTAGCAGGCACAATTCTGTATACTTTAAAATATTAAATCAGCAAATCCTCACAACGGCTCTGTGAGGTATATATCTATATATATATCTTAATAATTTCAATTTACAGACAAGGTAATTGTGACACAGAGAGGTTAAGGAACTTCCTTGAGATTTCTCAGCTTGTCAGTGGTAAAGTTGGGATTTGAGTCAGGGCAACTAATCCCTAAATTACACTGTCATGCATTACAAATTTTTCTCAATGTCTCATCAGTTCAGTTCAGTTCAGTTGCTCAGTCGTGTCCAACTCTTTGCGACCCCATGAATCGCAGCACTCCAGGCCTCCCTGTCCATCACCAACTCCTGGAGTTCACTCAGACTCACATCCATCAAGTCAGTGATGCCATCCAACCATCTCATCCTCTGTCGTCCCCTTCTCCTCCTGCCCCCAATTCCTCCCAGCATCAGAGTCTTTTCCAATGAGTCAACTCTTCGCATGAGGTGGCCAAAGTACTGGAGTTTCAGCCTTAGCATCATTCCTTCCAAAGAAATCCCATGGCTGATCTCCTTTAGGATGGACTGGTTGGATTTCCTTGCAGTCCAAGGGACTCTCAAGAGTCTTCTCCAACACCATAGTTCAAAAGCATCAATTTCTTCGGTCCTCAGCTTTCTCATATGCCTTCAATAATCTGTGAGACCAAGAGTTAATCTTTTTTTCTCAAGTTTACAGCTCACCACAGTATCCAGGAACCTTCCTAGGAAGGCAAAGTGAATTCTTTATTGTAACTCAAAATTTAGAGAAATACTGGGTCATGCTTCCCAGGTGGTGCTAGTGGTAAAGAACCCACCTGCCAGTGCAGGAGACTAAAAGACTCGGGTTCGATCCCTGGTTTGGGAAGATCCCCTGGAGAAGGAAATGACAACTCACTCCAGTATTCTTGCCTGCAGAATCCCATGTACAGAGGAGCCTGGCAGGCTATAATTCATGGGATCGCAAAGAGTTGGACATGACTTAAGCGACTTAGCAGCAGCAGCTATGTCATGCTAAGTTGCTTCAGTCTTGTCCAACTCTTTGAGACCCCACGGATTATAGCCCACCAGGCTCCTCTGTCCATGGGATTCTCCAGCAAGAATACTGGAATGGGTTACCATGTCCTCCTCCAGGGCATCTTCCCAACCCAGGGATCTCTTTTACTCCCCGCACTGGCAGGCAGGCTCTTTACCACTAGCACCGCCTTGGCAGCCCCCTGCAAAAGCAACTCATTCCTTTGGTCTCTATAGTAGTTCTATTTTGTTTTCTTCCATAATGTTTTCCACAGTGACTGTATCAATTTTATTTCCCCCAGTAGTGTATAAGAGTTCTTTGTTCTCCATACTGTCTCCAGCATTTGTTACCTGTGTTCTTTTTGATGACAGCCATCCTGAGAGGTGTGAGGTAGTATCTCATTGTGGTTGATTTGCATTTCTCTGATTAGGGATGTTGATCATCTTTTCATGTCCCTGTTGGCCATCTGCCTTTCCTCTTTGGCAAAATGTCTATTCAGTTCTTCTGCCCATTTTTTAATCAGTTTTTTTTTTATATTGAGTTGTATGAACTATTTATATATGTTGATTTTAACTCCTTATCAGTCATATCATTTGCAAATATTTCCTCCCATTCAGTAAGTTGTCTTTTCATTTTATCAATGGTTTCCTTTACTATGCAATATCCAAAAAAACCCCAAAACCAGTAATTCAAGAAGATACATGCCAATGCTCATAACAATGTTATTTACAAGTGCCAAGATATGGAAGCAACCTACGCATCCATCAACAGATGAATGGATAAAGAAGATGTGGTAAGATGTGGTACATATATACAATGGAATACTACTCATCCATAAAAAAAGAATGAAAATGTACCATTTGCAGCAAGATGGATGGACTTTGAGGACTTTATACTAAGTGAAATAAATCAGATACAGAAAGGTAAATGCTGTATGACATCACTTTTATGTGAAATCTAAAAAATACAACAAACTAATGAATGTAACAAAAAAGAGGCAAACACAGGTATAGAGAAGAAACTAGCAGTTACATGGGGAGAGGAAAGAGGAAAAGGACAGTGTAGGGGTGGAGGATTAAGAGGTACAAACTATTAGGTATAAACTTAACTACAAGGATATATTGTAAAACACAGGTTATATAACCAGTATTTTATAATACCTATCAATGAAACATAGCCTTTATTTTTTTATTATTTTATTTTTTAACTTTACAATATTGTATTGGTTTTGCCATATATCAAAATGAATCTGCCACAGGTTCATTTTGTTCCCCATCCTGAACCCTCCTCCCTCCTCCCTCCCCATACCATCCCTCTGGGTCGTCCCAGTGCACCAGCCCCAAGCATCCAGTATCGTGCATTGAACCTGGACTGGTGACTCATTTCATATATGATATTATACATGTTTCAATGCCTTTTAAAAAATCATGAATCACTATATTGTATACCTGTAACTTATATAATATTGCACAGCAACTGCACTTCAGTTAAAAAAAACAATGAAATAGATTTTTCTTGGATAGTAGCAGAAGATTCCTTGTTGGAGAAGTGGATGAAAGTATTCCTATAGCTTTCTAGACTTTCCAGCTCAATAGCTCTCTCTCTTATGTCTACAAGAGGACTTGATGTAAGGGTGGTCTGCATAGCTGCTTCTCTAATTGCCTGATTCCAAAGTCTTCTGTCTCCAGAGCAGTTTGTCCAGATTTCTTCACAGCTCTTAAATCTAAGGTGACACAATCTCTCGTTTTTAAACTTACCATTTAGTAACTAATTCGTGTCCAACTCTGTGACCCCATGGAATGCAGCACGCCAGGCTTCCCTATCTTTCACTGTCTCCCAGAGTTTGCTCAAAATCGTGTCCATTGAGTCAGTGATGCCATCTAGCCATCTCATCCTCTGTTACCCACTTCTCCTCCTGCCCTCAGTGGCATCAGGGTCTTTTCCAGTGAATTGACTGTTCACATCAGGTGGCCAAAGTAGTGGAGCTTTAGCTTCAGCATCAGTCCTTCCAATAAATCTTCAGGGTTGATCTCCTTTAGGGTTGACTGGTATGATCTCCTTGTTTTCCAAGGAACTCTCAAGAGTCTTCTCCAGCACCACAGTTCAAAAGCTTTGATTCTTCAGCACTCAGCCTTCTTTATGGTCCAACTCTCACATCTGTACATGACTACTGGAAAAGCCATAGCTTTGACTAAGCAGACCTTAGTTGGCAAAGTGATGTCTTTGCTTTTTAATATGCTGTCTAGGTTTGTCATAGCTTTTCTTCCAAAGAGTAGAAAAGTGAAAGTGAAGTCGCTCAGTCGTATCCAACTCTTTGAGACCCTGTGGACCGTAGCCCACCAGGCTCCTCAGTCCATGGGATTCTCCAGGCAAGAATACCGGAGTGGGTTGCTATTTCCTTCTCCAGGGGATCTTCCCAACCCAGGGATCGAACCCAGGTCTCCCACATTGCAGGCAGATGCTTTAACCTCTGAGTCACCAGGGAAGCCCAAAGAGTAAACAGCTTTTAATTTCATGGCTGTCACCATCCACAGACTTTATTTTTTAGAGCAATTTTAGTTTTACTGGAAAAAAAATAGCAGAAAGTAGACAGAATTCCCAAAGTCTCCCTCTCTTTCAGGTTCAGTTTTCCCCTATTTTTCCCATCTCGAAAGTGTGCTACATTTGTTACAACTGAAGAACCAATGTTGACACATTATTATTAACTCAAGTCCGTATAGTTTACATGAAGGTTCTCTTTTTGTGTTGTACAATTCTATGAACTATTACAAATATATGTCATGAATCCATCATTTCAATATTATACAGGATTGTTTCACTATCTGAAATATCCCCTAGGCTCTACTTATTCAAACTTCCCCTTTCCCTGACCCATCCCTGCCTAGAACACCTGGCAGCCTCTGATCTTTTTATTTTCTCCATTGTTTTGCCATTTTGAGAATATCACATCATTGGAATCAGATAACAGGCAGCCTTTGTAGACTGTCTGCTTTCACTTAGCGATATGCATTTAAGATTCCTCCAGGTCTTTTCATGACTTGGTAGTTCATTTCTTATCACATAATAATACTCCACTGTATATATGTGCAGAGAAGGCAATGGCACCCAACTCCAGTACTCTTGCCTGGCAAATCCCATGGACAGAGGAGCCTGGTAGGCTGCAGTCCATGGGGTCGCTGAGGGTTGGACACTACTGAGTGACTTCACTTTCACTTTTCACTTTCATGCATTGGAGAAGGAAATGGCAACCCACTCCAGTGTTCTTGCCTGGAGAATCCCAGGGATGGGGAGGCCTGGTGGGCTGCCGTCTATGGGGTCGCACAGAGTTGGACACAACTGGAGTGAATTAGCAGTAGTAGTATATATGTGCAGTGGTTTATCCATCCACCTATTGAGGGATATATTGGTTGCTTCCAGGTTTTGGGCAATTATAAATAAAGCTGCTTATGAACATCTGCATTCATGCAACTGTGTAAGAAACTTTATAAGAAACATCCAGGGCCTCTTCCAAAGAGGCTGCACATTTTCGCACTTTCATCAGCAATGAATAAGAGTTCCTGTTGCCCCCTGTTCTTCTCAGCATTTGGTATTGTTAGTTTTTGGGTTTTAGCCCAAAGTGGTTATCTGAGGATGCTTTACAAATAGCTGAAGAAAGAAGAAAAGTGAAAGGCACGGGAGAAAAGGAAAGATATTCCTTTTAGTAAGGAGAGAAAAGAAAGCCTTTTAAAATGAATGATGCAAAGAAATAGAGGAAAACAATAGAATGAGAAAGACTAGAGATCTTTTCAAGAAAATTGGGGATATCAAGGAAACATTTCGTGCAAGGATGGGCACAATGAAGAAATAAAGAAATGATAAGGACCTAACAGAAGCAAAAGAGATTAAGAAGAGGTGGCAAGAATACACAGAACTGTTAAAAAAAAAAAATTCTTAATGATCCAGATAGATAGATAACTATGATGGTGTGGTCACTCACCTAGAGCTGGACAAATGTGTGAGGTCAAGTGGGCCTTAGGAAGCATTACTGTGAACAAAGCTAGTGGAGGTGACATAATTCCAGCTGAGCTATTTAAAATCCTAAAAGGTGATGCTGTCAAAGTACTGCACTCACTATATCTGAAAATTTGGAAAACTCATTAGTGGCCACAGGACTGGAAAAGTCAGTTTTCATTCCAATCCCAAAGATAGGCAATGCCAAAGAATGTTCAAACTACTGCACAACTGCACTAATTTTACGTACTAGCCAGGTTTTACTCAAACTCCTTCAAGCTAGGTTTCAGCAGTACATGAACCAAGAACTTCCAGATGTACAAGCTGGGTTTAGAAAAGGCAGAGGAACCAGAGATCAAATTGCCAACATTCATTGGATTATGGAGAGAGCAAGGGAGTTCCAGAAAAACATCTACTTCTGCTTCATTGACTGTGCTAAAGCCTTTGACTGTGTGGATCACAACAAACTGGAAAATTATTAAAGAGATGGGAATACCAGACCACCTTACCTGTTTACTGAGAAAGCTTCATGTGGGTCAAGAAGCAATAGTTAGAACCAGATGTGGAATGATCTGGTTCAAAATTCAAACTGGTTCAAATTGGGAAAGGAGTATGACAAGGCTGTATATTGTCATCCTGCTTATTTAACTTATATGCAGAGTACGTGCATGCTCATTAAGTTGCTTCAGTCATGTCTGACTCTTTGTGACCCTACAGACTGTAGCCCACCAGGATCCTCTGTCCATGGGATTCTCTAGGCAAGAATGCTGAAGTGGGCTGCCATTTCCTCCTCCAGGGGATCTTCCCAACTCAGGGATCAAACCCATGTCTCCTGTGTCTCCTCCATTGCAGGCAGGTTCTTAACCTGCTGAGCCATTGGGGAAGCCTCACTAATTATTAGAGAAATGAAGATTAAAACTACAATGAGATACCGTCTCACACCAGTCAGAATGGCCATCATCCAAAAATCTACAAATAATAAATGCTGGAAAGGATGTGGAGAAAAGGGAACCCTCTTTTATTGTTGGTGGGAATGTAAACTTCAACAGCCACTATGGAAAACAGTATGGAGATTCCTTAAAAAAGGAGGAATAAAACTACCATATGAGCCAACAATCCCACTACTGAGCATTCACTCTGAGAAAACCATAATTGAAAAAGACACATGTACACCTAGTGTTCATAGCAGCACTGTTTACAGTAGGTAGGACATGGAAGTAACCTAGATGTCCATCAACAGATGAATGGATAAAGAAGATGTGGGGTGTGTGTGTGTGTGTGTGTGTGTGTGTGTGTGTGTATACATACAATGGAATATTACTCAGCCATAAAAAAAAAAAAACAAATTTGAGTCTGTTCCAGGGAGATGGGTGAACTTAGAACCTATTTTGTGAAGGTTGAGTGAAGTAAGTCAGAAAGAGAAAAACAAATATTGTATATTAACATATACATATGGAATCTAGAAAAATGGTATTGATGAGCCTATTTGCAGGGAAGGAATGGAGATGCAGATATACAGAGAGAATGGACTTGTGGGCACAGTGGATGAAGGAAAGAATGGGATGCTTGGAGAAATTAGCATTGACATATATGCACTACCACGTGTAAAACAGATAGCTGGCGTGAAGTTGCTATATAATACAGGGAGCTCAGCCTGATGCTCTGTGATGACCTAAAGGGGTGGAGTAGGGGGAGGGGAGGGAGGCTCAAGAGGGAGATGATACATGTATAATTATGGTGAATTTGCATTGTTGAATGGCGGAAACCAACACAGCATTGTAAAGCAGTTTTCCTCCAAATAAAAATTAATATCCTTTGGTTTTTTTAACTATGTAGAAATGTACAAAGAATTATCACTTCACAGACTATACAGAAACAGACAGTAGGCCATATTTGCCCTATATTCAAACTTTGACCATTTTTATTCTATATCCTTACAGACTTTTTAATGTACAATGTCAATTTATTCAGTAGAAGTATATTTAAAGCTTTTGAAAGGGTAGAATAGCTTCTTCACTCCTTATCATTTAATCCTTATTTCTTTAAATCTGAAATAATTAAGTCCTTTCATTGTTTTCAGATTTGCTTTTGTATATTTTGAAAATATGATTTTAGATACTTACAAATGTAGAGTTGTTTTATCTTTATGAGCAATTTAACATTTTATCCGTATACAATGACTTTTTATTCTAGGATTCTGTTTTTTGCCCTAATACTGATTTTACTTATATTATTATAGCTACACCAGCTATTGTTTAGTACTTTCCCAGTATAGCATTTTCCACACTTTATTTTACTTTCTGTGGTTTATGTTTAAAAATGTCTCTTATGAACAGTGTGCATGTGTGTTCATTTGCTTCATTCATGTCTGACTCTTTGCAATCCCATGAAGTATAATCCACCCAGGCTCTTCTGTCCGTTGGATTATCCCATCAAGAATACTGGAGTGGGTTACCAATTTCCTCTTTCAGGGGCTCTTCCTGACCAAGAGAATGAACCCCCATTTTATGCAACTCCTGCACTCGCAGGTGGATTCTTTCTCACTGAATCACCTGGGAAACCCCCTTGTGAGCATAATATCAGTCAGTCACTCAGTCATGTCTGACTCTTTGCGACCCCATGGACTGCAGCATGCCAGGCTTCCTTGTCTATCACCAACTCCCAGAGTTTGCTCAAACTCATGTAGGTGTATATTTTAAAATTAGATGATTCTGTGTTTTAACTGGAGATTTTAGGCTACATATTACATACCATATTTTCTGAAAATTTCTTTATGTTGTCCTCATTCTTAAAGGGGCTTCCTAGGTGACCCAGTGGTAAAGAATCCTCCTGCCAATGCAGGAGACACAAGTTAGATCCCTGATTCAGGAAGATCCCTGAGAGAAGGAAATGGTAACACACTCTAGTATTCTTTCCTGGGAAATCCCGTGGACAGAAGAACCTGGTGTACTGCAGATCATGGGGTGGCAAAAGATTCGGACATGACTTAGCAACTAAACAACAACATTCTTGAAAGGTAATTTCACTAGGTATAGAATTATAGACCGACAGGTATTTCCTCTTAGTATGTGGACAATAAAGAACTAAAGAGTCTCTTGATGAAAGTGAAAGAGGAGAGTGAAAAAGTTGGCTTAAAATTCTGCATTCAAAAGACTGAGATCATGGCATCCAGTCTCATCACTTCCTGGCAAATAGATGGAGAAACAATGGAAACAGTGAGAGACTTTATTTTGGGGGCTCCAAAATCACTGCAGATGGTGACTGCAGCCATGAAATTAAAAGACACTTGCTCCTTGGAAGAAAAGCTATGACCAATCTAGACAGTGTATTAAAAAGCAGAGAAATTACTTTGCTGACAGAGGTCTATCTAGTCAAAGCTATAGTTTTTCCAATAGTCATGTATGGATGTGAGAGCTGGACCATAAAGAAAGCTGAGCACCAAAGAATTGATGCTTTTGAACTGTGTTGTTGGAAAAGACTCTTGAGACTCCCTTGGACTGCAAGGAGATCCAACCAGTCCATCCTAAAATAAATCAGTCCTGAATATTCATTGGAAAGACTGATGCTGACGCTGAAGCTCCAATACATTGACCACCTGATGTGAAGAACTGACTCATTTGAAAAGACCCTGATGCTGGGAAAGATTCAAAGCAGGAGGAGAAGGGAACAACAGAGAATAAGATGGTTGGATGGCATCACTGACTTGATGAGTTTGAGCAAGCTCTGGGAGTTGGTGATGAACAGGGAAGAGTCAGACTGAACTGACTGATGTGGACAATAATTCTTCATACTAGTCTTGCATTGATTTTTACTGTTGAAATGTTGTCTAATTGTTGTTGCTTAGAAGATAATCTGGCTGCCTTTAAAACATTTTCTTTTTTAATGCAGTGTCAATATGATTTAACTAGGTTTCAGTTCAGTTCAGTTCAGTCCCTCAGTCATGTCTGACTATTTGCAATCCCATGAATGGCAGCACACCAGGCCTCCCTGTCCATCACCAACTCCCGGAGTTTACCCAAACTCATGTCCATTGAGTTGGTGATGCCATCTAATCATCGCATCCTCTGTCGTTCCCTTCTCCTCCTGCCTTCTATCTTTCCCAACATCAGGGTCTTTTCAAATGAGTCAGCTCTTCACATCAGGTGGCCAAAGTATTGGAGTTTCAGCTTCAACATCAGTCCTTCCAATGAACACCCAGGACTGATCTCCTTTAGGATGGACTGGTTGGATCTCCTTGCAGTCCAAGGGATTCTAAAGAGTCTTCTCCAACACCACAGTTCAAAAGCATCAATTCTTCTGCACTCAGCTTTCTTTATAGTCCAACTCTCACATCCATACATGACCACTGGAAAAACCATAGCCTTGACTAGATGGACCTTTGTTGACAAAGTAATGTCTCTGCTTTTTAATATGCTGTCCAGGTTGGTCATAACTTCCCTTCCAAGGTGTAAGCGTCTTTTATTTTTTTTATTTTTTTATTTTTTGAATTCTTTTTTTTTCTTTTTTTTTTCTAATTTTATTTTATTTTTAAACTTTACATAATTGTATTAGTTTTGCCAAATATCAAAATGAATCCGCCACAGGTATACATGTGTTCCCCATCCCGAACCCTCCTCCCTCCTCCCTCCCCATACCATCCCTCTGGGCCATCCCAGTGCACCAGCCCCAAGCATCCAGCATCGTGCATCGAACCTGGACTGGCAACTCGTTTCCTACATGATATTTTACATGTTTCATTGTCATTCTCCCAAATCTTCCCACCCTCTCCCTCTCCCACAGAGTCCATAAGACTGGCTGCAATCACCATCTGCAGTGGTATGGGTTTCTTTTTATTTACCCAAATGAGACTACATTGGGCTTCTTGAATATGTAGATTAGTATGTTTCATTGGTTCTGGAACTTTCTCAATAATTATTTTTTTTAAGTATTGCTTCTGATCCATTTCTCTCTCCTCTTCTTCTATAATTCCAATTAAACTTATGTTAGAGAACTTTTACCTCTCTTTACATTGGCTCTTTGAACTTCATTCTAAATAATTTCTACATGTCTATCTTTCAGTTCTCTTTTAATCCTCTGGAAATACTAATATGTCCAAATTAAGTCTTAGGGCAATGGAAAGGCTTAAATATATCTAAATGTATCTTTCTTCTTTGGTTCCACCTGTTAGTTGACTCAGCATCTTACACCAAGAAGCATGCCCTGTTGCACATTTCATGGTTTAAATCTAAACAACCTCCCTGGAGGCAACAATCATTCACTATCTTTTTTGCAACTTTTTTTTTCTCAGTCTGAATTTACTTCATCACTGAGGCTTGACAGTACAGGCAGATCTTGTCTAGAGATTACTTGTTACTTATACAAATAGAGTAAATCTACCTTGATAGAGGAACTGAGATAATATTTACAGGGTTCCATGTGAGTTTCCTTGGTTCTGTCTTCTTGTTCCAATTTAATGGTGGTGGGGAGGGTTTGAGAGGGATGTGCATAACAGATGGTTTTAAATGTAGTAATTAAACTGGACAAATCCTCTCTGTATGAGAGGCCAATGATATGCTTGATTGGTAATGTTCTCCAGATCCAGGGCTGAAGAGAGATGTTTCCTGGAACTGAAATATGACAAAATTAGGGGAATGAAGAGTTAAAATTATACTCTATCACACTAGAGTATATAATAAGTCAAAGAAAAAGAATCTGAAAGCTTGACAGATACATGGGAGAAAAATGTAGACTTTAAAAAGCTGGGTACAGGGCTCCAAACCTGGAATCTGAGGAGAGGTAAGCAAGACTTAAAAGTGTAGAGAATTGATAATAGTGTGTATTGTTCCATAGACAGTGAACTTTCTATGCATGTGTATATTTGTGGGAGGTGATGGGAATCCAGACAAGGTTCAAGTGCCAAGAATAAGATATTCATAAACTGATTTTTTCCTACTTGAGAAATAATATAACTGATGACCACCACTTGGACTTTCTATGCAACAGTGTCTGAGGTAGCCTACACTATATTAAAACTTAATGAATAATTCTATGTAAGTGATATTATAGTTAAATTGTTGTATTTGATATACTTGAACTCCCACAGGAAAAATTCAGAAAAATCAGTCACCTATGGCACATAAAAATGAAAGCCATGAACCTCCCCCAGAAACAGTTCAAACAATAACCCCTATGGATGTTCACTTAGGCACCTGGTTTACAACTACACCTCAAGGAAATCGGATTGGCACCAAAGGATCAGAAAGAATAGCAGACTTGGCCCCGTTTTTATTCTTTAAAGCCACAGATCCTGTCAATGGAACGGTATGACAAACTATTGTATATTATAAATTTTTCTAAATCATTAGAGTTGTAAAACAACATGTGGAAGAATGCCTGGCAAATAATAAATTTTCAATAACTATCTGTTAAGTAGCCGACTTATGTATAAATAGATGGATTCATCTTCCCAAATCTAAAACTACTGTGTGGTTTATTTGACCCAGAGTAATGTATCATGAAATACTAATTCTTGAAGTAAGAGACAGATGATGAATTTTCTATTCCACTTTTAAGACATATGATTAGTGATATCCTATATTTCTTCATGTTAAATGTATTTGTCTGTATGTCTTATATTCTAGACGTGTGAGGTTCTGCCTTGCTTCTACTTCTCGTATGTACCTGACATGAATTGTAGAAATTTGTTCATGATCCTTGACTTCGAATAATTTACAGTATATTTAATGAGAGGCTCATACCAAATAACTCAAAAATTCAACAATGCCATAAAGCCTCTGTAAAAAGATTTTATTTGTAACCTAAGAAAAAGTGATATATGAGTGGTATAGAAAATAATGGTTTTGTTTATCTGTGAAGCAGATGTGAAATTTAAACCCCTGGGATGTACAATAGTATTTTCTATGGGCCAGGCTTTCTGTTAGCCATCTTGCATACATTCTCTCTTCAGGCCTCACACCAGTGTATATTATACAGACAAGGAAGGTAAGCCTCAGCAAATGAAGTAATGTGGCCAGAAAGTGCTGGAACCAGGTTTGTCGTCAGTGATTGGTGACTAGAAACTGGGCTCTTTCCATTCTTCAGCTATTCCTCTATCATCTTATATGGAGCTTTGCACCTCTAAATCTAAACAAGACAAAGAATTTCCTGCATGCCTTGTCTCTAGTTTTTGGACTTCCAACCTTTGTTTACAACCACAAACTGCTAGTCAGAAGCAGAATGTCTGCTTCCCATTGAGATAAAGTTCATCATCTTACCAAACGTGTTTTCCTTTCTTCTTCAGCCTGCTTCTGTAACAGTTTCATACTCTTCTACCTTGTTTGCTAGTTCTTTCTTATGAGATTCAAAATACATATTATCTCAGGATGGCTTTGGTCACTTCAAATACCTCACTTTAATTCAGCCTCAATACAGATTATTTGCTTTAATATGCAAATTTGATATTTCTTAGTTAATGACCCTTACTTTCTTTTACTGGTGGTGGTGGTGGTTTAGTCACTAAGTCATGTCCCACTCTTTGCAACCCCATGGATTGTAGCCTTCCAGGCTCCTCTGTCCATGGGATTTCCCAGGCAAGAATACTGGAGTGGGTTGCTATTTCCTTCTCCAAAGGATCTTCCTGACCCAGGAATTGAACCCAGGTCTCCTGCATTGGCAGACTCTTTTCCACTGAGCCACCAGGGAAGCCCCTTCCTTTACTGATACCTAGGACCATTATGGAAGCACAAATCAACAGTTGGGAGCCTAGATCCAAACATAGACACCCAACAGTCTAATCACAACAAAGGTAACAATATTTACTGAGCACTCAGTACTCTTACCTGGAAAATCCATGGACGGAGGAGCCTGGTGGGCTACAGTCCTTGGGGTCGCTAGGAGTCAGACACAACTGAGCGACTTCACTTTCAGTTTTCACTTTCATGCATTGGAGAAGGAAATGACAACCCACTCCAGTGTTCTTGCCTGGAGAATCCCAGGGATGGGGGAGCCTGGTGGGCTGCCATCTATGGGGTCACACAGAGTCAGACATGACTGGGGCAACTTAGCAGCAGCAGCAGCACCATCCCAGGCCTTGTTCAGTGCTTTCCAGATATAACTTATCTAATTCTCACAAGAAACTATTGCTGTTTCCATTTTACATACGAGACAAGCTACAAACAGGCTAAATAATTTTTCCAAAATCACTCAGCAAGTGGTAGATTCAGAATGTGGACCCCAAGGTTGGTTGCATTCTAGGTCTCATGTGCTTAACCATTATGCAAATAAAAGCCAATGATCATATGAAATAAGATCAAAAGTGACATGAAGTAGCACATTTTACAGGAGTGGCACTAACCTTGCAGTGAGGCAGACATGGCTTTGAACCCCAGCCATGCTTCTTACAAGATGCATGACTTTGATTGTTTCTAATTTAGGTTTTCTTATTCCTAAAATGAAGATTATGGTCATTACCTAAATTACTTGGGAAGATTAATACCAGATTAACACTATCAGGTGTTCAGGAAATATTCTTGCTGTTGTGTTCTTGCAAAAATGATTATTTCCCGAGCCTATGGTGACCAGAAAATGTCAATGTTATGTGATGTCATGAAATGTTAGAATAGTTCTAAGTAATAATCTGTAAATTTCTATACTAGATTAAGAGCTAGCATTTAGCATTGCTAAGTTGACCAATTAAATCTGAACCACTTTACCAGCATTCTGTCATTTAATCCATATAATGTCTCTGAAAAATATGCTGATGTTGTCTCCATTTTGCAGATGAGGAAACTAGACACAGAGAAGGTAAACAACTTGCCTAAATCACCTGTAGAGTCAGAAATTGAACTTGGGCAGGTTAACTCCAGAGCTCATGTTCTCAATCCTGCATTCTACAGCAGTATTCCTCATTAGATACATTCAGTAGATGGATAGATATAGATATACACGTCTGTATCATTGGCTGAGAGTGTGAAAGAGAAGACCTTAAAGATTAGCATGGACTTCTCTCTGAAATATATTGTTTTCTGCTTACCATAAAAAGATACAAATATAATTATCATCTTCTCCCAAAAGCCCTAGACACGAGTCAGAAAACAGCTAGCAAATTTCATATTCATCTGGACTCTTTAGTGAAACTGTGTCTCTTACAGTTAGGGCAGTACAAGGTAGAAAATACCCAATGATTTAAAAATATGCATTGTTGTTCAATCGCAAAATCATGTCCAACTCTTGGTGACCGCATGGGCTACAGCACACCAGGCTTCCCTGTCCTTCACTATCTCCTGGAGTTTGCTCAAACTCATGTCCTTTGAGTTGGTGATACCATCCAACCATCTCATCCTCTGCCGCCCTCCTCTCCTTTTGCCTATAATATGCATTATACAACTGGAGTGCATTGTTGCCAGTTGGGATCTGCAGTAGCAAACAGATGAAGTTTGCTTGTATAAGATGTTTTCAAGAGACACCATTTGTGAAAGGAAGCAGAGGGGGAGCAGGAATGGGCAGAGAGAGAAGGCGAGCTATGGTGCAGACACCACAGAGCCCCACTGGCAGGAGCTCAGGAGCCAGTGTCATCTGCCCCAGTGTCCCAAGTCGGGGAGCAGGAGCCAGATCAGTGTCTCTGCCTCAGCAGAACAGTGGAAGTCAGGCAAGGCATCTCTCTGCAGTTGAGGCAGGTGCTGGAAGAACTGACATCTGGAGGCTGTTTGTCAACTTCCCTCCCCACAGGTGGGGAGCAAGTCCTGTCTTGAAGAGAGACCTGGGCAATGCATCTCCATGCCCACCAAACCTTCACACACACATGTGCAGCTGGGGGTTTAGAGCTCCTCTGAACCATTTGGCTACAGGAAACAAAGGTCTCACTGTTCTTTCAAATTGAAGCACTTCAGTTCAGTTCAGTTCAGTTCAGTCGCTCAATCGTGTCCGACTCTTTGCAACCCCATGAACTGCAGCACGCCAGGCCTCCCTGTCCATCACCAACTCCCGGAGTTCACTCAAACTCACATCCATCGAGTCAGTGATGCCATCCAGCCATCTCATCCTCTATCCTCCCCTTCTCCTCCTGCCCCCAATCCCTCCCAGCATCAGAGTCTTTTCCAATGAGTCAGCTCTTCACATGAGGTGGCCAAAGTACTGGAGTTTCAGTTTTAGCATCATTCCTTCCAAAGAAAACCTAGGACTGATCTCCTTTAGAATGGACTGGTTGGATCTCCTTGCAGTCCAAGGGACTCTCAAGAGTCTTCTCCAACACCACAGTTCAAAAGCATCAATTCTTCGGTGCTCAGCTTTCTTCACAGTCCAACTCTCACATCCATACATGACCACAGGAAAAACCATAGCCTTGACTAGACGGACCTTTGTTGGCAAAGTAATTGAAGCACTTACCAGGACTAAATTCTTTCTGTGTTTCCAGCTCTAGTCCACATACCTAAAACTCTTCTCTACTGCTTTGCCCCTCTTTGGATAACAACTGGGTCCTTAATATGACTTAACAAGCTTCCCAATATGGTCCCTCACCTTCTAGCCTTGCTCCCACCACTCTGCCCATTGGTCTCTGAGTTCCCTTGTGTCCAGCACACCTTTCATCCATGCTTCCCTGTATCAACCTTTCACCCATGGCTCCCTGTACCAACACACAAAATCCAGGCTCTGGCATTGCATCCTCAGGGGAAGCAGACCAATCAGAACCCTCACTACAGACACCAGTGGTCCCTGGCTTATCTTAAACCTGTAGTTTCTAAGGGAACAGGACCTGGGGTCATCTTCCTGCATATACCTGGGTCATATCACTCCTGACATTAGCTTTTGACTCACAAATGTGTGACCATGGAAGGAGCATCACTGCTGAATAAGACAGTCCTAGTCCAGCATCAGCTCTGGCACACGCTGAGTGACTTTGGGCAAGTTACTTAACTGCTCTAAGCCTGAGTTTCCTCCAGGATTGTTATAAAGATTAGATCAAGTAGATGAGATAAAACTTTCATTTTTAAATAATCAGGCTTTTGATGGTAATCACTGGGGTGTAAAAATAAGCAAACTTGGGATTAACCAACCACCTGAGCAAATGATGATGCTCTGCCTTTGTATGTTCAGGTTATGACAACTCGAGAAGACAAAGTGATCATCATTGAAAAGAAAGATGGTACTCGGATAGTGGATCATGCTGATGGTACCAGGATCACAACCTTTTATCAAGTTTATGAAGATCCGACTATTTCTTCGGAGGATCAAGAGACAGGTAAGCTTTAATTTTTCTGGCGGACTACGTAGAGTCTCAAAGAGTTCGACACGACTGAAGCGACTGAGCAGCAGCAGCAGATAGTTAGTTAATACTGTGTTTCAGGCACACAGCAAAGTGATTCAGTTATACATATACATGTGTTTATTCTTTTTCAAGTAGATGACAATATTCTATGTCTTTAGGATAGGATAGGTAAAAACTTCACTGATTTTTCAAAACACTTGTAAGAAAAACAATTTTTTTTGGAAGAACTCAAATCAACCAACGAATCCAAACCAGAACCAATGAGGACCTTTATTATGGTCTTTATCCTCAGCTGACATGGGAGTGATAACAGCTCTAGTTGGCTAATGGATAGTAATAGTGCTTTCCTTATTTTTACCACTAAAAAGCTACAACCTGGATTGGTATTAACTAAAAGTTAATAATCATGACTCAACTGTACTGAGCAACTAGATTTCAGACCTGTTTCCTTCGATCCTTAAGGAATCTAATTTTCCTACATAGACCTCAGATATGTCCTCCTTCAATTCTGTCTGACAATTCTCAGAAAAGAAAGTGGCAGCTGCTAATGAACTGGAGTCTGTTCATATTATCTAAAAGCCTAACGCCCTTCCTAAGCTACATTTAAACAAGATTGTGAAATAAAAATTATTCCCTAATTCACTTTTGTTTAATTCTGGGGTTTATTTGTTGAATGCATTAAACGATTCATTGCCAAATTAAATGCAACAAAATGGCGAGTGAGTAGAAAGAGAGGAACCTTTATACCCTGTTAGAGTGAAAATTTAAAAAGTCACTTGGGTGGGCAATTTTAAAATATCTGGTGAATTGAAAAGTGCATATCATGTGATACACTAATTCTCCATCTGGGTATATATAGAAAGATACTCTTTTGTTTTTATTTTTATTGGGTTATAGGGGATAGGTTGGGAAATATCTCTGCAAGTCAATCCCACTAGAGAAATATCCATTCTAATTGTCCTGGGATAGCTTTCAAAGCTTTTTCCGTTTCTTGGGAAAGACACTCATACATTTGCACAAAGAAACAAGTACAGAGATGCTTCTTGCAACACTGAGTATAATATTAAAATATTGGGAAAGCATAAATGTCCATTAACAGCAGAACAGAAAAGTAAAATGTGGTTTATTCTTACAAAGGGATACTATGTAGCAATTAAAATAAATGAAGTACCCACACATGTACCTGTTTACATCGGCACATATATATCAAGATAGCTAAAGGCCTCAAAACATAAAGTGAAAAATTCAAGTGTGTATCAGTTGCTCAGTCATGTTCAATTCTTTGATGACCCCATGGACTATAGCCCACCAGGCTCCTCTGTCCATGAAATTCTCCAGGCAAGAATACTGGAGTGGGTAGCCATTCCCTTCTCCAGGGGATCTTCCTGACCCAGGGATTGAACCCAGGCCTCCTGCGTTGCAGGCAGATTCTTTATTGTCTGGGCCACCAGGGAAGCCCAGTAATGTGATACACAGGGTGATATATAACTTATGTAAATTTAAAGCAACAAAATATTTCTGATATATACATTTATATAAAAGTATTATAGTGGATTGTGAGAAAAAGAAAGTCAGAGATAGGGAGAGATGTGAACTTTACCTGTAATTTCTCTCTTATATACATGTTAAAAATGAAGCAAATATGGCAAAATATTAATGAGTGTAAATTCTGATTGGCAAACATGTATAGTTAAGTTATATTTTGTGCTTTTCTGGATGTTTTCAATTTCTCAAAAAGAACGGTGAGGACAAAACCAGCACACTAAATAATATGCCTTCTCAAACAAAGGCTCCGAGTTGATATAGCAGTAGCCCATACAGCAGCCCCGTGAAGTGAGTTCTCAGCCAGGCAGTCAGCAGGCAGGCGTGTTGCCCTTGCGTGCATCCCATCAGACCTACTCCTTTGCATTTGCCCACAGCCGAAGGTCCTCAGAGGATCGCCAGGCAGGTGAAGTGCATGCGGGTTGAAAGCTCGCACTACGCCACTGTCATCACCAACTGCGAGGACAGTAGCTGCTGCGCCACCTTTGGGGACGGGACGTCCATCATTGCAAAGCCACAGGGAACGTACCAGGTGGGTCTGAGCAAAACGAGGGGAGCCAAAGGCAAGTGTCGAAGTGTGTTTGTGACTAAGAAAGCACACCCATCTGGGGCAGCGAACATTCCCGCCACATGCATGGCTGTTGCTCTCATCTCAACTGATCTTAGAACACACTTCTCAATATCTTTTCATTTATTTACTTTCTTTTCAAAATCCATCACAGAAAATCCGTGTCCTCCCTGTCTTTCAGTGCTTTGGTATCTGGGGATCAAATTTATACTCTGGAGTGTATTTGCTGGGGATCATTTAGTGATGGGCACTGTGAGTGCTAGGAGCACTCGGTGCTGCCCTGTCCCTTCCAGATCAGCTTCACCTCCTGCCTCCTCTTATTCATTCTCACTTTCCTACCCTTCCCACCTCCAGTCTGTCCCCACTTTACCTCGTATCCCCAAGGGATAGAAGGACACATGTGTTCTGTGTGATCTAGGAGAACTAGCCCAAGTGAAGCACAGCTGTGTCTTTGGAGGGCTGGGGAGGAATGCTGTTAGCAACTCCTCCACCTCCTTGCATTTCCCCATTAAACACAATGCCGCAAGCTCAGCCTGTAGTCCCTCCAGTCTTAGAGGGATTTGCCTTTGCCTTTCTACTTGCTGGAGAAGGGACACAAGTGCCAGGATGTCACATCTAAGGTCACAGGATACTGAGGGTGCAAAGACAGAAGGTAATGGACAAAGACTTCCATAACAAATGTTTGTTACTGTGGAAGCTACTGGAGCCGGTTTATCCCTCCCTTCTCTCTTGAAACTCCCTCATACTGTGCAGATCCTTGTGGGACGAGCAAGGTGCTGAAAGTGAGAGATGACCAAGAAAGGCTGCAGTTGGAGAAATGGATGCTTTTTTTCCCTACATAACATTCAAAATATGGTATGGGGAGGGAGGAGGGAGGAGGGTTCAGGATGGGGAACATATGTATACCTGTGGCAGATTCATTTTGATATTTGGCAAAACTAATACAATTATGTAAAGTTTAAAAATAAAATAAAATTTTAAAAAAATTTAAAAAAAATAAAAAACTTTTTTATTTTGTATTGGGGTATATTTGTATTGGGGTATAGCTGACTGTATTGGGGTATAGCTGATTGGAGAAGGAAATGGCAACCCACTCCAGTATTCTTGCCTGTAGAATTCCAGGGACAGAGGAGCCTGGTGGGCTGCCGTCTATGGGGTCACACAGAGTTGGACACGACTGAAGTGACTTAGCATAGCTGATTAACAATGTTGTAATGGTTTCAGGTGAACAGAAAAGAGACTCAACCTTACATACACATGTATCCATTCTCCCCCAAACTCTCCTCCCATCCAGGCTTCCACATAACATTTAGCAGAGTTCCTGTGCTATCAGAATGTTCATTTTTTAAGAAAGCACCCATATTTCAGTACTGTATGTCCTACCAGAGGTCATAAAAATCTGTGATGCTGTGATGAGGCCTTATTTTTATCATAGCCCTGGACTCTGCTGGTTACAACTATAAAGGCAAAGAAATTTTAGCACCAATGTAAGTTACCACTGAAGGAAGAGATGTAGCAGAAAGGAGATCCAACCTGGAGACATTCAGTGTCTGATACAATTGTGTAGAAGCATGTTTGCCCACATCTCCTGAAACACTGATTGCACCTCATTGAGAAATACACATATCTTAGCTCCCAGTTGGGGAAAAAAACTCCAAATAAGCTTAACAACACTTATTTTATAGTTCTATAATTTTATAGAGCATTCACAACCACCTTCTGCCCATCTGAAAGCTGGCATTCACAATCACCTTCTGCCCATCCTCATTGGCCTTGGCACATGTGTCCTTACTGACTCACCAGCATGAAGACACTGGGCAGTGTGATGAGTGAGGCTGGATTTTAGGCAATGTGAAAGAGAGAGAGAGCTTGATTTTGGCCACTACTATACCTTAGCAGCACTAAAAAGATTGAAAACATCAAGGAGGAGGTAGATGTAACAGCTATTATTGTCTATGATTATAGTGTTTCACAATTGGGCGTGGGAACATCCACCCAGTTGGAAGGTTTCAGAGAGACAAGATGACAAATAATGGGTCTGTTGTCTCCCATGGGGAATCTTCCTCTGTCCTTGGGTCTAGGAACAGAAAGCTGTTTCCCTAGACCAGAAGACTGAGTGTCTTCCTGGGGACAGGGGTGTGTGTGCTTGTGCATGTGCACACTGGAATAAGATTTTGACAACTCTTCTATACCAATCTGAACTTGACTCCTTTGGGAGAAGTTAAAGAAATGTAATAAGCATTCTTAGGAATACTACTGAAAAGGACTTCAAAGGTCCTTTTCCTTATCAGCAGTACCATAAACAAATGTCATAATGGAGGGAGGCTTATCCTCTACGCAGTGTGTGAAATCAGTTGAAAAAGGAAAGTTTTATATTAAACTCTGAGCAGTATAGATATGTAAAATCACGAGAATTCTATTCGCCAACTGGCTGCTATATTGAAGACACTATGTACATATGTATATAAGTCATTGATATATTTGTCGTGTTGAACCACCATAGCTGTTTTTCCAGGTTAACTTCCTAGAAGGAAAGCCATCTCCTTTTTACAGGTTTTCTTTTTGGCTTTTCTAGATGGTGCTTCACCTAGTGTATATGTCTCAGTTCTGGGAATGTTAGGCCATCATTTTCTGTCCAGAGCAGGTTTTAGTAAATTACAGTCAATCTGATGTATTAACAAGCAGAGACATTACTTTGTCAACAGAGGTCCATCTAGTCAAAGATATGGTTTTTCCAGTGGTCATGTATGGATGTGAAAGTTGGACTATAAAGAAAGCTGAGCACTGAAGAATTGATACTTTTGAACTGTGGTGCTGGAGAAGACTCTTGAGAGTCCCTTGGACTGCAAGGAGATCCAACCAGTCAGTCCTAAGGAAAATCAGTCCTGAATATTCATTGGAAGGATTGATGCTGAAGCTGAAACTCCAATACTTTGGCTACCTGATGCAAAGAGTTGACTCATTTGAAACGACCCTGATGCTGGGAAATATGGAAGGCAGGAGGAGAAGGGGACGACAGAGGACCAGATGGTTGGATGGCATCATTGACTCGATAGACATGAGTTTGACTGAGCAAGTTCTGGGAGTTGGTGATGGACAGGGAAGCCTGGCATGCTGCGGTCCATGGGGTTGCAAAGAGTCAGCCATGACTGAGCAACTGAACTGAACTGAACTGACAGTTTGAGTCTATTTTATTGAGGACCTATGGAGCCTGGGAAAATTATAGATTCAACCAGTGTCTATGCTAAAATATGCCTGAAACCACAGAGAAGCCTCAGAATTAGTCAAGGTCCAGGGAGAGTTCTCTGGCCTGGGTAATGGTAAAGAGTGAATCTGAGAAACTTCCAGAATGATGGAGTAAGAACCTTCAAAAATCCACTTACTGCTCTCTAAAAACAACTAGAAAGCTGGAACTATTGACAGAATCAACCTTTTTAGAAGTCTGAAAATCAACCAAATGACTATAATGATATGAAGATTATTAAAAAAAAAAAAAAAAAAGACAGTCTTGGGAAGAACAGCAAGAATCGTGGTGATTTCGCTTGCCACATTCCTCTCCCCTCCCCCAGCTCCAAGGTAGCCTGAATATCAACACTGTCACATGCATGATAGCAGTGAAAACCAGCAGGCCAGCAGCCACTGAAAGAATAGATCTAGAGCTCCCCAAAAGATCCATCACAAGATGTTGTCATTATTTGACCCGTCTGTCCATTTTCTAGAAACCTCTGTTCAACAGGGGTTGTCTTTATTTGGTCTGATTCTGAACTCACTCCCTACAAATAGACTTTTCCCCAAAGGGGGGTGATAATTGAACATTATAGCTGTTGAAGTAGTGACAAAAAACAAGAGGCTAAACAAAAGAGTTAAAAAGAAAAGGAGAATGAGAAGTCCGTAGAGGGCTTTCAAAAGCTCTGACATATTCTCTGGAATCTAGAAAGCCACGCTCCTGTGAAGGGCTATGAACATGCCCATAAGAGGCCTCAGAGAGCCCTGATCTTTCACTCTTGCTGATCAAGAAGCTCTGCACAAGCAGGGAGTGAAGGGTAAGGTGGAATTACAAACTTACTACTACAGCATTGAAAGCATTTGCCAGTATGCACATAGAGCCCATACAGCCCTCAGCAGAGGCTGAAAGATCTATTAGTGTAAAGTACTTAAGAACGTATCTGCCCAGTTATGAGGAGAACTCTAAGCCTAACAAGCAGATTAGGCCCACGCATGACAATATAAACTTTAAAGAAACGGTCAGGGGAATCACTGAACAAATAGCAACAACAACAAAAGTAGCAATAACAAGTCCTGGGGCAAGGATCTAATTTCCAGAGTTGTACATAATACTATTTTTAAGTATCTAGTTTCAACAAAAAATTATAAGACATGGGGGAGTGGGGAAGAGGGGGATTTTGGCCCATAAACAGGGATGGGAAAGGAGGAAGCAATCAATAGAAACCATCCCTGTGGAAACCCAGACTCTGCATTTAAAGAGACAAATTTAAGCCACCTGTTCTGTTTTAAAAAGTGAGAAGCCTTGTATAAAGAACTAAAGCACAATATGAGAATGATGCTTCATAAAGTATAGAACATCAATACATAGAAACTATTTTTTAAAAGAACCACATAGAAATTCTGGAGTTGGAAAGCATAATAACTGTAATGAAAAATTTGCTAATGAGGCTCAATATCAAATTTTGGCTGGCAGAAGAAATAATCAGCAATTATTTGAACTGACTTGAAAATAGATCAATTGAGATTAAGCAGGCTGGAGGAGAGAGAGAAAAAAGAATCAAGAAAAATGAACAGAGCCTCAGAGGATACCATCAGGCATACTAACGCATGCATAATGAGAGTCTGAGAAGGAATAGAGAGAAGGGCTGAAAGATTATTTGAGGAAATAATGGCTTAAAACTTACCAAATTTGATTAAACTATCTACAATTGCAAGAAATCTCAACAAACTTCAAGTAAGATAAACTCGGAGATCCACACCTAGGCACATCACAGTCAAATTGTGTGAAGACAAAGTCTCACAAGCAATGAGAAAAGGCTCATCAAATACGAGAGATCTCAAAAAAAAGAAAAGAAAAACCCTAAAGCACAACATTGTTAATCAACTATATCATAATAAAAAATTTTTTAAATTGAGGTATCCAATAAGACTAATAGCTATGTTCTCATCAGAAAACATGGAGTCAGAAGGCAGTGATATGACATATTCAAAATGCTTAAAGAAAAAGATCATCAACCAAAAATCCCTCTTTTCAGTAAAATTATCCTAAAATGAAGAAATTAATATAGTTCCAGGGAAACAAAAACTGAAAGGATTTGTTGCTCTTAGACATTCCCTACAAGAAAATCTTTAGATTAAAGATTCCCTTTAGGGAATCCTTCAGGCTGAAACGAACACTACACAGCAATTCAATTATACATAAATAGTACTGGTAAAGATGACAATATAGGTAAATATAAAAGACAGTATACATGTATTTTTGTGGCCTTTTTTATTTAAAAGGCAACTACATAAAACCACTATTATAAAATGTATAAAGATGTAAGTTTTGACAATAACACAAATAAGGAATAGAGCTACATGGAGCAAAGATTTTGTATAATAGTGAAATCATTAGTATCAATCCAATCTAGACAGTAATACATTAAGATGTTAATTGTAATACCCAAAAGACACTAAGAAAGTAACTCAAAAATATATAGTAAAAGAAACAATGGAATTAAAATGGCACACTTGAAAATAATCTATTTAAAACAAAAGAAGGCAGTAATGGATGACTAGAAGGGAAACCAGACATAAGACATACAGAAAAGTGGAAAATGCAAATCTTTTTTTTTGATTCTTTATTTTATGTTGGAGTATAGCCAGTTAACAATGTTGTGATAGTTCCAGGTGCATAGCAAAGCAACTCAGCCACACACACACACACATGTAGTCATTGTACCCCCGAACTCCCCTCCCATCCAGGCTGCTATATAGCATTGAGCAGAGTTCCCTGTGCTATACACTAGGTCCTTGTTGGTTATCCATCTTAAATATAGCAGTGTGTTCATGTAGATTCCAAACTCCCCACCTCTTCTGTCTACCCTTTCCTCCTGGTAACCATAAGTTTGCTCTCTGTGCGTCTGTTTCCGTTTTATAAGTAAGTTTATTTGTACCACTTTTTTAGATTCCACATGTAAGTAATGTCATATCTCTCTGTGTGTCTTCACTCAGTATGACAGTCTCTAGGTCCATCCATGTTGCTGCAGATGGCATGTTTCACTCTTTTTAATGGCTGGTAATATATATCTCCATCGTATACATGTCCCACATCTTCTGTACCCATTTCTCTATGGACACAGGTTGCTTCCATATCTTGGCTATTGCATGTATCCTTTCCCATGTTTTTCTCTGGATATATGCCCAGGAGTGGGAGTGCAGGGTCATATGGTAGCTCTATTTTTAATTTTTTAAGGAACCTCCATACTATTCTCCGTAGTGGCCATACCAATTTACATTCGCACCAACAGTGTAGGAGGGCTCCTTTTTCTCCAGCCCTCGCCAGCATCTCTTATTTGTAGACTTTTTGATAAGGGCCATTCTGGCCAGTGTGAGGCGATACCTCATTGTGGTTTTCATATGTCTGCTGCAAGTAGACCCCTTCCATTGGCCCTTGCTGCACAGGCTGGGACACCTCTCCCCAACCCCTGCCACCACCTGCCACAGAAAGTTAAGTTTGAAGAGTAGGGGAAGAGAGAAACATGGCCATGAAGAGAAGGATCTACCTGGAGCTGAGGAAGCAGACTCTGGCAGCTATTTGAGAACTTGTCCTGGGCAATTGCAAGTCAAACAATGGGCAAATTGAGGACTTAATGGCTGAATTTGTGAACTTTGAACTCCTCAGTTTAGCAAAGAGTCGGACACAACTGAGCGACTTCACTTTCAATTTTCACTTTCATGCATTGAAGAAGGAAATGGCAACCCACTCCAGTGTTCTTGCCTGCAGAATCCCAGGGACGGGGGAGCCTAATGGGCTGCCGTCTATGGGGTCTCACAGAGTCAGACACAACTGAAGTGACTTAGCATAGCATAGTTTAGCAAATGTAGGCTTGATTTCAGTTTCAAATCTCCCCAAACTACCTAAATTGAAAAAACTTGAGTTCATTTTAGCATAAAAACTTTTAAAATTTCACACATCTAAACTGAAGTGGAAATAAACAGAATGAAGTATTGATACACACTACAATATAAATGAAGCTTAAAAACTTTATGCCAAGTGAAAGAAGCCAGGCACAAGAGGTGCCAAGTATCACATGCTTCCATTTCTACAGAGTGTCTGAAATAGTCAAATCCACAGAGACAGCAGGTCAGTGGTTGCCAGAGACAGGAGAGGTGCAGAATGACTAATGGCATCAGGGTTTCTTTGTAGGACAATGGAAATATTCTGGAATTAGTGATCATGTTTGCACAAGTTTTTGAATATACTAAAATCCACTGAATGAACACTTTAAAGGGGAGAATATATGGCATGTGAATTATATCTCAAAGAGGCTATCCAAACCAGAAGTCATTATACAAAAGCTATTACTTAAGGTCTGTGTCAGCCACCAGAGGAATGAGGAAAAATAAAAGCTTCTAAAAGCATTTGTCCCATTGCTGTTGACCCCTTTGAAGATGCTCCTTGCCCAAAAACATTAAAGGATTCCAAGAGTTTTGAATAGGGTCAAGTGTGTTTACTTAACATATGCTTTTAATACTTTAATTAAATATCTGAAAAAAGAAGGGGCGTAGATTGCATTAACTGGAAGAAGTATTAAAGTGAGTAGATAAAATATGAGATGCAGGAACAATTATATCCTAATCATTATTTGCCTCCTTATTAAGTAGTCTTTCCCCAAACTTACATCCTCTTTTGTTTTCTTCCTGAAAATACATTTGTGTCTCAAGTCAATGGATAGTATTTTTTCCTTAAGTGATTTTCTAAATCTCTCAAATCAATCAAGAAATTTTGAATAATTTATCTCTGTGTGTGACCCTTTCAGGTGTTACCTCCAAACACAGGCTGTCTTCATATTGATAGGGACTGTTCAGCTATATATTGCCATGAATCAAGCAGTGACATATACCATCCTTTTCAAAAACGTGAGCAGCTGAGAGCTAGCAGGTACATCATGAAACACACATCAGAGGTTATCTGCGAGGTCATGGATCCCGAAGGAAATACCTTTCAGGTAAAGTGCATCATTAGTATGGAGAGAGAGGCGATGGGTTTGCTTTTGAGATATTTCACCCTAGAGAGCTCCCAAATAGCTTTTTATCTTAGCTGCCTTGGGATTAGTTATCTACTTACTGTCAGTGCTTTGGACAACAGCAATTAATGTCAGTAGCTTTAATTCTCGATTATGCTTCATTGGAGAAGGAAATGGCAACCCACTCCAGTGTTCTTGCCTGGAGAATCCCAGGGACGGGGGAGCCTGGTGGGCTGCTGTCTATGGGGTCTCACAGAGTCGGACACGACTGAAGCGACTTAGCAGCAGCAGCAGGGGATAGCAAACCCAACAATGAGGATGGTTGAAATGGTAAAGCCAAATAAATAATTAGAACAAAAAGGGGGGAAGTTACTAAACATCTAAAAATAATGTCAACAACAAAGAACAGTGTAAGAATGCTCTGTATCTGGGTTTAAGTGAGAGAAAATACACAGGACAGCAGGCAAGTCTGTTTGACTAGGTAGAGAATGCTTAGAAATATTATCAGCATGAGGGTTCCAGGAGGACTGAGGATGGGGAGGTGGGAAGCCTGGTGAGGTGCTTAGCTGGTCCGTGGTAGAGCTCTGTGTTCTGTTTCTCTGTCCTTCCTCTTATTGCTAAGCCAGGCAGTGACAAACCATGGTCACTTGTTTATATGCGCCCTTGAGTTAAAAACGCAGGCTGACTACATTTTACATTTTTAAACGGTTGGGGAAAATCAGAAGGAGAAGAGAATTTTATGACACAGAAAATAATAGGAAATTCAATTTCAGTGTCATTATATAAAGTTTTATTGGAACATAGCCATGCTCATTTGTTTACATATTACCTGTGGCTGCTTTTGCATGTAATGGCAGCATTGACTAGTTGCAACAGAAACTCTATGGCCTACAAACCCTAAAATATATACTATCTGGCCCTTGACAAGGAGAGGTCCACCAGCCCTTTCTCTAGGCACTTTTTTCCCACTCCTCACCCCTTGGTGGAATTTCATGTGTTGGCTAGTGGGTGGCAAAGTTATTTTTTAGATTTGAAACCCTGACAAAGAGTCCCCAGCTTTGCATGGGGTGCAGACTGGGCCTGATCCAGATTTGTTTTTCTGTGCTAAGTAAGTGAGACTCTTCACAGCCTGAGTTCAGGCTACTAAGAGACTTTGATTTACAATGAACTGAAATTGAAACCTAAAGCCCAAACCCTCCAAGTTGAAACATCTAAGCCAAGCATTACTCTAGGCTTCGATGTTCTTCTTGTGCGTTCCCTTCAGTGGCCTTTCAGCCTAAACCACACTCTGTATCTTGACAGTAGCAATGGCTAGGAATGTACATCTCAGAGTGAACCTCCATCTGTTTCCCAGGGTGGTCTATCCATGAGTCTCTAATTCTGTGCTTAGAATCCATACTGTCACTCTTAATGTTTCAAGACAACTGTCACATGAGTAGTCTTTCCTCCATGTTTAAATTCCCAGTTCCCTGAACTTATCCTCAGAAGATAAGATTGTCCCCTGGTGTGTCCCCTGCCATACTAGTCGCCTTCCTCTGATTGTACTCTGGCTTGTCTTCCCATTTGTTTTCACATTCTCGGTGTAGTTTGTCAGTGAAGATGTGCTACTACGTTTTCACTTTTATTAATGCAGTCTATTGGGGCTTCCCTGGTGGCTCAGCAGTAAAGAATCCACCTGCCAATACAGGAGATGTGGAATCCATCCCTGAGTTGGGAAGATTCCCCTGGAGGAGAAAATGGCAACCTGCTCCAGTATTCTTGCCTGGGAAATCCCATGGACAGAGAAGCCTGGTGAGCTACAGTCCATGGGGTTGCAAGAGTCAGACATGACTTTGTGGCTGAACAACAACAAAATACTTAGGGAATAATACCTTATAAGTAAATATCTTTGATTTTCTGAATATCCAAAAGATTACCTGCTTTCTCAAATGAGATCAACAAAAATGTAAGCTTTATGGCTTTTTTTTTTAGTTGCTTATCTACTGTGTCCCTTAGGTCATGG
The DNA here is from genome assembly GCF_003369695.1 of Bos indicus x Bos taurus. Taxonomy (NCBI): domain Eukaryota; kingdom Metazoa; phylum Chordata; class Mammalia; order Artiodactyla; family Bovidae; genus Bos; species Bos indicus x Bos taurus. The sequence continues at coordinate 25,359,652 of NC_040078.1, forward strand.
CTGATGGTAGTGCATCAACCATCCTACCTGAAAACAACCTGGAAGATGATTTAAATGCAAAAGCTGAAGGTTATGACAGTTTGTCATCCACTCACCTTCATAAGAATCATCTGCAAATCTATGGTGAACATGTCCCCAGGTAATATGATAAGAATAAAATCATGACTTTTATTTTCAGTTCCAAGTTTAAGGAGCATTTTAGCTGAATGTGTCAAGGGATCTGATTTTTATTTCTGCAAACAGGTTTTTTGTTATCTATGCTGATGGATCAGGAGTGGAGCTTCTTCGGGACAGTGACATAGAAGAGTACCTCTCCTTGGCATATGGAGAATCAACTACTGTAGTTCTTCAAGAGCCAGTACAGGAACAACCAGGTAGAGAGCCAGACTGGAAGTTGCTGTGTCCTTTACCAACTCTCATCCTCCATAGCCAGTCTACCCTGATGTGGTTGCTATGTTTTCCCCTTTGCTCACTTTTCAACTCTGCTTTCCACCTGGCCATGTCAGCCTGGTTGTGCAGTGATGTATGTTTGTACTATGCTTTATCTAAGCACCAACCTGTGTAAATTGTGTGAGTCCCTTTCCTACCTATAAGGAGATCTGTATCTGCATTTAGGCTTGTTAGGTAGATTTAGTTATGTACCTAGGTTCCTACTTATGTGTCAGTTTCATCTTAGTAGGAAAAAACAAAAGTGAGGTATATTTCCTAACTTCATTTTTTGTCATTTTGATGGTGTTGCCTTCATGAATTTAGTATAACAAGAGAATAAAGTAGATTTGATGTGTCAGTTAGAAATCCAACCTGAAATATAGGATAAGTTATGTATTATATTCATTGGACATTTACATATTTTCATTAATTTCAAGAAATTAGTGTATGACCAAAAAATAGAGACATATGTTGCATTAGGTAAGAACCACTGTATATGTAACGTGTGTATTTAAGCACAGAAAAAACAAAAAAGCTTCCATGTTATCCATGCACCAAAGCAATATGCTGTGTCTATCTAGGTTTATGTATGTGTTTCCTGTTTTATCTTTTCTCTGATAGGTGGGGTATATTTTGTATTCATTTATGAGTATGCCCACCTCTATATGCAGTTGTATCTTTGAATGCATCAATGTACATGTGTGTGATATAATAAATTTGCTTTTTCTCTATGAATATGGAAAGTGGGGAGCTCTGACTGGTTGTACAGTGTGTGTGTAGAACTGTGAGAGAATAAGAATTCATCTCAAATTGCTTCATTAGTCAGTCATTTAGCATCTACATGATAACCCACCATGTACCAAAACTTGGCTGGATGTTAGGGATACAATGGTGAGCTAAGAGAGCAACAAACCCTGCTTTCACAAAGCTTAGAGTCTAAGGAAAGAGATGGGCGTTAATTACATAGTCACACAAATACCTGTATGCTTATAAATTGGGATAAGGCGTATGGAGTAAAGGAATATGATTCCATGAGAGCATCTAACAGGGGAGCCTGACATAATCTAGAAGGCTTTCCTGAAAACGCTGGAGCCAAGAACTGCTGGATAAGTAGGCACGAATTAAAAGAGGAGGAGGAGCTTTCTTGGAAGAGGGAATACAAAGCAGGAAGCTTGGAACAGAGGAGAAAAGGCCAAAGGAGCCAAAGTATAGAAGGGAAAATAGCCCACGTTGAGGAGGCAGGAGAAAACATGAAGGCCTCAGTTTTATCCTATAAACGATGGGAAGTCAAAGAAAAGTCTACATGGTGGACTAACACAGTCAGTCACCCTGCCTGTGGAAGGAGGTTCATTCACAGAGTAGAGGTGGGAAGAAAAGTTCATTGTTGCTGACGTCCAAAACAGGATCTCTCTGCGGGAAATAGTCCAAGGTTGGGTCAGTGGAGGGGAAAAAGGTGGATGAACTCAAGAGATGCTTAGTGGTAGAACTGACAGGACTTGCGTCTGATTTCTGAAGGACAGCGAAGTGTCAATTAATGCTTTCAAGTGGTCTGAATGCAGCTTTTAGACGTTACTCTGACTAAAAGACTTTCCTTATTAGCGTGGAGGTCCTTAAGCATGATCGCCATGTCTGGCTTATCAAATGTGTTTAGTATTTGCCGAATTTCTCCGAGTATTTCTGACAGAGACATGACCCTCTGCTAACTCTCTGTGACCCAGGTGCCCTGAGCATCACCGTCCTTCGCCCTTTCCATGAAGTGTCACCATGGCTAGTGAAGAAAGAATTAGATACGATTGTTCCTCCTAATCTCCAGTCAAGGACATGGGAGACCTTTCCCTCAGTTCAGGTATAAATTTTCCTGCTGTGAAGTCACCATATATGCATATCCATCCATCCATGGATCAGAGCTCAGGTCTTCTCCTGTATATTCACCTCTTTTCATTCTTTTGTAAATTGTTAACAGGATCAAGGAGTTTTATATTTGAATACTTTGACATTTATAGATTTTGGAGAAATATACCTGACTAATCTCAATTTTATTTTTTTAGTCTACATTGCTGGTTTGAACATCTTCCTATCATATAAAAATATCTAGTCTGAGTAACCCATTACTGATACTATGCAATATAGAAATCTTCCTTTCTCCCAATATTTGCTAGTTTTAACGCACAATCTGAGGTCTTTCACTTTCCCTTTGTTCTTAATTTATTAGTGCACAAACTGAGTATGTAAGAATACCGTGAAATAGTAAATATATGGACTCGGAATCTCAGTGTTAAAAAGTAAGCATTGTAATTGTGTCAGCTTAGAGAAGCCTCGCCTCAGATTTTTTTAAAGAATGAAAGAAAATATCTTAAGAAATCATAAAGTCCTGCATCTTGCCAGGTTTGTCATTTAATTTTGCAAGCAGTTTATGTAATATGTCCAGCAAACTGTCAGATGTTAAATTGTTAAATCAGTGAAGGCATTGGTAACATGATCAGGGAAAGATAGTACTGTGAAGTAAGGAGGATAATGTTTTTTAGTTATGATTATCTTGGTTTCTTTATCCAGTCTTATAGTTGTGGAAGCAGAGGTAATGAACTCTTAAGATAGCAAAGATCGCCTAACCCTCTGTTTCAGTTTGGTACCTATAATCAACATGGTGAATGAAGGTGATCTGAATTCTAATCTTGACTTTATCAATTATTAATATGGAATTTGAGACAAGTCACCCTTGATCTCTGCTTCCTTATCTGAAAATTGAAAGCTCATACCAAATGGTTTACAAAGGCTATCTCCAAGTTGAATGTATTTATTGCATTATGAAAAATAATATACCACATTTGAGATGAATGAAGGAAGTTCCTTCTCTTCCTCCAAAATTCCTATAGCTGTGACCTCTGACCAGTGGAGTGACCCAGCCCAGGCAAGCTCCTGAGTAGCTGTCACTGACCATGCATTTGACATGAAGAGCAACTTAAAATGAAACACATCAAGCCCACACAACTCCTGAAAGTCAATTCCAAAAAACATAAGAGATGTGCATCGACACAAGGCACACATTTCTGCAGAAGAGATCCTGGGAAGATTCTGACAGCATGCTTAATCTAGAGTGAGGTCAAAGACCACCCAGATCTATGGCTTGATTTTTCCTTCAAAGGATCTCTCCGAGCTTAATTCCAAATGTTTTAGGCTCTCTGTGGGTATAAAAATATGTGTGTGTGCTAAATCACTTCAGTCATGTCCAGCTCTTTGTGACCCTATGGACTGTAGCCCACCAGGCTCCCTTGTCCACGGGATTCTCTATGGAAGAATACTGGAGTGGGAGGCCATTTCCCCCTCCAGTGGATCTTCTCAACCCAGGGATCAAACCAATGTCTCTTGCATCTCCTGCATTGTCAGGCAGGTTCTTTACCACTAGAGCCACCTGGGAAGACCAGGTAGTCTCATGCATTTGGCATAAACAAGGCTTCTGCTGCATCACCATGGCAACAGCATGGCTTAGCATTCCCTTAAATGCTATCCAGTAGGATATCAGGCAACAGGATTTTAAAATGTCCTTATTTTTGGTAACACATATAAAGAGGAAAACTTGTCCAGTTCATTCCTAATTTTCCTTATATTTGCAAAAATTTTGAGAGCAGGGATCCCTTTTTTTTTCACTATTATATTCACTAATGAGAGGTTCCTAGCATATAGTGTCTCCAGTTCAGTTCAGTTCAGTTGCTCAGTCTTGTCCGACTCTGCAACCCCATGCAATGCAGCATGCCAGCCTCCCTGTCCATCTCCAACTCCCAGAATTTATTCAGACTCATGTCTATTGAGTCGGCGATGCCATCCAACCATCTCATCCTCTGTCATCCCCTTCTCATCCCACCTTCAATCTTTTCCAGCATCAGGGTCTTTTCAAATGAGTCAGTTCTTTGCATCAGGTGGCCAAATTATTGGAGTTTCAGCTTCAGCATCAGTCCTTCCAATGAATATTCAGGACTGATTTCCTTTAGGATGGACTGGTTGGATCTTCTTGCAGTCCAAGGGACTCTCAAGAGTCTTCTCCAACACCACAACTCAAAAGCATCAATTCTTTGGCGCTCAGCTTTCTTTATAGTACAGTTCTCACATCCATACATGACTACTGGAAAAACCATAGCTTTGACTAGATGGACCTTTGTTGGCCAAGTAATGAATGTCTCTGCTTTTTAATATGCTGTCTAGGTTGATCATAACTTTTCTTCCAAGGAACCAGCGTCTTTTAATTTCATAGCTGCAGTCACCATCTGCAGTGATTTTGGAGCCCCCCAAAATAAAGTCACTCAGTGTTTCCACTGTTTCCCCATCTATTTGCCATGAAGTGATGGAACCAGGTGCCATGATCTTAGTTTTCTGAATGTTGAACTTTAAGCCAACTTTTTCACTCTCCTCTTTCACTTTCATCAAGAGGCTCTATAGTTCTTCACTTTCTGCTATAAGGGTGGTGTCATCTGCATATCTGAGGTTATTGGTATTTCTCCCAGAAATCTT